>NW_024412403.1:62991412-63383725 GCF_014898765.1 Herpailurus yagouaroundi
GCCCCTGCCAAGAGCCTTTAATTAATAAATTCTATCAGAAATTTCAAATCCTCCCCTTTCTTTCCTTCCCTCTTTCCTGTCTCCTCTCTTTGCCTCTCCCTTCCTCCCTTCCTTTCTCTTTCTCTTCCTTTTTCTATTCGCAGTTAGGAAGTTTCCTGTTTTATAACATGTGACAGCTATTTTTCAGGTTCCAAAACTAGGTGAGGTACCATATTTGGCTTTTCTGAAATACATTCAGTTATGACCTCAGCAATAATCTTCTGTCTTTTCATAAGTTGAGCCACTTCCAATGCCTTCTATAGTCTAAGCGAAAGCAATGGTTGGTTTCCTGACAAAGATATTTACAGCCAGCTCTCTCTGCAAACCTTTCCTAAGAACATCCCGCTGCTGCAGTGATACCAAACGTTGTGGTATGCATACAATTTCTGCCTAAATTATTACAAGTTTCCCAGATCTTTTGATTAAGGAACTAACATTTCAGATGACTCTTGCTGATGTAAACTCAGACATCATATCCCGCATAGTATCTTTCAGGAACTAGAAGCCAAAAGTGAGCAGGGAAGGTGGAATATATCCCAGTGGCCTGGCCTAGGATAATGATGAACCAGTATGAACAACGGTACTGCAAACATTACCAGTGGGGCAGAAGGGAGATCGTGCAAGCCACCAAGTAAAGTATTAGCTTGCAACATCAGGACAAAAATCTGCAAAGGAGCACAAGGAATGGATTCTTTCTTGTTATGGTCAATGCTCTGTACAGAGCTCTGCCCACATCTCCGTAAGATGAGTAGGGATGTGGGCATCTGTCTACTTTTCATGCCTTGCTCACTCTCCATATAGGAAACAATCTCTGCTCAGGGGAATCCATGGGCCAAATGCAGTGTTAGGTGAAGCTCAGGGAGGGGGCAAAACAGAGCTGCTTAGGATCTCCATGTGGCTCATCATCCTTTCATTGGGAGTTAACACTTGGAGACCTTTCTGCTTCTTGGGATTTACTCAACACATGCTACTCACTCCTGCAGCAAAGCAGGTCCAAGCCTGCAAAAAGCCAGGAAATATATGAATTCCTCAGACTCATGAAACAAGAGTGAAATCAGAAACCTTCTCTCCTAGGTCACCTCATTGACGTCACTGATTCTTTCTACTGTTTGCTCACCCCATCAATAGTAGGCACTTTCATTTACAGTGATATTCTGAGTGACTCTTGACTGGGTTCTGATGATTAGACTAGGAGGAATATGAGGTTCTGCCCTTAAAAGGGGCACAGCTTGGTGTGAATACACACTGATGTCATGTGACAGCCATGGAGGGGTGCTGGGGGGCTCTGCTCCATGCCTCCTTCTCCACCATGCCCCCCAGCAACTTGTCACAGCCGCGTCTCACAATTACAATGCGGGACAGTATCTACAGCACAATGAGTCTATGTACACATGGACCATTCCCTTGGCATGCTTTAGAGAGAGACACACACGCTCACATACTTGTATACCTACGTGAGAGCGAGAGGCTTGAGCACGCACGCACAGTGGAGAAAATTAAAATGGCACTTCCTAGCATTTGCGGCATGACTAGTGCTGGGGGGGTGCTGTGAAGAGAAGCAGCAGCCAGGGGGTTCGGGGGAGGGAATAAAACGGAGCATCTGGGATGGATGTGGAGGAGATAGAACACACTGAAGGGGGAGGAAATGGTCTTAAAAGTTGGGGAGATAGTGGAGGCAGGAAAGCCAGATAAAGGCTCCACACGGATTCCAGCATGGATTCCACTGATAGTCTGAAATGGCTACAAGTCAGCTCAAATGAAAAACAGAATAAAAAGATGATGGAAATATAGACACCAAAGGCAAGACCTTAGTTTTTCTTTCCCCACAGATGAAAAAGAATGAAGGAAGGATAAAGTGTGTGTGTGTGTGGGGGGGGGGCGGTTAACATCCATCTGATACTTCTTCACTTGTCTTATTTTTACAACATCCGGGTGTCCTTAGCATGATGTGGTCTTTATATAGAATACATTTGCAACGATATACACATATCCTTGTAGAACTTTTCCCACCCTGATTTACTGAAATTTTTATTGATGGACTTAAAATGGTTTTAAATATATTTTCTTCTTCGTTTTCTTATTTCCCCCTCCATTTATAAACACACAAAGTTGTGAAATAAACAGTCTCCCCCCATCTTGCTCTCTCTCTCTCTCTCTCTCTCTCTGTATCCTGTGTAACGCATTTTTGTGTGTTTTTTAAATTATTTTAAAATTTTTATTCTATTAACATTTGCTGAGAAGGCAGAGCAGAGATGCTGCCAGCAGCCACAGTGGTACGGCCAGACTGATGGATCCATTTATTCCTCTCACCGACCCAGGCCCTGCAGTGCAAAAGAGAAAGAAAAGAGAAGTTACATTCAGTCCGCTCTGTGTCACAGCTGACTGCTGACAGTATCAGAGGTAAGAATGGCTGCGCCTCAAAGTCAGTGCTTGTGTACAGCCCAGGAAGGGCTCACAGTCTTTCCTAAATCCTTCTCCTTGAGTTCTAAGTATCTCAAGGGGTATCAGTGGTTGAAATACATTTGAATACAAACTACTCTTGCTGGAGAAGGCTATCGCTGATGTGTCTGCTGGTGCAGCGGGCTCCTCTTCACCCAACCTCTTCTTGCATGCTGTGCCCTGCATAGCACTGTGATGCCAGAACTCATTAAGATTCCAAGCACTGGTGAGGGTCCTTCAGCAGCCAGACACGGGCTCCTCCAGCTGATTCATCACAGGATCTCCATCAATAAAACATAGAGCCAATCCGAAACTCTCATTTCTCAGGGGGAAGCAGTAATTATTTATTTGTTAATGGGGAGGGGAACTGTTTCCAAGGAACATTTATGGCTGGATGGCACCTTAGCTGTATGCTAGAAGATAAGTCAACTCCTTGTAGAGTCTTAAGAGGTTGCAGGAGATCATCTGGTCCAAATTCTTCATGTGACACTTTAAAAACTCAAAAGCAAAAGCAACCACAAAAACCACCACCACCACCAGCAGCAAACCTAGAGAGGTAGAGAGGCAAGTCCAAACCAGAAGCAGAACTGAGATTTGAACGTGCCCAGAATTCACCCTGGAATGGCAGTCTATGTTATTTCCCACTGTCACCCGAATTTTCCCAACATGGATACGATTTTGGGGACGTGGGTCTGGATCTAAGAGGGAGACGGGAATGGAGAGGAAAGTGGAGAAGGGATTTGTGTAGACAGAGAGAAGAGAATTGGGGCAGAAAATGTGGGTCCCATGAGCTTGTCCCCTATGCTTTGTTTGCTCCGTTTTCTCCTTTTGTATAGTTCTGTTTGTATAGATCCATTACAAGAAGAAAATCTCGGTATTTTTCACACAGAGATTTTTAGATTTAAGGTTGTATGCTTAGACAATGATGTTCAAAAGAGAAATCAACGTGACTAATTATGGGTCACTTTGCAGTTCTGAGGTCACATATGCAGATCAGTGTGTGTGAATGAAGGTGCATGTGAGTGTGCTGTGTGCCCATGCGTGTTTAAACCTATGATGGTTTTCAAGTGCAATAGTGGTGTGCACATGTTTCCAAAATTGTCTACAACTATATCAGATCAGATGTAAGATAACAGGGACAATGTTGAATTCAAGAATGTTCTAATCTGTGTTCTATATAAATAATAGCAACACCATCAACCGAACAAAACCAACAATTACACAGCACTTGTTACCAGGTACTGTCAGAAATGCTCTACCAATCTAAGCATATAACCATGCTACGAGGCAGGTATTATAATGGACCCTTTTCCACAGTGACACAATAAGAGGCACAGAGAGGTTAAATCTACGGCACAAATTCACACAGCTGGTGAGCAGAGGAGCTGAGGCTTTTACCCGGGCAGCTGGCTCCTGTCTTTGCCCATCACCACTACAGAGTGGTTACACGGGGGAGGAGTGCCAGTGAGTCTCCTGTCCAATCAATTTTGGGTTCGCTTAAAACAAGAGCCGGAACAAACAAAACAACACGGAGGCAACCATTACCTTGGGACAAGTGATTTTCAATAGAATATTTTTGACTAGACTGTTTTCTTGAGAATATTAAAAACGTTACTTAATATAAAAATATGAAGGTATGCAAACTGTGAACAGCATAGTTGTAAAGTAAGTATAAAATAAGTATAAAATATAAAGTATAAAACATAGTATAAAATAAGCTTTATTATCTGGAAAGCTATGGCAATGCAGAGTAAACAATTTACATATTCAATCAGTCAATTCTGCAGTTTTCTGAATGGCTGTAGGATCATATTAATAAAAGACACTTTTGCTACCTTCATGTTTTTCATGAGGAATTTAGGCTCAAGAAGATTATGTGTGTGCATAAAGTACCTGATGGTAATTGTTGCCCGGGCACTGGAATACAAACATTTGGAGTCTCAGCTCAATGCCTTTCCTTAACCCACCCTCCATGCCCTTCACCACCACCATTTTTGGCCTTTGTGACCTTTAAGCTCTCTCAGTGGGCACTCTCCAGGCCTTCTGGCCAGATGGCAATGGATTTCCCCATCATTTTAATTCCTCTGTATGCTTTAAATGGCATGAACTCTATGGCACATTTGTTTGGATTAGTGTTGTCAGTACAGCTTCCAAAACAGAGAAAGACTATACACAAATTGAGGCCATACAGGACTAAACAAAAATGATTTTTGTTTTGCCTTAGGGATAGGGTGAAACAGAAGGATTTTACAAAGAGTTTAATTTTGCTTATTTCCTTAATCTCATTTTTAGTGCTGCGACAGGCTAGATTGTCTCTCAGACATCTTGGAGTTGAGTAGTAACTGGGGAAGTCTAAAAACCCTAGTCTTAACACTTTATTTGAAGGGCAGTAAATATTTGAGAAAGCAAAAATTCCATCATTGAAAAACATGATATATACATATATGGACCTAAATAAACATGGTCACATATAACATACTTGCTAATGTATGTACACACATATGTATGCGGATACAAAGAGAAGTATATATGTTATGTGCGTACTCATATATATACATATGATATAATGTACACGTGTATTATTGGTCTCTTAATACATGTAATTGAGAATTGGCTGTTACTTTCACATGCTAGTCTATGATATATATAGGAATCCCAGTATGACTGTGTTAATAATCTTTAATTTTATCCTTAGTAGAATTATTATTATATATTTGAAATGCATTTTGTGGATCTATTAAAGATATCTTCATCTCTATCAATTATTATTTATTAAGTGCTCTCATATAACTGTTTGATGTGCTTATATGACATGCTCTTTTCATAATTGGTTTTGAGAGTAAATAAATAGCTTGAAAAAAAATGCACGGGTAAATGAATGAGAGTTGGAGAACCATCACAAGTGTGTATGCAATTACAGATATATATGACTGCATAGGAGACTACTTCAGTTAATGGCTATTTCAGGGAAGAATAATCAGCAAAATCATTAATTACATTTTAGTTCATAGTTATGAAATTTCTGCTTATTTGTGAAAATGCAAATGATAAATCTTATTTCCCACACCAGATGGCCAGGCTCAGCAAGTGCTTTTATATACTGACAGATATAATGAAAGCAAGAGTCTGTAAACATAAATTAGCCTTAAGAATAGATGAGCAAATAGAACCACAATTCAAAAATTGCTACATGTTTTTCATACAACAGACAAAAATCATGTCTTGGCAGTTAGGCACATTCTATATGTGTTTATGTATGTGTGCATACACTTATATGTGTGGTATCTCGTAACCATGCAATAAATGGTAGCATCATCATTATTGCTATTAACTATAGAAGGTTGGATTACAGAAAGGCATGAAATACCTCTGAACCAAAGGTATTGGTTTGTGAATTGGGTCAAGGCTTTTAAAGTTTGACCTGATGGGGCAAAATTCAGCTATAGCAAGATTGAGAATCTTGAGTCAACACACCAGGTCAAGGTTCTTGACCCCAGGACAGGATGATAAGTGAGACTCTGTATCAGCGTGAATGCTGGACTGCACTTTGTCACAACAATGTTTTTAAAAGGGAATTTGTGATTAAGGACAAGGTTGATAAAACATCCTGAAATTGCAGGATATGTGGATTTTTGGCAAGTCTCTATGATACAGATCTGATGCAGGATACTCTGCCAATTGATTTGTCTTTCAGTACAATCTCGAAGAAAGTACAAGGTGATTTTCCAACACCTGCTTTAGAGGGCATACACTTGGAGATGCTTTATGATTCAAATCTAGCCAGTGCATTTCTGTTGCTTCTCCTGAGTACTTAGGGCTCATTTTCCTGAATGTAGGACTAGATTTATTCAAAATAATCATTCTTTAAAAATTAATCATTAATCACAGCCTCAGTGATCCTTGGGCATTCCTTTCAGCCACTAAGGCATCAAGGTCTATAACGATTTTATTCCTGTTTTCAGCCACAAAAGAAAAGAAAGAAGACTAGGTGAGTTTAAGTTTGAATTCTACTTAGAATTATTAAGGGCTGACCGAGTGACTGAGAATAAAACAAAAACTCAGACAAAATACAAGACAACTGTTAAGCAAAGGAGAAAAATTATCTACATCTCTCTTAGATATTATCCGGATATGCAGGCTAAGGCACTTCCCCGTCCTGGGAAGCCATGTTTAAAGGAAAGCCTGATAAGATTGACTCTGGCGCCACCTGCTCTCCACGTTCAGCCAGTACAGCTTCCTCTGGGTGAATGAACTGGGGGATTAAAGTTTATAATCTCCAGGCTGGAGACTTGAAGAGGGGATATATTGATGTTTAATTTGAACAGCGTACCTTAGAATTAAATTTGGGCTTCACCTACAAGTGAGTCTTGGATAAGCCTGAAGTATTTTCACAGTAACGTCCATCACATCTTTTCCATCACAACAGCCATCAAATATTTTGGCATGCAAAATTTTGAAATTTTAGGCTAATGCTTAGAATCCCTTTGGGTGACACTAGGAATTTATCTCAATGGTCTTTGAAATAAAACCCTATGCCCAATTTCTCCATCCATACCAGCCCCCTGAAGAATCATATGTTCATTCCATTAACACTAACCACTTAAAATTCAAATGTAATTGATAATCATGGCATTGGGGAAAGAATAAGGTCTGAAGGGGACAGGAATTTACACTTTCTTGCACCAAATGATCTTGGTACAATGTATGTACTTCTGATGTCCTCTTCCCTGCTGCCTTCTGTGAAGATTTGTTAGAGCTGGCCATACACAAGGTGCTGAACCTTTCCTGGGAGTAAGCAACAAAGGCTCCATAATTTTTAATGTTTATTTATTTTTGAGAGAGAGAGACAGAGACAGAGACAGAGAGAGAGAGAGACAGAGAGACAGAGAGACAGAGTGTGAGCAGGGGAGGGGCAGAGAGAGAGGGAGACACAGAATCCAAAGCAGGCTCTGGATCTGAGCTGTCAGCACAGAGCCCAATTCAGGGCTCGAACTCACAAACCATGAGATCATGACCTGAGCCAAAGTCAGACACTCAGCTGACTGAGCCACTCAGGTTCCCCAAAGGGCCCAAAATTTCTGTGGCTGTTGGTCACTAGTAGGGTCTAAGTCCCACAATAATAGGTTTTCACTATTGAGAAGGACCTTGGCTATCTCATAGCCTTTGAGACTCAGAGAAGAAAACATTTTCAGGTGAGACAATTACCAATCCAAGTGAGTGGTCATGAGAACTTAAGAAGGGTAATGTCTGGCCATGCAGCTTTCTCTGTGACTCTGGTCTGGGGATAGACTCTGTAAGGATTTCTGTTGGATTTCTAAGGAGGGTGCCTCAGAATTGGTAATTGTTTGCATTTCATGAAGCTTTAACTTGATTGCATTGTCTTTGTAGGGAGACCTGGGTGATTTTTGTGCCACGAGGCTGGCTGATGGAGGCATGTGGAGTAGTTCCTGGGAGACCGCAGCAGACTGGGTGTACTGAAGAAAGGGGAGGTTATCTGAAGACCTGGGAGAACACTGAGTCAGGAGAGAATATTAAGTGTTCAAGAGCTTCATATTAGGAAACACTACTCTATTTGCTTTAGCAATGTATCCATTTTAATAGGCAACAAGAGACAGTAAAGTAGGCTCTATATTTTTTCTGAGAGCCCAGTCATTGGACAGTGAACATTGCCAAAAGTGCAGATCTGCAAGAATTAACCACGGCCACACATGGGAAGTGGGAGAGGGAATAACTTGTTCAGTTCCAGAGATTTAAAAATAAATAGCTATCAAGAGCAATATAGGGGTTATGGGCTTTTTGTGAACGAGAAAGTTTGCAATTTGGGAAACATAGTGGCAAATACGTTATGAAAATTATTATCACAAACTATTGAGATGAAATGAACTCAAGTGTATAAGACCCCAATATATGGCTATGAAATCTTAATTTTAACATATAGAAGATATTCTTTAACATATAGAAATAAGAGCCATACCTTTTTGCTTGAAGTGCACGGTGGTGCCAATTTCTAAAAAAGAAACATTTAACAAAACAAAAAACAGATAAAAAAAAATTTTTTTTATCAACTGAAAATAAGCACAAAGGTAATCTGGTACTCTCCACTGAAAGGAGAATGGGACAAAAGGTAGAAAGAACATTCTAATAGAAACACATACTGGTAGAGATTGAAAGAAAGGCTCATGGAAAGAGATTGTTTTGTTGGAACAAACGTGCAGTCGGAGGTGGCAAAAACAATTTCCAACTACAAATATTTGATGTTACATGTTATGTGTATAGACAAGTACACGAACTCTGAGAATGGCAGGTAAAAGCACTCTTGACTGCAATGTAATGGAATGATGGAATGTGTCTAGCCTCCGATCCCATCCTGGCATTTTGTCCCTGGTTGGTTCCTCTCAGGCCAATCGACCTTCATATTTTTCTTCTAACTAAATCCATTCCAACTTTAGAACTTGTGCACATGCTGTTTCTTCTGCTTGGAATGTTTCTCCCCCAGATCTCTGAATGGCCCAGGCAGTCACTTCATTCAGATTTCTGCTGAAATGACCCAACTCGGGAAGGACTTCTCCCATCACCTTATCAAAATGGTACCCTCTGTCACTTTCCATTCTTTTACCCTGATTTATTAATGTTATTAACACTTATCCCTACTTGGTATCATTGCATACATTTCCTTATTTGCTTGGTTAGAGTTTATCTCCTCCGCTAGAATATATGTTCCATGAAGGCAGAAGCAGTGTATGTCTTGTCAATTATTGTATCCCTGTGCCTGCATTAGAGTCTGACATTCAGTATGTGTGCAATAAATACTTGTTGAATGTGTAAATATCAGGGTTGGAAGAGCTCATACAAGTCAAATACTTGAATTCCCTTTTGACTATCTTTATCAACTAAACTAGAATACTATTTGATCTTTAGAAGTAAATATGGAAAATTTCCATAGGATACCACGTTGACTCACAGGACCAACTGAATGGTTAATTAGATACAGGAGTCCAAACCATGGCTGTGGGATATGGATTGTCTTCTCTGAAGATCAGGATGTAGCCCTGCACCCCTCAATGACATGCTTTCATGAAGGAAATAAACTGACTGAACTCTGAAGCTAAAGAGAGCCTTTTGAACTGGACATCCATTTACCTCATTTTCCTGCTTAAAACTTTTTCATGCTTTCTTGTGTCTTCCAGGATAAGGACCCAAATCCTTAGCATGGCACCTAGGACTCTACCCCTTCATCTCTCCAGCCTCATCAATGTCTGTCATCTCTGCATCCTAGCCCACATGCCTTCCTTCATTCTCCAGGGTATAATGTTTTTTTCTGTTGTAGGGCTGATGGCCCAATGTTATCACTGCTAGAAATCCCACTTCTCCTTTAGAATTCATTTATAACTTCCACAGGGAAGGCTTCCTTAGTCCCCTTAGTAAAATTCAGTCCCTTTTTTTATAAGCTCTGCTCTCCTTCATAACACTCATCTCAGTTTTAATTTTAAATACATTTGTCTGAGGTTTTGAGTAATGCTTGTCTTCATTACTGGACTGTGAGTTCCATGGAGCAGGGGCTGTCTCTGCTACTGTCCCTTGTTGTAGTTTAGCCAATGCATGAAGGCACTCTGCATGCACAGTGGGCCAAAACAGATTTAGAATTACTGAAATATGAGAAAAATAAATATATGCCAGGCATCCTCCTAACAGAGTCTCTGTTAAAACAACAGAGAGTCTGAGTAGCTAAATTATTACCCAATTTAACACAAAGGGGTCAGAACTTTAGAATTAGGTCTTCACAGTTCCTTGGGGTTCAGTGCAGTCTATTTCCTTCACAGATTTTCCATTTGTTTATCCAAAGGAGGTCACAAGGAGAAGTCCTCAAACAGCATACTGTTTTCTGGTTTTCTTATGATGGCTATAAGAAGGGCACAATTTTCCTAGAGTCTGAGATCTTGAAAATGTTTGGCTACAATTCAGCATTAGTGAAACTAGTATAAGCCAGGCTGTTCTTAACAGCAAGCTGTGTCTACGTGTAAGAACAGCTTTCCTAAACTCGTCAGATGTGGGTGGAGGGATCCTAGTGTGAATGTTGTTTTGAATTATGATCGCTGGTGGACCTCCAGATGTACTTCTGAAGATGCTCAAAGCTATTGGCACCTGTCTTTCTGTCTTTGAAGAGTTAGTCTATTACTTGCACAAGTAATTGAAGTCTTCTGTATGGAAGCCCATACAGAAGGATGTAGAGAGAATTCTGCCCCTCTCCTAGCAGAATCCAGGAACTGTTGTCATTTTTACTCCAGAAGTGAAGCTAGATTTCATCAAGATATTAAGACAGTAGTCTCTACCTGTTGACCACACTGATCATCTGACCACTGATGTTTCAATTGTGTATTAAACATACTGCCACTAATTTTTCTAACATTCTTTGAAATAAATGCTTTGGCTTAAAAATGGTTGAAGAGGCACTGTAGAGAATGTACTTAATATAATGTGAGAAAACTGAGGCCCAGAGAGGCTAATTGGTTACCCAGGCTCACACAGAACAGAGCTGAGACTGAAATCCAGGGCTCCCACTTCTCCAGCCTTAACCCTGTCCCTTATTCTACAATTTCCCTCTGGTACTTTTGTGAAGGCAAGGCTATGTACCTATATAGCCTATATAACTCTAGGTTTATCATAGGATATTTACATGACTCACTCCCGACTGGGGACAGTTTGGCTCTGCTCTTGTGCAGAGTGAACTTCCCTTCTTTCTTTGGTCAAGCCTTCTAGTTTCTCATTCTTTAGAATTTGTAAGTATGCTGCAAGGTCATAGAGTGATTGCTTCTTGCCCAAAGAGGCCTAGCTCCCTAATGGAGCCATCTTTATATAAAGAACACTTGGTTCCCCCTGCTCTATCCCTGATCCACAGGCCTTCTGGGATAATTCCAAGCAACTGTTCAGGAGCCTGGGTGGGCAGGAAGACCAACAGTCCGGCTCAAGCTAGAAAATATCACTAAACCTCTCTGTGCCTCAGTTTCATTATCTGTAAAATAAATTTAATTAACATGCTCCTTATAAAGTTGTGCTATGGGTTAGATAAATTAATTATCATACTGTACTTGGAACGCTGCCAGATACATAGTAAGAGTTATTGTTATCAGATTTGTGGTAAAATCTTTTCTAGGGAGGACTTTCAGTGAAAGTTTGGTGGAAAAGAGAAAAATAGGGGCGCCTGGGTGGCGCAGTCGGTTAAGCGTCCGACTTCAGCCAGGTCACGATCTCGCGGTCCGTGAGTTCGAGCCCCGCGTCGGGCTCTGGGCTGATGGCTCAGAGCCTGGAGCCTGTTTCCGATTCTGTGTCTCCCTCTCTCTCTGCCCCTCCCCCGTTCATGCTCTGTCTCTCTCTGTCCCAAAAATAAATAAACGTTGAAAAAAAAAAAAAATTAAAAAAAAAAAAAAAAAAAAGAAAAGAGAAAAATATATCTTAACAGGTAGGCCATGCCAGTGCAGATCCAAAGAACAACAACAAAAGTCTACTGCACCAATACGGATGAACAAAACATTAACAGGTGTTAGCACACTGCAGTGATAGGGAAGCAGAATGACTAGGCAGCGTGTTGGTCTGGAGAACTCCGGCAATATGCCTGGTTAACCAGTCAGTGACTCAGGCCTGGATAAGAGTCTACATGTCCTAAATATTTCTCTTAGGGATCAGAAACTCCCCTACTAATTGAAAAGAGTTATTAAAAGAAGGATTTGAAAACGTTGCTCCAATATTATACTCTATGAAGAAAAGCTCACAAAAAATCAGATAAAAAATATGCATTTGCTTGAAACACCTTTAAAAAGCAAACCAGCTTACCAATTAAATTTTAGGAAGCACTCCCTATTGCAATAGATAAACTGGTTTGTGAAATGCTAATGATCTTAAGACTTGGAATTCCATTTATCTTTAGGAAAAGAGAACAGAGTGCTTATTCTGTACTATTATTTCCTATTTATCCTCTTCTGTTGGAATAGAACCTTCCTTTTTGAGGAGCAAAACCCTGCACGTTTTGAGCCTGGCACTTTGAAATCCTGGTTGTGTGCTGCCATCTTGTGGTAATATAAAGACATATTCCTATGTTCTGCCTAAAGGAATTGCCTTTGTCCACCAGGTGGCAGTAGTGGGAAAAAATAAAAAATTTATCACTCAGAGCCAGCATGAAAGGTTACATTTCAAAAAGGAGTATTTCTTATTCTTACGGAAGAGAAAAAAAAAATATTTTTTTTTGTTGTCCTTAACAACTGAAAATGATTCTTCTTTTTGTAGTGCTAAGGTGATTCCAAATTCTTAAGTAAAACTGCCTTGGGCATATTATTTCTGTAGGGATTCCCTGGACACACTCATTAGAATACACTTGAAACCTATGATTTTTATACCTTTCAGGAAAACATCTTACCACACATCGACCCTGCTTTAGCAAATACACTTAACAAGTAAGCGTGACAACGCAGGTACAAAGAATAAAATAAAAAGATAAATCTACTGCAGCAATACAATGGACAAAACTTTGGGGGAGTTTAGTACAGAGAAAGTTCTAGAATTCTCTGGAAGCATTATTGCTACATGCTTAGACTTTAGCTCCGGCTGATGGAGTACAAGGAGACCATGGGGGGAAAGAATTTAATACTAGAGAAGGCAAGTGTTATGACACATTTATTTATGCTCATCCGTCTTTGACTTGTAATTTTCAGATTTTTAAAAAGTTTATTTATTTATTTTGAGAGAAAGAAAGAGAGATTGAGCAGGGGAAGGGCAGAGACAGAGGGAGAGAGAGAATCCCAAGCAGTCTGTGTGCTGACAGTGCAGAGGCCAACATAGGACTTGAACTCACGTGGGGCTTGAACTCAGGAACCCTGAGTTCATGAGCTGAAACCAAGAGTCTGACACTTAACCAACTGAGCCATCCAGATGCCCCTAACTTTACACCTAGCCATGTTAGACAAGCCTGCAACACTGGAAAGAGCCGATTCAGTCTCTCTAATCGACATAGACCATGTCTTCCTTGTTTACTACTGTAGTCTCAGCTCACTATTTCTCTAGCATGGAGTAAGCGTCCAACAGATTTGCTGAATAAATGCCCATGCATAAATGAATGGATAGATGAATGAACAAATGAATGAGTGATTCAATCAATTAATACCTGAAGATCTATCCTAGCTGGGATTCTAGGTAAAGGAAGATTCTATTCTGCTTTAGGAACCATCATGCCCTAGTGGCAAGGCAAAATTATTGCTGAGAATTCAGGCATTTGAAGAGCCAGATGGGGCCAGGAGTTACTTTCATCAGTCCCCAAATTCAGGCAGGTAGAAAAAATTTTGGAGTGTTGAACTTTATTTAAGAATATCTTCCCAACTAATGAAAATTTAAATGTTGGAAGATAAAAACCCAGGCTTCTTTTTTTGTCCAAAGGCCAGAAGACTTACTCTTACCTCTTACCTTCTCATCTTCCATGATGTGGTAGGATTCATTTATTCATTCTCTCTCTCTCTCTCTCTTTTTCCCTTTTTCTCTCCCTTTCTTTCTCTCTCATTCTCTTCAGGAATTGAAGTCAGTGATATGAAGGTGAGAGAGATGTGTCATTGGAAACTCTAGAGTTTATACTTTGGAAAAATCCCTTATTGTCCTAGGTAATGTACAAGTCTGTGTTTATGAACAACTTTGGCATTTTTCCTTCTTTGAGTTCTATCTGGAAGAGAAGATGAGGGTACTACCAATCCATAAAGGGAAGAATTGATTTTCAGTGCTTTGACTCTCTGGACTCTTAACCACTTACCTCGAACCCGCTGCTTCTAAGCACTCATTCATTCCCAGCCATGTGTAGGATATACAGAGCTTTGGAGGTCTATGTTGTTTGTGCGGTTGTTCTAATTCCATGATTACTTGAACATAAATGGCTCACTTTTTAACCTGCCACAGCCATTTGAACAAGGAAACATTCTCTCCTCTGCTGTGCACAACTCTTTGTAGAAGGCCAGTCATCTGATATGCCTTAGGTTTTGAAAATGACATATGAGTTTGAAGATGTAAAATGATTAATTGCCCTCCCCCACCCCTGGTTCCCCACCATTCTGGGCCATCTAGTAAGACTGTATGTTCAGGAGACAGGAAAGGTCCAAATTCAATGGGGATCTTGCCCTCCAGTTGCCTGGAGAAAGTGAGAGAGACATGGGGTTAAAATCCTTAAGGGATTTAATAAAAGAAATGAAGAAGATTCGATGCACTGTCTCATCTTCCTTCACTGATGCTGAACACCTGAAGCATAACATTTATAAGGTTCCTCGATGGGCACTTATGCTTTATGCGCTCTTTTACTTTTTGTCACTGTTTTGAAAAACAAAACCCTTATTATTATAGTGGCTTAAAAGGGGGATGTTTATTAATTCAATTTTCAAATACACTTTCAAGCTTAGACAGTTATTAATTTCTTTCTCGCAGGTTTCTCCACTCAGAGGCTTTAGGCAACAGCAGCATCTACTTGCAAGTATTATTATTATTTTTTTTTTTGACATAGAAAAAGATATGCCTGTGATTTCTGTTTAGGTTGTTGGAGTTTTTGATTATTTCCCACTTACTGTATTCATGTTGTACAACCCTTCATGCCTAATACCTCTGGAGTGATGTTCTTTGAGAACCACAGCAATGATTCTGGGTGTAGTTCAGGGGGAAAGGCCAAAATAGAGAAACAAGGGCTAAACCTCAACCTTAAGGCTATTCCCATTTTTTTTTATTTGTTCATTTTTTAAGTAAGCTCTACACCCAATGTGGGGCTTGAACTCATGATCCTGAGGTCAAGAGTCATATGCTGTACTGACTGAGCCAGCCAGGCATCCTGATTCCTGTTTTCTTAGTTCGTAGGTGGACTATTATCCTAACTACTAAGAGAACATATCAAACTAGCTGGAAACTAGGGAGTTTTAGTATGTCATCAGTATTTGAGAAAGGAAGATGGCTTCCCTTAACTAGCTTCAGGTCATGAAAGGAATCCTACACTTTACTTTCAAATACTTGTAAGGGCTTTCCTCTTCACATTTGAACAGAAATGGACCTCACATGTTTGGTGCTATTTAGGAGTGAGTCGGAGCCCTAAATGTTTGAGCAGAATATTTGCCACCCTGGACATAGGGTAATAACTCCTTGTTAAATGAATACACAAACCCAAACCAAATGAAGGCTGATGTAATTTCTAATTGTATAATGTGAGTAAAATATTTGAGAGTCATTTTTTATTCTCATCAATTAGTGAACAATTCTCTATAACCAAACGTTCTACAGTAAAGAGGATCAGAAAATTTTTTAAAGGTTATTACATTAAAAAAGACAAATTTATAAAAGGGGAATATTACTACACCAATTTAGAGACAGAATTGGTAAGCGCTCCCATATCTGAAAGGGGGGGGGGGCTATTACTGGAAATCCTGGAGGTGACACAAAGGAAATTTCTTATAGGACGAGTCAGGGTGGACTTGGATCTGGAAGAGATGTGAGTGAGCTGGCAGCTGTGGAGACAGCCCTGGCCCCGGGCAGGAGGGCTGGTCCTGAGCCTGCCCACGCTGTGAGCTTGAGCAAGTCAAGAAACACACTCAGCCACAGAAAGGACAGAAAACAGAGAATGGCCTAGGTGTTTTAACTTAAACATTTTATAGTCTACTGACAGCTCACACCTCAGATGAAACATTTGTCTGTATCTCTGAGGAGAGAGATATATGTGATCTTTATTTTCTTCTCTATAGTTTCATATATTTTCAAAACCTTCCATAATGAGAATGCCTAACACTTATTATCAGAATAGAAAATTATTTATAAAAACAAAGAATTGCATTAAAAGAGAAACCTCGAAATCTGGGGAAAAGAAAATAATAGTTGGCTTTGGGTTGACATTATAACAAGGAGATTGAATTTTTTTTCTCTTTTTTAGTTGGCTGGCATCATAGAGCAAAACCAAACAGAAGGTAAGATAGGTAATGTCTAATTTCTATAAGGAATATAGTCTTAACAGCATGAAATGACAAGGCAATAAAAAAATGCCTTATATGGGTTTATGAGGTCCTTCTGACTGTAGGCTTGATATAATTGCTCTGTAGAGTAGTATAGGTGCGCGATTTGACTTTAACTGCTATGGACCCTGCTCAATGGCAATATGGATTGTTATAGAAAGTGCAGATTGGCCAAGCATTCCCACCACAAAGAGAGGGCTTCATTAAGTCTGTTATAGCAAGTCAGCTTTCTCAAATCCTACAGGTTTCTTATATAGCCTGAGAAATTTAAATTTTAATAATCAATGAATTAAAATGTTAGAGAATGCCCAAGGGTCTAAGTTTAATAAAGGGGTTTCCCAGGGCCACTCCACCTAAAAAACATATGAGATTAAAAAAACTCCACAAGTAAATGTATTTGAATCAGCTGTCAGTAACGTATTGGGGCCAGACAGGCAGTTTCTGCCTTCTAGAAGAAACAACTGCTTCTGCCCTTGTATCTAGAATGCACCTGTTGTACCTGTGGGTACAATTCTGGCCTTTTGCCCTTGTTGGAATTTAAAGACCAGTCATCTCATTTAATAAAGAACTACCTCCCAACCCCAAATCTGCTTAGTTGTTGGTACAAAGTAGATTATATTTTCCAAGTTTAAAAACATACGTTTTATGTATATTTTAAAGCCTTTTGTGCCTTCATTTATTTGACTTGCTAAAAAGGATTAAAAGCACAGGTTTGCGTAGGTCTCTAGAGATTGTCGTTCTTTCTGGTTTTCTTCCTCTCTTTTCATTTCCCAGTCTTAAATTGTGAATTGCAGATCCATTTTAGAATACATTTTAGATTTAAATTCTAAGATTCAAGACTGTCTTTAATCCATGTAATGTGTGTTTTCATTTTGTATGTTTCAAAATAAAAAAAAAAAACCATTCAAATACCATAAAACAAAGAAACTGGCCTGCAGAATTTGAATGTTGAGATAACAAATGAATTTGTGAGGTTTTGGGGACCAAAGCTCTTGGAAATAAGATAAGGGATTAAAGAACGTGGTACGCTCTGGACCTATATCCCTTGGACCTATGTCTACGGCACTAAGCATCACAGTTCAGGACTTGGTAAAGGCAGTCGTGCTTTGGACCTTTGCCAAGTGACTTTATTACTCACAGTGCCAGGATGCCTCAGTGATTCATACTCCTGCTGCATCACTGACTCCAAATATAACATCACCACCAGGTTCTGGAGCAGATCCTTGAAAATATTGATGGCCCCTTACAACCTGACCCTTCCTACAACTAAAATTGAAATTTACCATCAAACCTCCCTGTTGAGAGGCTCAAAGTTTTCCCTAGATGTTCTGCCAAATAGGCTCTCAGTATTTTTTTTTCCAAAAACCTCACCCAGAACAGTGCTACCTACCATACATAGAGAATACAGTATTGGTATATGTCTGTACAAATAAGCCAACAGATATTTCTTGTCTTCAAAGTATAACAGAGGTATAAATGCAAATTCTCTTGCCTTTAAACCCCACTGGTTTGTCACATGTCTTTTCTTTTTAAAACAGGCCAGATGCAAATGAGAAGGAATAAGAAACTATTAGGGAAACGTCATTTTTCAGATTTTAAAAATTAATTAGACTTAATATTGTTTAACTCTCTCCGGATTCTAAACTTTTGTATGTACTGGAATGTTTGCTCCTCTCTTTCCTCCTTTCTGCCTTTTAAACTTCACTTTCACCTGGAAGCCTTCTCTGACCAGTCCAGGCTCCCTTTTCTGTGCTCTATACAGGTATACAGGTATCCTAAACTTAGTAACCTTTCTTATGATTGCTTAACTCCTCATCCACTGTCCCATCTGGTCTGTAAGCTCTGTTAGTGCAGAGGCTGTGTCCTGCTTATTTTCCACAGTCATTCTCAAGACCAAGCTCAGAGTTTGCCCTAGTACTAGGTTTTTTGTTTTGTTTTGTGTGAATGAATAGTGTGGTCCACATATTGTCCATTGTCAGATAAGCTGGGCCAGAAATTACTTGCACTGGCCATCAAGAATGAAGTCTCTTTCTTGTGTTCCTAATGGTAAGAAATCTCAAGAAAAAGAAAACACGAACTCTAAAAGAAACCGTAAAAAGCACAAGAAAGTGGAGAGTACATCCAAGTGGAGAACAACAAATCACACTATTAATTGAATGACTTAGGACGGGAGGGTTGATACTCTAAGGGAAGACCAACCTCCAATGAGTGAGATTGTTCTGTTTTTTTTTTTTTTTTTTTTTAGCACTGCAACACTGAGCACCTTTCAACGATGAACTTACCTGTGTTCTGGAGCTCCGGCGAGGAAAACAGAACACATCTCCCAAGTTACTTTCTAACTTGCAGTTCAACAAAGAGAACTGCAAGCTACTGCTTGATTTTTTTATTTCTTTCTCTCTTTTTCTTTCTTTTGTTCTCTTTATTTTTATAGTTGTTTCTGTGCTCAAAACATCCCTTGCTTCCAAGTCATACAAACTCCACACACATAATCAAGAAAAACACTTTAGAATGGCCAAGCAACTTTCCGACAGAGAACATGGCTGGGAAGGCCTGGTGCTGTGTGGCCGAAAGAGGACTGAATGATACACAGGATGGACAATTAACCAGAACACAGCTATTTCATTTTTTTTTTAAACCACAGGATGCTACTCTTGCCCCAAACAATGTCTCTTAGGCAGTTAAAAAAGTCCCACTGGAACTGCAAAGTTTGGAAGGTGAGTGGTTAATTTAGAACTATTGTTACAAGTGTAGGGCAGAGAAAATAGAATGGACTGACAGCTGTGATATATAGTAAAGATACTCTGTTAGTGGTAATGCCTAGGTGTTAAAACATACATATGTGTTACAGAGATGTGGGAAGCATTTTCTTTTACAATCAGCATGGTAATAAGCAAAACAGTGCCATAAACTATGGTGGTGCTGGGCTCCCCAGGGTCCAATTAGGAAGCATGATAAATGACTTGTAAAGTCTCTCCCCCCCACTGATTTGTGGTGGATATAAGCTGACAATTCTCGGTGGAGTCCTAGTGAGTGGTCTGCCTACTCCCATCATACATCTGGGTACATAGGAACACCTTAAATTGGAATTCCAAACTCATTATGTCATGCTGTGTTCTTACTTGGCAGGTGTGTTTCCTCACAGCAGTATACAAGGGGAGATATAAGGTGGGACCACTTAAGCTGATTTTTTCCCCCTGACTGAGGTGCTTGTTTAATTTAATACCTAAAAATGACTTGTGATGATGAAAGACCACTGTGAGGACAGAGTGACTATATACAGGAAGTTGTTACTAAGGTTAATTTGTATCTTGCCTCTTCAGAAGTAGATGTGTCCTCCAGATAGATGAGATAATGGCTTTGCTTGCATGGCTGCTAACCAGTGTTTACAAGTGAATGCTAATACTATCAAAACATTTTCTTTGGTTTTATTTGAAGGATGTCAAAGAAAAAGTATATATGTAAAGTGAGGTGACTATGGTATAAAATATAGAGAGAAAGAAAACCATGAAATACAGATAGCAGGAATACAAATTTCAGGTAAAGAAGAATGAAAGAGCCAAGGACCAGACAAAAATTCACGTTTATACTTTGGGGGTCTATCATAGGACACTTGTCAGGAGCTGAGACTCTAATGATGATTGAACTCCAGAAGGAGTATGTATTCTTTCTTTTTAAGCAGTGCCACTTCTTCCTTCAAGGACTCTTGCTCCATATAATGTCTCTGAACCTAGAGCAGAGCTCCCAGGGCAAGAACCTTCTTCCTGGCTACACCCAGAAATGCTCCTCACAACACAACGCTACCCTCCTGCTAAATGGCACGCTGATGCAGACGCCAGGGCATGCTCTGTTGGGGATGCACTCTAAAGACCAGGGAGACCTGCATCAGCATTTTCTGTCCATTCCAGATCCTGGTCTTCTCACCCTTTGGGGCATCATGCCAACATTTTCCACTGCAAATCTCACTGAGCTCTTCTCAGGGAGCTTTATTCCTTTTAATTAAAAAGACAAGACTGTCAATTACTTAAACTTAATCCCCAAATGTAATTGTTACTTTGAAAGATTTTTTTCCCCATAAAGCTCATAGAAGAGAAATATTTCCATCAAATTAAAATTTAGTGGGAGCTGGGATTTTCAAAAAAAATTTTTCATCGTCAAATCCCTGCTGGCTCTAGAAATCTACATAGCACAGCAAAGCCTAAGTACAGGAAGATCACCAGGCAAGACTGGTGTAGGCAGAAACAGACTAGGGAAGTAGGAAAAAGCATTAGAAAAGAGTCCCAGCACTAAAATTTCTCCTACCTTTAAACTGACGCCGTAGGATTTTTAGCCATTTAGCTTGAAGCTAAATGTAAATTCTGAGACAGGTAACACTTCCAAGCCACCGTTGGACATTTAAATAATAGTGTGAATAAATTTCAGGTTTATTCTCGCTGGCAAATTTTTACAGGGAGAGAACCAGTGTTGTTCAGGGAACAGAATAGAAGAACACAGAGCTGAGAAGAATAAGGCACCGAAATGGATTCAACAAAGAGAAGCGCCTGGTACAGCTGGGTCTGAATCACTGGGTTGACAAGAGAAGTACTGATTCTAGGTGAGGTTTCAACACAGCTATCCCACTTGGTTCCCAGCCACTGAAGAAAATCAGCCTGTTGCTTCCAGTAAGGGAATCAGACATGGTCATCAGGTATTAGTGTCAGTTCTTAATTATCTTTGTGTGTATTAGTCAGGACCCATGATTTTGCTGTAAACTTGTGTTACCCCTTACCAAGCACTATCAGTAACAGCAAGGCCTTTTCCCCACCAGCTAATGGGAAAGGAGAGATGTATGAGATGTATTTATAAATTAAAACCTTGCTTTGGACATGCTTGACATTTTTGACCAGAAAAAAGGATAGGTTCTTTAGAGTGATGACTTTGGATCAGTCTGACAGGTGGTAACATGCATGATGGGCGCTCACTGAAAGTTTAAGAGTGTGTGTGTGTGTGTGTGTGTGTACGTGCATGTGCATGCATGTGTGTCAGACAGTAGAGAACCGTGCAGTGTGAAGCTTCTCTAAGTGTACTATGATATTGGTGAAAAATAATAATGTTTGTTATTTGGCCTTGGGTTACTTCCATATTTAAACTTGTTAGCAGTGGGCATTTCAGAAATCTTTAGAATTTGTAATATGTCAAACTGTAATGAAGCCACAATGAACTTGTAGCTAGCTAATATCCAGGCAATCTGATACAAGTATGTCTTTAAATATCAGTACTTCTAGAAATTATAAGAAGTATGTGCATCTGAGTATGATTATTTTAAATTCAATATGCTTTCTTTCTGGGAACTTGAAGCTCTCCTTTATTTATTATTTAAAAAACCACTCTGAGCTTGTAGGCATGAAAGATATAATTTCTTTCCCATTTCACAGTTGGAAAAACTGAATTAAAGAGAACAATGCTAGTAATTATCCATGATTAATAGAGGTGTGTATGTAAATCAGCCTGAATAAGTGTGTGAAATTAGATGTGCTGATGCCAGATAGCTCTGCTCATGTTTTTTAAAGATGAATGCTTTCATATAAATCTCTGTGTGAGTTGGGCATACATCTCTGTGTTGAGTATATCTGGAAATAGACTTTGTAAAAGTGTATGGATATTAAGGTAACAGTATTATGTATTATAACCATTATAAAACATAAAATAAACTAGATGAGTGTTTAAAATTCATTAGACAGATACATACTTAATGAACACAAATGCATACATAATGGTTATTTATAATGTACTATAGATTTATATATGTGCCTGGATGCTGTGAGGCATAGACTGGAATTTGGGTGTACTTTGATGATTAAAAATTCCGGGAGATGGTGCATGTTAGTTTCTTAGGATTGTGGGGATTAATTGAGTTAATACATGCCACAGCCCTCAGAACTCTATCGGTACATAAGAAGCCCACTTTCTATGTTAGTTGTTGTTATTATTATTATTATTACTAGAGATGAAACTGCTATTATAATGAAGAGCTAAAAAGAGACATTTCTCATTGATACCTGGGATAATATCCCACAGAAGATACATAAAGCTATAGGGATTGTCCAGTTATCTTTATAGCATGGTGTGGTTTTAGGATTTTTCTCCCAGTTTTCCTTCCATCCCAGTGGCATCTGATCTTGAGAACCCATTTCTGGGAGGGCCAGGTGAGGGCAGGTATATCGCCTCCTCCTACTGGAGATGGAATCTGGCTGTTCTGATGCCAGGCCTGCCCAGAACAACACCAGTTGCCCTTCGGGAGAAAACATGCCAGGTGGACTTCAGATTTCTGCAAGCCTGGTTTGTTTGTGGGTTGGATTTTAATTTTTTTTAAACTTTAATTTTGGGGGGGTTTGTTTTGTTTTCTGAGAAAGCTTTAGACAGCTGTATTAATCATGCAAACCCAGCCATGTGCAATGTGTTTTATCAATGGAAAAACAGGAACTGAATGGCAAGCAGCTGTGAACAAACCCAGTGCAAAGCCTGAACCTGGAAGATAATCTTGACATTTCCCAAACCCACTAGCCACACGGGGTTAGTGAATGGAAAGGCTGTTCACTTGGGATAAATAATCAGATGGGAGGCAAGCAAGTGAGGCACATTCCAGGGTTATTAATTTTTTTTTTTAAAGTACCAGTGATGGAAGAAGGAGGGGCTGATTGAGCCCAGGGAGTCCCACACTCAAGGGGATTCCTCACTTGAGGGTGATAAAAGTAAAACAATGGTAGTTTGTCCTTGTCCTTTTTCTTCTTGTACTTCATTTTAACTTTCGGAAGCTGGTTTTGTCACTTTATTTTGAACCTGCAGTCCTTCTAAGTGTGAGGGCATCTCTAGGTGAGCTTCCATCTTGAGAGGTTATGCACCAGAAAGCTTATGGGGAGGAGACGAGCAGTATTATCATTTCCCAGTATTCAGAATCCTCAGGAAATGATCTGAGCCTAACAAAGTGAGAAAAGTTCCCTCAGACATTTAGAGCCGACTCTTCCCTCATTTTACAATTCAGTGGATTTTCTGCAGTGATATAGTCAGGGGTAGTTATGCAAATATATGCAATTCAGGACTCATTTCAGAATAAATAAACCTAAATTAAAATTAATGGGGAAAAACACCTATCAGAAACAGATCAAGGATGGAACACTTATTTATTTATATATATCTTTTAAATTAAGAAGCAGGGAAGCACACTGATTTTTTTGTTCTGTTTTGTTTGTGGCAGAATAGGAAAGGACAGTTGAAAATTCCTGATTGGCCACAGACAATACAAATTATCCTTCGGTGTAATTCCAGTATTATTATTATCACTGCAGAAAATCAAGCAATATGATGAAGGAAACCCAAGAGAAATACATTTGATTTATTGAGCCTTGTTTTTGTTTAATCACAGCTTGAAGGGGTTTAGGACAGCATTCCTGCTGCGACTCTGATGTTTATCCCCTGTCAGCTTGATGAGCCATGTAGAGTGGGGGTGGGGGAGACCCTCCAATGAAAGACATTAACAACGAAGCAGCTAAAATTAAACATGTATTTCTGTTATCGGAAAATAGGAGAGAAAGTTCTCTTTTTTTGTGATGGGCGGACAAGAAAGGACCTTTGGAACTTTCTCATATTTTCAAAACCCCTGAAGGAACCTGATTGGTTTCATATCCTTCTGGCCATTTGTATCAACCAACTGCTAATAGACACATTAACACTTTAGGGCTGAAATGTAGGATTGTACCTAGATGATGACAATATACAGTATTTAATTAAACAAAGGTATTTTGTGTTATAGATATGACCAACCTGAGGTAGGCAGGCTTTTCATAGATATTTTGGTACTTAAGTGGCACTATAAAAAAGAGTTAAGGATCCTATACATTAATATTTTTTCCCATGGGATACTGCATTTCACATGAGTAGCCATCTTGCCTGGGCAGAAGAGGAGAAAAGGGGCTGATTTCTACAAGTTAAAGCCCTTGTAAGAGACAGGGAACTTAAAGGGCATTATCTTTCCATACCCACCTCACACATCAGCTATCCCAAGTCTCGATGAACAGCTTTTCAATTTCTACCAGCAGAAGCCCAAAGTATTAGTAGTAAAATAAACTATATTCTCTAGAACTATTGGATCTAAAGAAGCTATCTATTGTCTATCTACAACGTAAAATCAAACTAGGGTCATTCTCCAATCAACAATTCAGTTTGTGGGAAAATATCAAGTTCAACTTGCTTCATTCCTGGCCCCAACTGTTTTTCAATATCCAACAGCTGTCTTTTGTGAATCGTGTCTGACTTTCATTTTGTTCCATGTTATATACATCATAAAGCATGATCAGATAAAATATTTGAGTCTGTGGCTGCAGAACCGCTCCTAGAGAGGATACCTAGAGGCTTAGTGACAGTTTACAAAGCTCGTCTTGGATGTAGCATGACCTCTTTGAAGATATCATCCATTGGGACAAATGTGTATGTATGTGTTTGTCACATCAAGATATTTGCAAGATGTCAACATGATAAAATGGCGTCAATCTCTGCAGCAACACTCGAAGATAAATGTCTTAAAATAATTGTGTCATGTCAGGAATTCAAAATGGGATATTCTCCATGAACACTAAGTTTCATGTCAAGTCTAAAAAACAGGCACATTTTAAGTCTTATTTTTAGTAGTTGGGATAAGAAACAGATTTCATTAATGTTTTAAGGAAGGATTTTATTCAACAGAGTTCTTCTATAAATAGTTTGGACCCTTCTTAAAATTTAAGAGCAACTTTTTTATTAAGCTGTCTAGTTGATCCTTGAAACCCTGCAATTCTCATTGCAAATATAATTAAAATAAGTTTGCATATATGTGAATACATACATATGCAAAACATAACATTATTGACACTCTGAATATCCTCACCCAATTTTGGCCTAATTTTTAGTTTGGATGAGTGTTAATGAAACATGATCTGTCTTCAAACTTATAAAACAGCAGCTTTCTACCTTTAATTCTGAGCACATTTCTTTTATAGTGTATACAATAATCTTGTTTAATTGGATTTATTTTTTCCACACGAGGCCCCGCATGCCCTACTTTCCATTTTTTCTCAGGTCTTTGAGTGTTATTTGCAAATCACTTTTCTGGAATTTAATTTCAATGGTAGGTTGGTTTCATTTCAGATTTTTTTGTATTGTTTTAATTTTATTTGCCAATTTGCCTTTAAATAGCCTTAAGCTAGAAGGCTGGGGCTGCAACTTGCATCTAAATGTGATGTAGGAGGCAAAATTTAATTTGGGTGTGGAGAAAGTTTTATGAAAAGGAATACAGAATGACTACCTTATTTTTTCATTTGTGCTTTCTAAAATAGTTATGTTTAAAAGGAAAAGCCCCCGCACTGGCCACAATTTTAAGAAAAGTTAATGTCCTTGTAATCTGGTTGAGTTCAAACTTTGGCAGTAGTAGATAAATTCATTTTTTAAGTAATACCAATGACTTGAGATTCGGATTGTATAAGCCTCCAAATGTGTGGGTGGTCAGTTAGAGGATTCATATTTTTATGAGCTACAGAACTGAACTGGCTGTGTTCCAAATATGTGAGTTCATAGTTACCTGTGACACATATTAATTGAAGAGAGAATTGCTTTCTGAGCTTAGCATCTCCCCAGCTACTCACCTACTTAAGTCAGATAAAGAATCTGTTACATGTCTATCAACTGGTGTGGGGACAATTGATCAACTTTCTTTTGAAGGTTTAAAGAAGAAAAAAAAAAGGTTTCTATTGTATGTGAATGTTGTGAATATGTATCCCCCTTTGTGTGTTTTGCACATTATGGATGATGGAGAATGACCCAGCAACAGAACTACAGTCATAAAAATCATACTGACCTTGAATGGGATGGGGGATTGTGGGTGAAACACGCTCTAAAGGGGAAAAAATAGTAAGCATCATGGAGAGTTTATATAGATCTATCTGTATATTTATATCTTACTCATGCTTAGCTACTCAGATAATTATAGAGCAGATAAATTTCCATGCCTATAGGATAGTATCTCCTATAAAGCATTTGTCTGTTCTTCCTGCCAACACTAAATTATCAGAAAGTTATTGGTAAAATTTTAAATCCAAAGCTTTAAAAAAATTAGAGTAGGAAAACGACATCTTATTGTGGTAACCCTACAAACAGGATCCTACCCTACACTGAAAAAAACCTCACTACCAAAATTACAATTTTTCTGGAGGGCTGGGTTCAAGGTATTTAAATTAGCAGTGATCACAGTCAGTCATGCATCTTCGCGTCCTGGTTCTGGTCTCTTGAACTCAGGACAGATGGACCCATGATAGCTAAGGACTCCTTTCCTCTCCCTAAGCCCTACAGCTCATATCAGCTTTAGCCAAGTATGTGGAGAATTTATTTGGGAAATACTAATTCAACTTTTCCCTCAGGTTTTTATTTCCACACTTCTAATCCCAGTGCGAGAGTAATGCCAAGGAAATAAGTAAATTGGCATGGTATTATTTCATTCTGTCTTTTCTTTAATACCACTCTCTTGTAATAATACAATCTCACCTGAAATTTGATCAACCAATCAAATTTACTTGATGATACATCCTGTGGAGTAAGAAAAGTGTTCTTTTGGACACATAGGTTTGAGCTTATGTGTCCCTCACAGTCCCATCCCCAAGCTGCTGATCATAAGTTGAATGTGCTGACAGAGCTCAGGCTTTAGGCATCCTGTATTTATCTTATCAAAACCCCAGGTTTAACTCTAAATCCTCCTCTGAGGCTCTTTCAGAAAGGTAGAATGGTGTATTAGGACTAGGATGCATTACTACTGCCCCTAAACCCTATAATGCGACATAATTAGCACACACTTTACATTCCTCCTAGCCATTTGGTTAAATAAAGACTAATTGATAAATTGAAGTAAACAAAAACCAAAACCATAAAGAGAAAAGCATATGTGCGTATTCAAATTTGACCTGCTTGCCATCTTGTATCATATCTCTAGAAAGAGTAGATTTTGCCTGGAATTTGGACACTCAATACCTCTGGATGCCAAGGAAACCCTGACTCCTTGTAGAGTGAGCCTTTCTCTAGCTTGCCTGAAAGTTGTCACTGAAATGCTAAAGTTTGCTAAGTGCATTAAGATAGAACAGGTCAATAGTAGCGCGGCAAACAACTGTGTCTTAGTTACACAAGTGTCAAGTAGAAAAATGGTTTAAACCTCCACTGGTTATTTGGTATTAAGTTTTCAGCTTTGAAATTAAATAGCTAAACTGCTTTCAACATTTATGTAGCAGTTGGAGACTACTGTCCCATACTATACTCTATCCACTGTACTTTATTTTTTATTATCACTATTATTATTCAGACTGTTTAAATGACTCAGCTTAATATTTTCTCATCACACTGTTCACAGCTGGGTAAATGCACTCTGCCCTCCTTTCCACAAGACCATTTGTATTGCTAAAATCATCTCACCCACCCTCCTTGGTTCCCAGCTTGTTATTATCATCTTAGCTCCACCCTGTTATCATCATCTTATCCCTATCACGCCCCATTAGTTACTCTCATTCTTGAATTCCACCCTACTGACTTATTCTTTAGACGCTTCCCAGTCCCAGCTTTTTATCCTTATTCCTCCCCCATCACTCTGCTGCATTTTATAATTTTGCCATGGTTTGTAGGCTCTTGTTCGAGTGTAAAGTGAAGCGACATCACTTAAAATGAAGAAGAAATTCTTTGACTTTTGATAATCAAAAGTAGGGGAGGACAGAAACTTTGGTGCAATGTGCTTTGTCTTTTGGTTGCTAATATTTGGGGGAGGTCAGCATCGCTAAGCAGCTATTTTGGAAGGTTTGAGGAACAGAGCCCTAAGGCTGACCCCAGAACTAGAGGCTGTGGCTCTTAGTAAGTCCCTTGACTCTGATCTTTGGTTTCTTATCTGCCAAATGTACGTGTGTGTGCATATGTGTGTGTATGTACGTGTGTGTTATTGGTTGATTCTTTTGGGACAACAATGAGAAACTGTTAAGTGGGGGCATTACACTTCACAAGGAAAACCTCTGATATAAAAGCACTTAAATGGCAAAGGCTAGAGCTGATTGTAAGGTGTATATAGAGAGGTAATTTGTTAACCCAGATATGATTTTGTTTTCTTTTCCAATGGGTATTGCAGATGTTCGGTAAACTTTCTGGAAGTCAGCATATTCCATGCCTATTCTTGAAACTAAATCTAGTCCCAGTGCCCATCTATTTCCTATAGTAGCCACAGAGAGCCCTTTTAAAGTTTGCAGCCGGTGTTTCAAACTACATGAGGGTAGTGCTCAAATGGCTGCTCACACTGTTTTATTATGTGGCATCCAGAAGTAGCTGGTTAAGAGGTTTTGCCAAGTCTTAACTAACTTCATCAAGTGGTATATATTTAAACTCCAGGCCCCCAAGATAACAACTTAAAATGGTTTCTAAACAAGCGGGGGAGGCGCTCATTTTAAGGGCTCTCTCTAGTGCTGGGTTGCTTAGGTAATACTTGAGATTTAATCAAGTATAGGTTTACAAGTTAATTATCTTTTAAAATAAAAAGAGAATTTGAAAACCTCCTACACACTGATGTGGTATGGCTCAATGTAGATTTCTTTGCATTTTTAATTTTTTTTTGTACTTAATAGCTTCAATACTTTACCAATCGATACATTTCTCTAAAATAGAAGGTAATTGATCAGTAGGAGTATTCTTTAACATGTGGGAATATTCCTAGGGTCAAAAGCTGACCACGAGGCTGGAATATGAGTTAGGAATCTCACTGTGCCAAAGATTAACCAATGATCTAACTACTCCAGTGGACCCATTCCATGGGGGTCAATGGAAATGGAAATGAGAGGTGGCAGAAACAGTGAGGTGGGGAGGGATATGACAATATCTAGTCATAGAGAGACCTCATTAAGTGAAAAAAGGAGAAAGAAATTAGATGTCTCCTCACTTCCAGACTACAAAAGATACATCTCCTAACACTTTCTCCACATACACCAATCTAGGTAACACATTGATCTAGAGCCTGGATTTGAGAGTTAAATGAGATCATGTATGTTAAAGGTTTAGCACATGTTCAGAGTACCTTGTAAGCATTCACTTCATCAGAAGTGATTACATTAAAATCACCACCCCATCCTCCCTCCCCATCCATTGCTTTAAAAGTAACTCAACGTAAACACGGAAACAAGATAGGTTTCCCTTGTGGGTGCATTGTAGTCATCGGTGTGGAAACGCAGAATCTGCTATGTTACATATGCTGACAATGCACCTTCTCTTGGCATCAATAGAAGCCAAAGTCTTCCTCTAGGCGCTGCATGTCCCCATAGATGAGGAGGACTAAGGGGCTGAATCTTTGCCTGTACACACTGTCCCATGGGATGAATGTGTTCAGAAAAAAATACACAATGTAACGCTTTGCCCAAGATGAAGAAAAACATCTAAGCTTGGATATAATATAGACTGAGGTGGTACAGATCCTTGACAAACAATGCTAGAATGTGTGGAGAACAGAACAAATGAGAAAAGAATGCTTCCACTAGCTTAGGAAAAAATTACTAGGAATACAATGTATTCTTGCACTTTCCTTCAATTATTTTGACCCCCTTGGAGATCAATATTTGAATAGAGTGGAGAAGTATATGTACGCATGTGGTGGAGGACAAGATGGATCAGTGACCGCAAACTGACACTGCGCAAAGAGTCAGCACGTGTCACTGTGGTGGACACTGAAAATGTGCTGACGCACCAATGAAGACAGATCATCGTGAACTCTTCAGGGGCTCCGGCTCTACGTGCTGCCTCTTTCTGGCGGGCAGTAGCTCACCACCTGCCTGGTCTGCTCTGGACTGGCTGGTCAGCACAGCACCCCGCTGCCCACACAGTGCTCTCTGTCAGGGTTGCGGCAGCCGCCCCCCCTCCCCTCCCAAGCCTTGCTCCCCTCCTCCCCTCCCAGGCCTCGCTCCCTTTCTGACCCCGTTCTGTGCAAAAGTGCCGCTGCCAGCGGCGTCTTCCTTCTACCCATTAAACCCATCTACTTTGAGTCTAAGTAATGAGCAATCTGTTCACATAGGTACTTTCTTTTTTTCCCCCTTTCCCCACCTCCTCCCTCTCTCTTGCCTGTGTGAAATAGGCTGCGGTACAGCTGTATTCCCAAGGAATGAAGGATGTAGCAATGCGCCTCCCAAAGCTAAATGGTCATGGAGGGGTGGCCGAGGCAGAAGTGCCCTTCCCCTATGTAAGAAGCACAGCTTCCCCTTTAGGGGCGCCTGGGTGGCTCAGCCAGTTAAGCATTCGACTTCCGCTCAGATCATGATCTCCTGGCTCATGGCTCCTGAGTTCGAGCCCCCCACGGGGCTCTGTGTCTGTGCTGACAGCGCTGAGCCTGGAGCCTGCTTCGAATTCCGTGTCTCCCTCTCTCTCTTCCTCTCCCCTGCTTGAGCTTTCTCTTTCTCTCTCTCTCTCTCTCCCCCCAAAATAAAATGAACATTAAAACAAACCCCAAATGTCCATCCACATTTAGGCCTTGGGTCTAAGAAAGCAGGCAGTAGGTTCACTAATTTTTAGCGTTACGCCTCCTAACTTCCCCTTTAGGTGGGAGATCAGCTCTGAACTCCACGCTGATGCACATGCTGCTAAACGCAGAGCTAGTCCGCCCCCCCCCCCCCCCCCCGGGGGTTCTGTGGAGGGCAGTGTGGGCCCGCGGGGAAGTAGAGCCCCGTTAATCACTGTGCTGTGCACTTCTCAAACGTGTAATTGAAAGTGGCTTCTGTGAAGTCATCGGGACAATATGATTACGATACACATGCATAATTAGGCAATTCCAGCTTACAAACAGAAATTCTCTAAGATTCTTGTCTTGGCATTTCTTAATTTTACTGGGTTGAGTCCTTTAAATGGACTTTGATGCATAGGGCAAGGGTATGAAAGGCCTTGAGGTTACCATGGGCACCAGCAGACAAGCAGTATCTCCATTATCTCTGACCTAGTCCATGCCTCCTGGAGTATTCCACCCTTCCATCCTCTTTACCCTCCTCTCTCTCAGTCAGTAGGTGTCATTTTATTTATCATTTGAAATATATCATTAGCACATTTCTTCCTCTGGATGGGATACAACGAGAAGATGCTTTAATGCAAATTATAGTTGCTTACTTTCTCTAACTAATCCAGTTGTCCCACTTTCTCTTTTCGAACCCCTATAAAACTTATTAAGTGTATGTTGTTCTACTTAACCAGGTTACCTTAGATATGTCAGAATCCCAAATTCAGGATTGAGGCTGTTTGCACCACCACCCCCACTTACGGAATCCCTGATGTCAAGAGTGAAACAGGTAACTACATTTCTTAATAATTATCTTCTCAAGTGTTTTGAGATATTGGTGCCTCTAGCTGAAGTAAAGAACACTGATGTTTGGTCCTTGGAGACAAGTAAACAGCAATATGAATTTTAAACTCCATATTAAAATTCATATAAATTTTAAACTTAAGCACTTGTATAGCTGTATCCCATCAAACTGTTATAGACTGAAGTCAATGGCAGTTATGGGTGAGAAATTGAAGGCCAAATTTAGCATAGTTTGTGGTGTGTTTTTTTTTTTTTAAAGAGTTGGGTCTTGAGCAGTTAGAAAATGGCTTTAATACTGCATCTTAAGAGAACTCTCACTTAAATTGATTTTTCTCATATATATATTATATATATATTATACATATAATATATATATATATTTTCCTTGAAGGCTCATCTAAGATAAAGAAAGATAGAGACATCTCTCTTAGTCATAATATTTCTAGATTTTCCAACTGAATCTGTGCAGAAGAAAAATTCCTAGTGGATTGTTATTCCAAAATCATACTAGTAAAGTTTTTGGACTTTGTCTTTTAGTCCAAATAAACTTTCTGGTCCAGCATGTGCTAACTAACTCTTGTGTTTGTTTTACTTATCCTTATAAGCATTTCTCTAATCCAAATGTATCGTCTTCTCCTAATTTCACCCATCTGTTTCTCAGGGGCATTTGTGTCTATGCTTGTAGCCATCAGGCAGGGGGTCAGATACCTGAAGGTTAACAGCTGCTAAAGGGCAAGGGTCCAAGGTGCGCTCTCCTAGTAACACCAGTAAACTAAAACAACTGAGTCCTCCTCAGTCGGCCTGAGGATCTTCTCTGCTCTGTGGATGCTCCTCTCTCCCACCATTTTATCTCTTCCAAAAATATGTGAGACAAGTAATGTTCCCTGCTGTCATATGGAAACATTTCTGCAACCATTTTTCCTCTTTTAGATTTTATATGATGTTTTAATCATTCATTCCACCTTTCTCTTGTGTTGTTAAAAATACGCTTCCTTTTCCCAGCCTCTCCCTTCCCCCAGCACCTTATCCATCCTCACTGACTATATCTTCTTCAATCACTCTCACCAGTGCCATTTTTTAACTGTCATCTATTTTCCAGGATCTTACATCACCTCTGTTCCTTAAAAGATCATCACCAAAGAGATTTCTGTTCTCTGAGTATTCTTACAGTTAAATCAACCAGGCAAAAACAAAACTAAAAAACAAACAAAAAACAAAATAAACAAAAAACCCCAAAAACCAGCAATAACAACAAAAAAAACACAAGGCAGTTATCAAAAGGAAGCCAGGAAATAGAAACATTATTTGATTTGTAAATCTTGCCCTATGCATAGGGATTGAAGTCCTGTGTTTTTGTTTCAGTGACTGGATTCTTATTTTTGTGTATGTTTACCTTTAATAGGTAAGGTTGAAGGTGAGGTAAAGGAATGCTTTTCACGCTTTCCACGGGAGCACTCACTTGACTGAATTCTCCCGAGTCAGGCCCTACTTTGGCATACTTACTGAAAAGGACTAGGCTGGCATTGGTGACCCCCAGATTGTTGGCAGCCACGCAGGTATAGTTGCCATAGTGTTCCTCAGTGACGTTGGTCACCGTCAGGGAGGACTGGCCCTCCGTGCTCTTAATCTCAAGGCCATTAGCACTGTTTATCCTAAGAGTTCAAAAACAGAAGAGTAAAAAGAAACACTGATGAAGACTTGGTGTAGCAATCCCTTTTTCATCATGATATTGGAGGACATGGAGAGAAATGTAATAACAGCTTGTTCCCTGCTCAATTTCTCATTTTAATCGTGCAACTCTGTATTATCAGAACCGATGTCTATCGACAGAGAAGACTTAAGAATGGATGAGTTTCATTGAGCTTTGGCTTCTGCTCCAGGCAAGAAAGACATACAGGTGGAGACATACAGAAAGACCTACAGGTGGCTTAATACCCATTAAGCCAGCTACTTCACTCTTTGCATGTAACTTGAATGCTCTGGGGCTTCAGGTTAAGAACTACAGGCCTCTAAGCCCTTGATAAAGAGATTTAGAAAATGAAGAGTCTAATAGTATAGACTCACATAATTACAGCAGGGCTAGGTTCTGTCCCTAGGACCACCTAGTGGAACAACGGGGGCATGGCACGTTTGGCACATACCTGGTGTCATCCCGGTACCACTCAAAGTCAGGCGCAGGCACTGCTGAGGCCTCGCATTTGAGTGAAGCTTTCCGTCCTGTGGTGGCTTCATTGCTCTTGGATTCTGTGATAGTGGGAGGATCTGGAGAAAAGACGGGGGCACAGTTTACATGAAAGTCAGAGGGTGCTGTGGAATTTCCATGCAAGAAGGAATCAGAAAGGACAATCTGATTGGAGAGCTGCACGAAAGGAAGTCTTAAAATCCTCATTTACAAGAATTTTGTGATCACCTGAATGAATGGGACTGATCACTAGAAAACTAAATAAAATGAGAGATGATTAATGAAACTGTGGACTTGCTTTTCCTAAATGGGACGCTTAACAGGGTTTTATGGCAATGGAATAGGATTTCTGTCTCCCTCCTTCAATAGACCAACAATTATTTCAACCATGGATTATAATACTTACATCATTTTTTTTCTTTTCATAAGTTAAGTGGTGATACTAAAGGTCTTGGGATTTCAAACATATAACCTGAGCGTTTTTCTTGTTCATCATCATTATTATTGTCATTATTGTCACAGTTTGAGATGGTGGTAAGAAGTTTGATGAAAGTAATAGGGGGCTAAAATTCTCCCAACCCAAGCTTAGCCTGATAATCGTTGCAGGAATTCAGAAAAACAAACACACGAATGAACAAAATTGTGTTAGAAGATTACCTTTTTTTCTCCTAAGAGTTCCCTTATCGCCATGACCCAAGTAAATTGTGCTTTTGTGTGTGAGTGTGCAGTTTGAGGTCTACCCTGCCGCGTGTCCGTTTTCTGTGCTCTCTGGCAGTTGTACACTTGATATGTGCTGCTTCGAACTGGGTCTGCAAAACGTGTAGCAGGCTTGAAATAAACTCAGAAGCACATCTGATATCCTAATTTGCCACGATTCTTTCAAACAGTCCTTCAGAGGGCGGAATGAGTGTTTACAGGGATGTGTGACCGAGCTGGGATGGTAGGCTCAAGCTCCGGGCTTGATGATGTTGTATTTGTGCGGGTTATGGACCTTCAAGGAGAAAAGTGGTTTTCGGTCCAAAGGTCATCTGCCAGAAAATGGTAGGCTGGCTGTGCACACAAGTCAAAAATAGAGCCGAACAATCTGTTTAGACTTTGTAGAGGAAAAAGCTTACTTAGGGAAATTAGCAAAGAAAACTCTAGTAACACAAAATTCATTTAAATTTCTGCTCTTTAGCACTTGGTTCAGCTCACTCATTTCTGAATTTTGTCTTTATATTCAAAATTAGTTTCCAAGTTTCCCGTCTATGGAAGACTCTGCTCTTCTTAGTTAAAAAGGATGCACAAAAGCATCAGGTTAGTGTGCAGTTTTCTCTCCCAGTTCATTTTTACATCAGCTTGGACATCTTTAAATCACTGCCAGAGAGAGGAGGAGTTAAAGCATGGTTAGACAAGCACTTCCAGCCCATGTGCAGACAGGTGTGCCAGAGAGGGTGGTAGTGGCTGTTCTGTTTTAGACTTACCTGCTCAACTTTGTTTGGCACAAAAAAGCAGTCTGATGAGCAGAAAAGAACCTTGGATTGGAAACTAGGGGTCCTGGAATTTAATTTCAGTTTGGTTGTGTGGCCCTCCCATCACACAATTTATCTTACTGAGCCTTGGTTTTATTACCTATAAAATGAGGGAACCACACTTTAATGACCTATAGTATCCCTTCCAGCTTAAAAACAAAACCAAAACAAAACAAAAACCCACTTCTAGTGAAAACTGCCTATCCTTTACAAATGGGCAGTTGGTATCATTACGACCTGAGTCTATTTTCCTACCCATAACTCATTTAGCCCTTAAATTACTAACTTTCAAAATTGTAACTCATTTATCTGTTCCATGGGTTAGGAGTCAGGACAAACAGTCAGAAACAAGAAACCTGAGGTCTGATTTTGACTCTTCTCTTAAATAGAACTGTGGCCGGGACAAGTGTCTGCACCAGTTTGAGCTTTTTCTTTCTCATCTTTTAAAAGAAGGAGTTAGCTTAAAAGGATCCCCAAGATTCCACTTACAATTCTTTCATTCTATGTTTGGTTATATAGATCATTAGAGTCCATTAGTTCAAAAGAAAATGGAGGGGCGCCTGGGTGGCTCAGTGGGTTAAGCATCTGACTTTAGCTCAGGTCATGATCTCGTGGTCTGTGGGTTTGAACCCCACGTTGGGCTCTGTGCTGACAGCTTGCAGCCTGCTTTGGATTCTGTGTCTCCCTCTCTCTCTGCCCCTCCCCCACTGGCTCTCTCTCACTCTCTCTCTCTCTCTCTCAAAAATAAATAAATAAACATTTAAAAAAGACAATGGAATAATTGGTGGTAGTTGTATTGGTGGGGGAGGTATTTGTATAGAGATAGGGCATAGAATAGAGGTTAAGAGTTTAGATTTAGAGTTTGATAGATGTGAGCCCAAATCCAGGTTCTATCCCTCACTGTCCTTCCTCCTTATAGAAGATAGTACTTTATCTAGAGTTACATTTCTTCAATTTCCTCATCTATATAATGCTGGAACCAGAGGCAGGGAGGTCCACTTCGAGATTACTGGAGGAAGCCAAGATAGCCTGCGCTAGGTTTGTGATAAAGGGGCTGGACGAGAATGGGCAGATTTGCAATGGAAAGGTATGGAGCCTCAGAACTGACAAGAATAGGGGTGCCTGGGTGGCTCAGTCAGTTAAGTGTCTGACTCTTGATTTCGGCTCAGGTCATGATCTCATGGTTGTGAGATCACGCCCTACGTCAGGCTCTGTGCTGAACGTACAACCTGTTTAAAAAATTTTTTTTTTTACATTTATTTATTTTTGAGAGACAGAGAGAGACACAGCACAAGTTGGCGGAGGCGCAGAGAGAGAAGGAGACACAGAAGCCAAAGCAGGCTTCAGGCTCTGAGCCATCAGCACAGAGCCCGATGGCATGGCTCGAACCCACAAACTGTGAGATCAGGACCTGAGCAGAAGTCGGACGCTTATCCGACTGAGCCACCCAGGCACCCCATGTACAGCCTGTTTAAAATTCTCTTCCTCTGGCCCTCCTTCCCCTCTCAAAAAAAAAAAAAAATGACAAGAACCTATGTAAAGGAGGAGTGTCAAAGGTAACACCCAAGTTTCTGGCTTGGGCATCTAAGTGATGCCATCTTCTGAGAAAGGATATGTCAGAAGAGACATAGATGGCCACGAATGAATGCTAGTTTCCCATCCTCACCTCTTCACAGAATCAGGTTGTTAAGCTGCCAGTGACTCCCTCCACAGTTTGCAGCATGCTGGCCAGAGAGATAATCTTGCTTGTGATTCTACTGCTTTAATTTCTCAGTTTGTAAAATGAGTTTGAACCAGTGTTTGTGAGTTTCTGGAGCCACATTGCTATGAGTGACAAACCCTTGATGATGTCTACCTTTTTGCTAAACCAGCATAATCTGGGCCCAATTACACGCTGTCCATTTCCTCCACCTCTGGCACTCATAGCTGTGGCACCTCAATGTAATAATGCCATGATAAATGGCTTCCAGACCTTCCACCATGGGACCAGGGATGCAGGTCCCAGCTGTACAGTTTTGTGGGAGAGTTCTTCCTTGCCCTGGATGTTTCCTTCTGTGTGGTGGGAGCTTATTTCACTTCTTGCTCTGGGACCCAGAAGGAAGAAATGATTTTGAGCGAAAAATTTGGGAAGAATAAATGAGGTTTTTTCAGCTCCTCTCTTTCCTTGCTTCCTTTGCAACCAAGCTTCTGGCAAGGAACAGGGCTTCCCCTCTGCTTCTCCACAAGAAAGTCTTACCAGGACTGTATCCTTCCTACTCTCAGGTGAGTAGGCCTGCACCATTCCAGGGCTGCTGCCATGACTGGGGAAATAAGTTGTCCACACTAAGTACTACATCTTCCCATCTTGATCTCTAACAATGGGGGCCATTGAGTCTTCCATACATCTTTACTTATTTCTCAATTTGTTCAGAACCTGAATAACTAAGTAGTAAGTTATTTATTAGCCCCTCAGAGATGCCAGCATGGGAAAAGTGGCAGCAAATTAGGGTTGAACACTTTTAAGTGCACTAATTTTGGGATAGGATGACATTGGTCAATTACAAAGGCCAAACACTCGCTTCTCTCCTTGAAAATCTAGGAAATTTCTCCTACCAAGAAAACTTCACAGATAATGATAAATGTATGAAGAACTCATTGTTCCTAATATTTCTCAGATGACACAATGGTACAGGTCTGTTCACTCATGGCTTATTGGAATGAACATTTCAAATTCATTTGTAATGAATCCTGTATAGGTGAGACTAAGAAAAATTGTTATAAATCACATTGCAGCATGCCTGGTGTAGTTAAAATAATAGATGTCCATGCTCAAAATATCATTATAATAAAAATTAAATGTGGCTTAATAAAAATGCTGCACAGAGGTCCATTGTAATCCTTTATGTGATTTTAGAGTAGCCTACAATTTTCAAAGGACTCTTCCAGTTTTCATTACTTAAAAATTCTGTTAATAAGGACTTTCTTTTTCTTTTTTTAATGTTTATTTATTTTGAGAGAAAGAGAGCACACGTGCAAGTGTGAAAGGGGCAGGGAGAGAGGGAGAGAGAGAATCCTAGGCAGGTGCTATGCTGTCAGCACAGAGCCAGACATGGGGCTCCATCTCATGAACCATGAGATCATGACCTGAGTTGACACCAAAAGTTGACACTTAACTGACTGAGCCACCCAGGTGCCCCAGGACTTTCTTCTTCTTATATCACTAATAACAAGAGTCTTTCGATTAGAATGAATAGGATGACAATGACAATGGCTTGGCAAACAGAGTATCATTTATTTCATCATCCTAAATTTTGGAATAATAATATAAAAAGAACAAAATTCTTAGTAAAGATCTCGATTTGTGAGCATTTACCATGTGTTAGCACTTTTCTAGGCTTTAGATGTTCTTTTTATCCAAATAGTAGCTGTTGGAGGTAAGGATTATTAACCCTAGTTTATAAATGAGAAGACAGATACACAGAGGGTTAATAACTTGTCCAAATTCACATAGCCAGAATTTGATGGAGTTTAGACTTGAACCAATGTTTTGAAGCTCATGCTTTGACCTCTCTGGGCTTCCATTTGAATGAGTTCCTTTAAAAAGAAATGAATTCCTGGGGCACCTGGGTGGCTCAGTCAGTTAAGTGTCTGACTTTGGCTCAGGTCATGATCTCATGGTTTGTGAGTTTGAGCCCCGCATAAGGCTTTCTGCTGTCAGTGCAGAGCCTGCTTTGGATGTTCTGTCCCCCTGTTTCTCTGCCCCCTCCCCGCTCATGTGCTCATTAGCTCTTTCAAAAACAAATAAACATTAAAAAAAAAAAAAGAAAACACTGATTAAAAAAAATAAATAAATAAAAAGAAATGAATTCCTAACAAGGAAAAATACCACTTAGGGGAGCATAATGGTAGCTTAAAAAGTAAATGTTCTACATCTGCTTAATATTAAAGGGTACCAAAAATAGCAGAACATGCAGTACATAGTAGGTATAAACCTGCATTAGAAATTAGGAGTTGTGGGCTCAATTTCTGCCTGTGCCACTTAGGTTGTCATCTCCTAGAGATGACATGTTGATCTCGTGGAGCCCCTTACCTCTGAATGTAGTTGATGGCCCCTGTGATCTGTCTCACAGGTTTGACGTAAAGATCAAATGAAATCATGTATATGAGAGCATGCTTAATACTTGAGGTGATTACATTTATTATTATTATTATTATTATTATTATTATTATTGAGAGAGAGAGGGTGCAAGTGAGTGAAAGGCAGAGAGAGAGAGAGGAGAGAGAGAAGTGGGGCTCACCCAAAGTGGGGCTCGTGTTCACTCAGTGTGGGGCTCCTGCTCACCCAAAGTGGGGTTGCGTGACTTGAACTCACAATCTGTGAGATCATGACCTGAGCTGAAGTCAGTTGTTTAACCAACTGAGCCACCCAGGGGTCCTACATTTATTATTTTTATTACTATTATTCACATGGTAGTTTAGAAGGAAAGAGGGCTTTGGAGTTAGATCTTGGTTAGAATCCCAACTCTATCTACTATTCACAAGTTCTTTGATTTTGTGGCCAAGAATGCTTATATTCTCTAAGCTCTGTTTTTGTCCTCTCTGCAAAGGGATAATCGGATTGTCTTCCCGGGTTGGTGTGCAATGGTAGACCAAGGGGGGAGGAGCAGAAAATGTAGGCGATAAGAAAGGTACTGTCTCCAAAGAATTTAGAAACAATAATAGAACTAACCGAAAGTTGTCTTTTTTTGTTGTTGTTAAATCACCATGGTCCAGTAATACTAAACCAAACATACTAAACAATGTCAGTGATAAAGTAAATACTCCTCTTTGCTGGGGCAGGTCAGGCCCAATATACCTCCCTCCTTGGTTAGCCACTGTTGATGTGATGATTACAGTGAATCATACAAAATTTCTAACAGTCTTGGTACACTGAAGGAATTCAGAAAATTATGATTCCTGTTCACATTGCAAAATTATGGTGGAAGATTGCAGTACTCTGGATTCTTACTGAATATTTCCTCTGAAGGTCCCATAATAGAGTCATGAACATTAGGACATGTGCTTACTGAAACTATCCCCAATATAAGAATAAGCATTTCCATTGGCATGGAAAATGAATAGCTATAGCTATGAATATCCAAAGAAAGTAGCCAGTCTGGTTCCATGTTGAGCAGTTATTTTCCTAAAGTCTCATCATTAGGTGATTTTTGAATCAAAGCACTGAAGATTTCAGTTAAAATACATATATATTACCTGGAGACAATGGATGTCTGCAGTCCCAACTGTGGGCTCTATGGTAGGTAACCTCTGCCCCTCTAATAAATGACTATCAAACATAAGGGTGAGCTTTAGAAATGCCAGCATCCATGTCCCCCAGCATGTGTGTTGGGTAGCTCTGGATACCAGTGTGGAGGCAGAGCTGAGTTCAAAGAGAAGTAAGTAGAGGAAAAAGAAGTTATAGCATGATAGTGTGAACCTGATTGGAGACATAGTTGTGGGAAGGTGGAAAGTAGGAATATTAGCTGGTTAATGGGATGGAAGGAAGGTTTGAGAGCTAGGGGCAGCTTTGGAGAAGAATTTCTGCAGAAATAGGAAAAGATTTCAGTACAAGAAGAGTCCAAATAAACTTAACAGTCTGCTTTTATTGAACATTTACTATGCACAAGATGTTATCCTCAGGACATTGGGCACTAAGATGAGGTAAACCCATAAGTAGGTACTTTTAATACACTGTGAGAACTGAAATTGAAGGCTTACACATAGAATCTGTTAGGAGAGGCTAGTTGTCCCTAGGGCTGGTGTCTGGAAGAAATTAGCAGCTGTACTGTAAGTAAGATACAAGAAGCCAGAAGTCCTGTCTATTGTACTAGTAATAAGCTTATTTAGCTGAAGAGATTTCAGGTCAATAATTTAGCTTCTGAAACTCCAGGACCTCTTACTACTTAGAAAATAGATTTTGCATGTCAAATGGCTATATGTAATGCTATAAACCAACTGTGGAGAAGGATTATCCAAGAGAAGCAAAAAGGAAAGACGGTAGAATCCAGCTTATGAGGTAAACAGGACAAACTGTTGTTGTCTACAGCTCTTGTTTAGTGCTCTAGGATTTCAGTGCCCTGCAACAAATATCTGTTGGCAACTGAGTAAATGAATCAATGAAATGCTCATAGAAGAAAATTGTCAACATTGGGATTTTTTTTTGCAGTGGTACTCAGGGTCTGTTTCGTTACAGTAATCTATTCAGCCACTATTTATCTTAGCCGTCCTGATCCCCTGAACTAATTCCAAGCCCTGCGTTTTGAAAAGGAAGAGGAATCCATTTAAATAATGGGACACTTTCATACTAGGTAGGCGCAGATCAAGTGATGAAGGTAAACACTGGATTTTTCACAGTAGGAACAAGTTCTGCTAGCCAGACCTGATTCTGTAATTTAATTTTGGGAGTCTTCATCTACTTAATACAACTACATTTAAATAGGACAAATTGTATGAACAGACCAACAGGTACAATGGCTAGTTGTTTTAATGTAATATAAACATAGCTTATGAAGTGTTGGTGAAAAGGTGATCACAAAGGAAATTGATACTAAATATATTTTCTAATATGTGACTGATATCATTCGCAAAGTTTGGAGAAATGTTACAAAAGCAGAGTTTACCTATGAGTTTTTTACCTACTCACTCAGTAAACGTTCACTTAGCAATTTTTATAAGGTCAGGCATGTGCCAGGTGCTGCTGGTTAGGACATACAGGATGTTTAAGCTCATTATAAATCTCCGTGTGATTTGTTATTAGGTATATTTTCAGAATCTTAAGGTTCTGCCTATATTCTTCCATGGTTCACTCAACACTAGGAAAAGCTCACATCTTCATAAAAGCCTTTCTTGAAAATTATCAGTATTTTCTGCTGCTCTAAGTTACACTATGGGGACAGTCAAAAAGGAGCAATGTCAGACTAATTGCGCTAATAATAATAGGGCCCAGGCGGCTGGCTTTGATCTTGGGAACCATCTGCAATGCAGACCACTTTGATGTTTCACACAATGGAAGCATAAATATTTTCTATGTACTCCATGATTGGACTTTCAGAAATCTAATTAAGATGAAGGTCAATTAAGAGAAAATGAAATCTTAACTCTAAAAGTCAGAGAAGAGGTGGAAGATGATGGCACGGCTCTGTGTACATAAAAGAACCTAACTAACCTAATTATAAACTTATATAAACACCCAGAGAAATTGCCTTTCATGTGAAAAAAAGGTCCTAAAGCATTTTATAACATTGAGATCATTAATGTGTCTTTGAAACACACCCAGCACTGAAAAAGAATGGTAATACTGGCATTTCAAAACTCTATTACTAAAAAAAATCGCAGACAGCTACAGGATAAAAGCACTTCAGAGCTCATCAGATGTACCCCTTGCTTCTTGGAAATGATTTCCATAAGTGTCTATGGCAGAGTCCTAGGTATTGGATTCTTCTAGGTATGGTGTGAAGGAGATTTCACTGTCTGTCTCAGAAGGCTGCAAGGTTAAAACAGGGCATTGGGAAATGGTGCAGCCCAGTGTGGACCAGGTCACCTTAGGCAAGTTTCTCACCTCTTTATGCCTCAGTTCCCAGAATTTTAAAGTCAACCTAATGATATTTTTCTCAGGAGTTTACTGTGTGAATTAAATGACAAATGTAAACCCATTAGTCCAGTGCTGCACGTGGTAGGTATTAAGAATTGAAAACTCCTTCTCTTCCTCTTTCTCCTGAGAGCATGGGCTTTAGAATCAAATGGGCCAGAGTCTGAATCCCTTTTCTTACACTTGCTTTCACACTTGAAAGGCAATATTTACCTCCTGGGGCTTCTGTGTCTCAAACCCTAAAATGGAGTCTATTATGTACACCATGACAGGGACTTAATTTGGATCACTGGTATATAGGTAACTGCATGGAGGACTTAAGATAATGGAAAGTAACTTGTCATGGTCTGAAGTATATCTTCAAATGTGGGTCAATGTGATTGTGCATGTGTCTCTGTATGCCTTTGTGCTTGCATGTGCATGTATGTGTGTTATATGTGGATATGTATATATGGGTGTGTAGGGTATGTATTTGTGTGTGTGTGTGTGTGTGTTTGTGTGTGTGTGCATAGGAGGGAAGAAGTGTTAGGACATCCCTTTGTTCCTGTCACTAGCCACAATTGTGTGATGTGGGAACTTGAATTTGAGTGATGTGAAAAGTCAGTCTTAACTGAACAGGGTAAACGAATTCTCTTTATTCCTTTGCTGGGTGACACACATCATATGGATCCACCCCCACCCCCTGTCTTTTGAACTACATCTAAGGATCCTTTCATCTGAGAAGTTCAAAGTATGCCCATTACCTATGCATCTTAGTGAAATCTTCGTTTCTAATGCCCATACTTTGGGACAAATAGATAACCAAATTAATTTATCAGGTATCCCTAGTAGCCATCGGGGACACGTGATATCTGACCAGTGACTTGAATTTATTCTCAAGGCCAATGAGCTCAACAGCAGAGGATAGGTTATTCCCTTCTGACAAACAATGCAATAAGATAGAAATTCCAGTTTAAGCAGATATGAATTGTTTCTTTTTCCAAGGTGGTATGACCTTGTTCTCCACAAAGACCAGAATAGTGATTGCCAGATATGCTAGTGCTGTCTGATCATGTTTTCTTAATTCTGTAGTCTGAGTAAAAGACAGACTGTATTGTTAAATGCATTATGGGTTATATTTAGAGTTGGTAGAGTTGATTTATCAAATTCAAAGGCCACGTCCTGCCCTTGGATATGTCCAATGTATAAATGTGTATCCCTGACCAGAGGCGCGTCTGCTTGAAATGCAATGTTCTTTTGCTAATGGGATCTTTAGAGCTTGCTAGTGGTGGAGGTGGGCCCTGGGCACACTGCACCTGCTGGCTTTTGCCATACTCACAGTTCACAGTGACCTTGACTTGTTTGACATCCGCTGAAGAGACCTCATTGGCAGCTTTGCACTCATATTTGCCTGACTGCTCCCTGGTGATGCCGAGGATCTCCAGATATTCTTCTTCTCCTTCAAATTCTCTCCCTGAAAAATGGAGATTTGCATGACTGTTTTTTAGGTTTACAATGTGCAGCGGAACACCTATTTTTTTTTCCAGAAGCAGAAAATACACATGGATTTTTAATACTTTGACAATGTATTTGTCGGAGGTAACGTTCCACAGAAGCAGACCCCACCCAAGACAAAGAGTCACATGAAAGTGATTCTGGAGGAAGTGTTCTCAGGAAAAACCAGTAGGGAAGTAGGAAAATGGGATCTCGATGAGAAAGAAGCCACGAGAGGGTAGAGGTCACATCCCATACAGGACAACTTGGCTTAATCCCTCAGGGAGCTCTGGGGAGAGCACATACCCCACCTAAAGTTGTCCTGACCAAAAGTCAGGAAGCTGGAGTGTTAATGCATCTACACCCACGAGGGGGACAGACATCCACCCATCAGTCATTGGTTAAGGGCTCAGAACAAAGTGGGAGTTGGGGGCAGGTGCACATGGTTGTAAGGGCTCAGAGGCACTACTGTTGAAGCACTGATATCATCAATTACACCATGCAGCAAAGCACTCTTCCCACCAGTTGTTGTTAGGACAAGTGGCTTCCTTTTGAGAAACTGTCACTCTTCTCCCTTAGATTATGAGGAATTCTGTTCACAAAGGTCATGTTCAAAACCCTGTCTTGCAGTTATGGTTTCCTCGCTCAGTATCAAACTACATCATTACTGAGGCTTTCAGGCTATGGACCAGATCCATAAGAATACACCGCTGATGCTGTGCTTTGTGACAGACTGTGTCACATGGGCGTGAGTGGTAGGGAGCTCAATATCGTTGGCTTAATCAGTTAGGATTAGGGGTCTGGAGGCCTTTTTGGACAGTCCCACAAAGTTGGATGTGTCCATTTAGTAATGAAATTTCAAGATAGGCAGCCTTCTTTAACGCCCCTTATGTGGAGCATAATTGATTAAATGAGTTTCTTCCTGGAGAGGGATGGGGTGGGGAGAAGAAGAAGGGGAGGGGAGGAAAGGGAAAGGGAGGAAAAGAAGGTGAAGAAGAAAGGGGATTGAGCAGGGAAAGAGGTTGGCCAAAAAAGCCAATGGACTGTAATTCTGGCTAAATTGAACCCTCCTCACCCTAGATTACAAATCCCACTGCTGTCAGGTTAAGATGGAACAGCCTGGGAGCCTGCTAAAGGACACCGTCCTGCCCCTGTGAAGAAATCTTGCTCCCGGTCATCCTACACTGAATGGTACCAATTAATAGCTTTGCACAAATGCCACAAGCTGTTTTCCTTTTCTGGAAATTCCCCAATGGCCAAATCAACATAACAGACAACTAGCACAGAGACAAATTCACTGTCTAAATATGTCAGCCAAACCTGTTAACTAGACTCCCAGTAGAACATAGGGCTTCTTTGATAACATCCTAGAACACAACTGTCAGCCAAGCTTCGAGTCTTCTGTCAATTGTCACTATCACTAGTACTGAGGAAACTATGCAATCTCAACAATAAAGGACAGTAGTTATATAGAAATATATGGTTCTGGTCCTGCACATTATCTAGCACATGCTTCTACTGAAAATGTTTTAGAATTAGTCTATTAAGTCAATAACTGCGTATTATCTGTAAAAGATTTTTTTCCTCTGTGTTTTCACCTTTCTTCTTCTCCACATTTAGGCAAGCAGTCAGATGTGACTTCACATGCCACAGAAGTAGAATATGGTAGGAAAGAAAACAGAAATCTTAGGAAGGGTAATAGTCCACTCTATTGGATGAGCCGGTAAGAATTTGGACTTGGAGGAAAAAAAATTCATTCCTACGTACTTGCAACTATGGACTTGAGAGTCACGCCAGCTAATTGATGCTAAAATCTTGTAGCCAAATACAAATACCCTGAAGACAAATGGTAATGTTGACAACTGCAGGCCAAAATAGGTGTAAACTCATTAAAAAATCTGGAGTACAGAGTGGGATTGACAGTAAGACAACATTACTGATTTTGAGAATCATGGTGGATCGTAATGAAAGAGGGTTCAAAATGATATCGGAATGGTGTAGGATTTCTCCCATGCCCTGCCCTCACACCCATCAACCTCATTCCTGAGTAGGTACTGAGCTGTCAGTGAAAGAGAGAACAAGTGCAGTCTTTTTTTTTTTTTTCTAAATTTTTTTTTTCCAACGTTTATTTATTTTTGGGACAGAGAGAGACAGAGCATGAACGGGCGAGGGGCAGAGAGAGAGGGAGACACAGAATCGGAAACAGGCTCCAGGCTCTGAGCCATCAGCCTAGAGCCCGACGCGGGGCTCGAACTCACGGACCGCGAGATCGTGACCTGGCTGAAGTCCGACGCTTAACCGACTGCGCCACCCAGGCGTCCCTCAAGTGCAGTCTTCTTAGAGATGGCTAACAACACTGAAGTCTTTTTTGATTCCCATGAAATACCTAGAAATGGTGGGTAGTGAATCCCTACCTTGCAGTTTGAATATCTGAAAGATATAAACCTGTTCCAGGAGAGGGAAAGATGACTTTTAGCAGTACAAATGAAGGCCCTACAGGTTTGGGAAGGTGGCACCTGTGAGAGTAAACATTAAGATGAACCAGAGAAAATAAAGTGGTGTTTATTGGGTTTTGGACCTGGGATTCTTACATGCCAATGTAGGTATTAATAATCCAGTCTTTCCAGGTAAGTAGATAATAAAACAGATCCTCACCAGATGAATTTTCAATCCCACATCTCCAGGAAGACTTACCCCCAATACCACCTGAAGATGAAAGGAAGTTTCTCTTATGGGCCCCAACCATAAGGCAGGATGATCATTTGCTTCTCCCATGATAGCTCTGCTCTACTCTGATGACTGCCTCATTCCCCAGCACACACATACACAGCTGCTTCACTAGAGTGGGGAGTGTCAGTGTGCAAACCAAATACAGGCAAGAGAAACTGGCTGTTCTTCCTTCATCTAACAAGCTTGATAAGAATTTAAAATATTAAACAACACCTCTGGAACCTTCTTGTCATTCTTCCTTGACCCCTTGGATCCTTCAGCTGAAACTTTTATACTGCCTACCACCTCTTGCTCGTCTGTTTTTCTTACACCCACAGGAGACTTTGCCCATAACACATTATCTGTCCTACTTCACTTGAACACTTCTTATTAATCCATAGTGATCTGAGAGGAAATGGGAGCTTTTCTGTTGCACAGAATTTGGCTCAGATTAGTTGGTGGAGTTAGCTAAGCTGAATTAAGAAACACAAGCAGAAACTAAAGTCAGAGTCAATAAATCATATAGCTTAAGAGAATTCAGTATCGAAAGGTAGCTCAGTATGTCTACAGGAGAAGCTAGTATATCAATCCACTCCTTTTAATGATCCTCACAGAGTACTCTTTTACTGGGGAAGAAAAGGTATGCTGAATCTTCTGCTGTTGAAAAGCCGGATGGGGCATCTCTGGCCATGTCCTAAGGATGTATTTGCTGTGTGGAGTTATTGCTTCAAAAGAAGGCATGGCAATACTAACAGAGCCCCCAGGTGGAAACAGTCACCATGACCAACTGCAGTTTTTTGTTCAAAGCATGGAGTACATGTTGTTAATCTCGAGTCAGAATTCTAAAATGCCGTTGGATTCTCTTGCTCCTCTCCCTTTGCCCTTGTGTGTCTGTCCCCCTCAGGCCACCTTTCCCCTCCACGTTTTCAGGTCACTCTGACTAGCTGCTCTCAACCCAAGGGTGCTGTCCCCATTTCCCCTTTACTCTCTCAACCTTAAGAAGGCTCTGGGAATGGAGTGTGACACTTAACCTGTTGTTGAGTTCTCTGCTGGAATAAAGCCCTCTGGCTACAACGTGGGCCTTCCTCTTGTTCCTATCTATTACTTTCTGCCCTTGTATAAATGTTTACTTGAAATGCAAATTTCAATATTCTGGTATTTTAAACATCTCAACCTATTTCCACAAGCTTGCTCACGTCGCCGAGTGTTATATTTATTCCGGGATCTGGTGTTTAGTTTAAATCTCCCTTCGCTTAATGTGCTTTTGTGTCTCCTGGCAATATTCAGCTACCAGGCTAAATAACTTCTCGTCCTCCTCAGTGTATGCACCTTTCAAACTCTTGCACATAATTAGCATATCCCCTCTTAGTCACTGTTTACTCAAATTGTACATATTAGTTCTTTTAATATTTCTTCATAAGTCAGAAAGAAGGGCCTAGAGCTAATGGCAAGAGGAAAGTGTTCTCTTCTGTGCTCCCTAAAGCAGAGGCAAATCAACCAGGAATAATGCCAATTAAAGTATGCCAGGTGCCACCTTCTGAGTATAGCAGCTTTAGAGTTCTGTGCTTTGGTGAATCATGGGGACTTCAGTGTTGACTGAACAAGTCATTTAGATTTCCAAGGTCAATCAGGCCTTTGTAAGCAAGCAGCCATTTAAAATTAAATTAAATATATTTCCATGGCACTGCTCTCTCTCCCTTTCTCTCCTTCCTCTCTCTCTCCCATTCCTCTCCTTCTCCTTCCCACATACACAGACGCATATAGACAAACAACTGTTTATTTACATATAACCATTCACTTGAACTTTTAGGAAACAGCATACAAATTCACTAACACCCAAATATTTGCTTACTAAACAGAGCAGGCCTATTCTTGAAAAATCTGCAGAGATGACAAGTGCCCTATTTGAAATTTAAAAAAAAGAAAGACTACTATCCTAATAATCATTATGATATTTTTCTTTTCCTTTATTAGAGATACAGGAAATAAAATTTAGAAAACTTGTTAAAATTTGAGCATTTTGGGACTTTAAAAATGTAGAATTCCAAGGGTTTATACATGTTAGGAAATGGACAAATCATTTTTTCCCCACTATTCTGAGAAGAATCTTAGTATAACATCCCTGTAGATCATTCTTTCACAGAAGGGAAGATGGGTTTGAAATGGGGTTGACATCTTCTTTGGCTCTTCTAAATTCGAGTATTTACAAGTTGCTGTAAACACATTACCTTTAACATAAACACACATACAGATGAAGGAAAAGCAAAGAAGTGGAACGTGCCTTGCAAGGCATGTGTGTGTTTGTGTGGGCCTGTGGCTGGAAAGAAGAGTGAACAGGATGAGCGAAAGCAAGCTATGAACCTCCACCTCTAAAAATAAAAGAAAAAAAGGATTGCAAATCAATGATGCCATTTGAAGTTTCCTGTGCTAACTTCAAACGCTGTAACAAGTTTCTGTTCTTACAGTACGTTTCATGTTTTCTTTTCTTTTTTTTTTTCCTAAGGACATACTCACCTGTTCCTGTGTTTGCTTCCTTCCCTACTTTTTTTTTTTTTTTGCACATCACGTTCTACACAAACATGCTAAAAAAATGGGAGCGAGAAACCCTGGAAATATGCCTATGATGGGGTTCTGTTTATATTTCCAGCCATGTCTCTCTCTAGGTCCTTTGAAGTTTGGTTGCTCAGCCTCACATCCCACCTGAGAGATCCTTTACTATTTGACAGTGTTTCTGTCCAAAGGGTGAAACCACTTCTCATCCCACCTCTTACCGCCCACCCATCATGAGAGGGTTGAAGGGTGTGGTAAATGATCTGTGTCTGAAAGAAGACAGGGGTGGGGGCAGACACAGTCCTCAGAAGCAGCAATCATAGGAGAATAAGGAGACACAGGGAGGAACACTACATTGAAGAGACACAATGGTGATACAATAGGCATGATTTTAAAGAAGAGTTTGAGGATTGGAAATGAAAGAAGAAAGAGTTCTCTAGAGAATGAGGCATTTAACTATTGAGATATTGAGCTATAAGGAAAGGAAGGGGTTGGTTACTCTGCTGGAGAAATGTTCCCCATTTGAATAGGAAGACACAACAGGGTGTGGATTATGCAAATTGGCCCCATGCCTTCTGCAGCCCCAAAGGGTGTAGTTAGTACCCAGAAACCAGAGGCATGCACAATGCCAGGAAAGATTCACAACTGGCTTTGGCTCTATGAATGAGCATAAGCCAAATGAAGAAGAACGCCCTGGCATCATTTTTCTTGGCATCCAGAGAGATCCAATTCATTATGGTTTGTATTTTTGCTTTCACATACAAAAAATCAGCTAGCTGACAGTTTGAGCTCAGCATCCAGCCGGAAGCTGCCATCTACACATCCTTTTTATTCCTGGGGCATGACATTCTGTTATTGTACTCATACTTAACCATTACTTACCTCCTATTTGGTGTCAGCTTTTAGAAACGGTCCTGCCTTTCTAAATGCTAGGCTTGGAATCAGGATTCCCTACATTCTGTTTTTTCAAGGGAAATTGTATTGATAATAGCTAATCTTCCATTGTAGGGACCACATCTGGTTTTGCTCATCATTGTACCCCTCCCTATCGTGCAGCATGATGCTGGATGCTGGAGTGCTTCAGAAATATTGCAGAGTGACTGTTGAAGAAGCTGCTATTTAATAAACACATACTAGGCACTGTGTTAGGTGACTCAGATATTATCTCATTTAATTCGCAATACTGTGTTAGAGTGCTTACAGATGGAAATCCAGGTTTAGAGAAGACCCTAGAAGAAATTGCCCAGGTACATAATGTGATTAAGAAGAGCCAGTCTGTGGGCTTCTGGAGCCCATGTTTCTGACTAGGCATATCTACTTTTGTCGGTAGGCTGCCATGAGATGCTATAGTTAGCTGGACCCTTAGCTCTCATAAGCCACTCTATTTCTGTCTACTGAGTATCAAATGGGAGTTTGAGAATGAGAAACTCAGGGAGTTTCCAAAGCAATACAACTCAGTTACAGATAAAGAAAGTAAAAGATAGCCTTCAGTTTTTATAAGGGCTGTGCACTTAACTTCTTAATGAAAGAATCAAATGAAGCAATATATGAGAAAACAAGTTGGTAATTTAGAAGTTTAGCACCACCTACTTATAGAGGTCCCACTGGTGCACACAAATGCCAGCAGCTAGCAAAGGAGCTACAGTGTAGAATGGACATCTGGTATTAGGAAAGACTTACTGGGAGAAGTGAGTTTGTAGGAAGCTGAAAAACACAAGTGCAGAAAACCAGGGCTGGCAAATTGTGAAAGGGTGTGGCAATCTGGTTAGCCTGCTTGAAATAGAGTTTTCCATGCAAGAGAAATGAGCATCATGCTGTGATAGCAGGACATATGCTAGGTTGTGAGGGGTGGTGTGCAGACTCTGGATTTACTGTTTGGTACCCCTGCATCTCAATGAAGGCTCAATGGAGCCTTCTGGCACCCTCAAGGTACTGATTAATGCCATTTTTTATCATTCGTTTTTTCCTTCCTTCTCTCTCTCCCTTTTCCCTTCCTTCCTCCCTTCCTCCCTCCCTTCCTCCCTCCCTTCCTCCCTCCCTTCCTTCCTCCCTTCCTTCCTCCCTTCCTTCCTCCCTTCTTTCCTTCCTTCCTTCCCTACCCCCTGCTCCTTCTTTCTTTCATTTCTGGAGAAAACATGGCATATAAGCATGGAATCCCATGGACATTCTATTTATTTAAAGTCCTTTTTATACTTTTTATATCAATACCGCTTACACTTACTATCAGTTCCTTGGTGCTGAATCCTAAAATGTTTTGTGATAAGCTGCCCTGTGAATTGCTATTGAGAGTGAAGATGGTTCTTCAGGGATGACAAATAGTCATCATCAATCTTGACTAATAGGCAGTAGCTTCCTGGAGCATGATGTTGAGAAAGATTTTGAGGCAGCGTCTGGGCTCAGTGGGAAAGAGTGACGTCTGTGAGGGCAGAAGAAAGGAATGTGTGACACATACTTGGACCTTTGCTTGCCCCAGGGTCTCTTGTAGTCCATTTTTTTCTTAAATACGAACAGTATTATAATGCAGTGTGTATGTTGAAAGCTAATGACTTCCTGGGTTTGAATGCAATTGGCATCACTTGGGAAATTAGGAAGGAGTGCTTAACCTGGAGTGAAGATAATGAGTTACATTCTTCATGTGGTTGGTATCAGGTTTTCTTGGAACATCCTGGAGAGTACGTTCCTTAGGCACCCAGAAATATGGAGTTGCTAAGAGCCTGGGGCTACATGTGGATTAAATGTGTAATATATACATTGGTGGTAATTCAGACGCTGTAGTAGAGGCTGCAGAAAGTTAGTATGATACAGCATGATGTCATAAAGCAAGGACTCACTGTCTTCATTTTTATTTTTCTAAGGGTGCAAGAAAGAATAGGCAAGGAGGTAAAACCAGAAAAAAAGACCTCAGAAGAGTCCTTTGGAATAAAAAAAAAAAAATTCCGCAGGCATCTGTTTTCTGGATGATTCCATAAGAAGTGGATGAGGAAGACCTTAGAATTGGTAGCCAGAGGCAGCAACGCCCAAGATCTCTCAGCATTGTCGTCAGAACTGTGGGTGTTACAGGACCTGTCATTAGCGATTCTGCCATGGCTGAGGATTAAATATCAGAAGAGATGAGAACAGTGGTTGCTGTTTTCAAAAGTCACATAAATCAATTGGCATTTTGTAAGTGAATGTGTTAAACGCAGCAGGGCAACTGCACTGTGGAAGGATTGCTAGTCAGAGTTTGCAGCTGCCACAGAAGCCTTAGGAAGGTAATTAAAACAAAGCAGGCGATAACCCCATCTGGCCCTCTGCCCTTTCATTACAGGCCTCCATGTTGCAGTGACCTCATTTGGGCTCACCCCCAAATTCTAGCCTCCCTTCTTCAGCTAGCCTCACTGCTGAATGAGCTGGTCGATCCAATTTACAGAACTCTTCTTGCTTAAAGTCAATAAATAAGTAATGAAGAGAAAAGTGGAGTGAGAAGTGGGGGTGGGTCAGAAAAGGAAATGGTATAAGCGTGAACTAAATGGATGTTCTTCGAATATTCCCATTTAACATAAGGCGGGAGGCTCAGGGCTCCACACAAATAATCATAAGGAGTCTGGCAATTTGCTTCTTGTTTTTAGACCAAAACGTATGAACCAGGAATTACCCCCATCAACACTCCATTTGGGTTGAAGCCCTGTGTGTACTAGCACCCGCCCACCCCCGGCCCCCCAATCCTGGCCCGGGCTTTTGGCCTTTCAGGGAAGCAGATGGATCTCTGTGCGAATGGGGGGCCCAGATGCAGTGTTGGGAGCACACACACTTAGAGGCGGCGTGGGTGAGCCTAGGGGCCAGCCGGTGCCTGCTCTGGAAAGCGGTGGCTCTCCAGCGCTGGGCCCACGTGCTTCTTTCTGGAAGGCTCCGAGGCTAGTGGGCCAAAGCTTAATAGGAAAACAGCAGCGATTTGTCTCCACTGCTATTTATGTTTCAAGCGCGTGACAGGCTGTCAGTGCAAGTGAGGGTCGCTAAATTTACTGCCTTTCAGATTACTGCCACAGTCTCCGACTTGACAAGTCACTTCATTTAGAAAGCACTGCGTGAGGATGTTTCCTCTACTTCTTTTTAAATAAAAACAAAGGCACAGAGAAAGGCCACCACGGAGGTTTAAACAGATGAAATGAGGAAAGTCCACCAGACTGTCTTAGCCTGATGGGAAGGCGCTACTTTCACAAATTCCCCTTAATTAAAGTGGCAGGTTGAAGGAAAGGGGTGACCCGGAACTTCTTGGTTTGACTGATTTGTGGACTGGATGATATTTTTATGATGGTCAATAAAATGAATTTTTATACCTGTTGAATTTGAATGCTTAAAGAATATTCAAGTGCAGATCCTTTCCAAACAACTGGATATAAATGAAGAATAAAACTACTTTTTTTTCCTACACTTCATTTCTTTATTCATTTATTTTCTGAGGTTTTTATAAACCAAAGAAGATAACTCTAGACAAATATAAAGAACTAACCATCGAGGGGGCAAAATAAGATGGGTACCTCCAAATGCTGAATAAGATTAATGATTCAAAATATAAATTTTTAGTAATAAAAGACCTGAATACCTAAAAATATATATGCAAGTGGGTTGTGTGTCTGAATAGCAAAATGTGGCTTCTGAAGTACGATTATAAATGGCAATTATAAGAACTAGGAAGTAGAAGAAAGAAAGTTATTCTCTCATGGAACTTACATTCTCATCAGGGATAAATACAGTTGAACAGCTCTGGAAGGCCTTGACTTTATTTCACATGAACGGAAAATGGATTAAAGGCTTTGCAAATTATATGTGAACTAGTTTCTGTTAAAAACTATTAATCATATTTTCATCAATGATTTTAAATGCTGCTTCTATTTACATTTTGGTTTATTTCTTGATTCTTTTCTGTTTCTTGCTTCTTTCAGTCTATGCTTGGGCTAGGCGCCTACTATTTTTATTTTTTAATTTTTAATCTATGTTGGGGGAGAGTGGGAGTTTTTATACCTGTTGAATTGCGATAACTTTTTTTTCTAAGAAAACTCTACACCCAACGTGAAGCTTGAACTCATGATTCTGAGATCAAGAATCACATGCTCTACCAGCTGAACCCCAGGTACCCCGTACCATAGCTTTCAATACATTTTAATTAAAGCTATGCATAGTCATTTCTCAGAATTTTCATGGTTGGTTCCATAGATTTTTTTCAGACGAACTTTAGAATTACCTTTTACATCAAACAACAAATAAATATTCGGTTTTTTTATTGGGTTTATATCAGATGTATAGGTTCACTCACAGAGATATAGCTTTATAATCTTAATTCTGTCTATCCAAGAATAAGATATCATATTTAAGTCCTTATTAATCCATCAATTGTTTTTTTCTTCCTAAGTCATGAGAATTTTGCATTAAGCTTATTCTAATATATTTTATATTTTATTATTCCTTTTTACTATTATGTAACTGGTATCAATAATATTTCTTTAAAAAAATCCATAGTTTTATATGTCAATACTGCAACCAAATACCTAATGAATGATCTTTCTCTTTTATTATTGCTAAAATGGTGTTGAAGCAACAGGCTATCGCTTGTTGAGAAAAAAAAAATCATTCTCATATTATTCACCAAAACAAATTCAGATGTGTCACATAATTTAAAATTAAAATGTAAACTGTAAGGATACTAAAAGAATAGACAATAATTTGATAAAACTGAAGAAGGTAATATCTTTGTAAGCAAGTTAGGAAACACAGAAGCCATAAAAAAAAGAGATTAGTTTACATAAAAAGTCAAAATTTTTCCATAGTACAAAACCTTCATCAACAAAGTAAATACAGAAATGACAAGATGAAAAATTTATAATATAAATGACATAAAAGGGCCACATTTCTTCCAAAGTTGGAATTTTCAAAATCAGTGGGCTGGTTTGGTTATTTTGGGAGACAGTTTGACAATAGCGACTAAAGCCGAGGACATGCATACGATCCAGCAATTCCACTACTATGTTCAGTGATGTTCCCAGAAGCATTGGAAACACCCACATTGTGTAGAAAGTACATAAATTGTTACATATTCACATAATAAAATACCATACAGCAAAGAAAATGAATGGATGACAGCTGTAAGTGGCAATATGGACAATCTCCCAAACATAATGTTATGTGAAATGAATAAATAGAGTATAAATCTCCTCTTATGAAAATTGCAGACAATAAAAACTAATCTATTTTTTTCAGAAATGCTGTATAGTTGTAGAATTATAAAAGTAAGCTAGGAAAGGATTATCACAACATATTTGCATTATTATCTCCAGTATTTATTAAATGCTTACTATTAAATGTCATGCTTTTCATAGATATGTATTCAGTTACTTAAGAAAATTTCATTCATGTAATGCCCTCTAGTCACTAAAAAGATATATTGATTATAGAATGCTAGTTATGGTTTATCTCTTTTGTGTTAAAAAAAGTTGTATTCACACATAAATACATATATTCATATATATGCTTTTTAGCACAGTTGATTGTATATATACAGTGTCTATATAATATTAGTGGTAGTCTTCTGGATTATGGAATCAGAAGGGCCAGGAGTGTGTTGTCAGGGAATTTCTCTTCATTTTTTGTCCTCCTATATTGCTTGAATTTTTGACATAAATCATATGTTACTTTTATATTAAGAGTTTTTCTTTTTTAAATGGAATTGGATTTAATAACTTCAGTATAGAGGAAAGACATATTCACCCTTTTGGCTGTCTCCTCAGGGTAGGTTTCTCATAATGAAAAAGAAAATCTCTGAGATTTTTCTATTTCTGGCATAAGGAGAGAAGAATTAATACAGAAATAAGACACCGATACCAAATGACAGGAGGAATTACCAGCCAGGAGGTTGATTTATATAAAAACAGAACAATTCTCTAATTTGCTGGACAATAAAGAACTTTAGTGACTGTATGTGTGAACTGTCTGTTCTTCCCTAGCCTCTGTACTGGCTGACTGTTGCTATTGAGGAATTGTGACCTGTGGGCCCAGCCCACTCTGCCCAGGAGCACTGAGACACAAGCCTGGCCTTCCTTAGAAGTTCTTTCCTCACTATTGAGAAGGGTTTGGCCCTCAGCACTGACCCTGAAGGCAGAAGGTATCTATATGCACACTCAGATACATTTTCTTTACCTGTTCTTCACTGGGCACAGCAGTTTGCTTGATTACCCTTCCATACTTGTCACTGGCACTGAGATTGCACTCCAGTCCCCAGGTGGGGCTAACATTGGTCTAAACCATAAATTTGGCCCATGATCTAGTTGTCAATGTCTCCTTTGCTCCAAGGCTGGATTCTCCTACTTGTATTTCTGTCACTGACCACCTGTTAGCCTAGATACAGCACAATTACCCAGCAATCTCAGCACCTTGCTCTAGTCGTAGGCCTTGGACTTGGATATTCTGAGAATAATCCCAACTTGAGCTTCCTTAATGGTATGAACTATAAGTCTTCCGGGAAAGGAAAAGAGGTCTGAGATGTGGGTAAAAAGAATTCATTCTCTGTCTTTGTTACTTTAGCCCAAGCAAAACTCAGCTATCTTCCTTTCTCATTGGGAACTTTCAAGTTTGCTAGTGGTTTAGGCCCTGCAGTGCTTAAAAGGCAAAAACTACGCAATTATTTACTTAAAAGTATAATATTTATCGGGTCCATATGGAGACCTTTTATAGACAGAGCAGGTGATAACCAATAGCTGTCTTGCAAAAATATCAGACTCAGTATTTTTTTCCACATTATATAGCACAGTTTTTATATCTCAACCAAGCACTCACATGTTCTCAAGCATTTGTTTATAACTGACAACTTCCCAGCCCCGTGTTGAAGTCATTTCATCTTACTCTATAACGGTTGCCCACCTTACGTCTCACACCTACCTTATAAGGATCTCACACAGAATAACTATTCAGAGATTCCATTGCTAATGGTTTCAACCTAGAATATGGTATTTTGACCCTTGATAAGGGTGAAGCATATTGTTATGGAATGAAGGTGCCTGCCTCCTCCCACTCCCAAAGTGATAGTATTAAGATGTGGGGCCTTTGGGAGGTGATTAAGTCATGAGGGTGGAGTTCTCCTGAATGAAAGTAGTGCCCTTTGGGAAGAACTCCTGAGAGCTCTGGTGCCTCTTCTGCAATGTAAGGATATAGGAAGAAGACACCCATCTATGAACCGAGAAATGGGTTCTCACCAGATACTGAACCTGCCAGTGCTTTGATTTTGGACTTCTCAGCCTCTAGAACTGTGAGAAATAAATGTCTGTTGTTTAAGCCACCTAGTCTATGGTACTTTGTTATAGTGGCCTGAACTGACTGAGACAGCATATCTACTCAGTATGCTACCATCCATTTATTTAAGAGCCTCTGGAGTCTATCCAAGGATCACATATTTAGAAAGCAAGCCACTTGGACCATGATTATTTATGCACTTCCTAGAAATGGCTTCACTGAAGTGAAACCACAGGCTTTTCTATAAAGACTATTAAAAATTACCCTTTTGGACACATTTTCTATGTATTTCATAAACTTCAGTCAAATATATTGTCTAATACATTACTCAATACTCTTTATAAATGCCCTCCATGTATCAAAATATTTGCAGAAAATATTTCCTTAGATGGATTTTTAAACTCTTGCCACTGTGTTTAAAATAACAAAATAGATATGTGAATCAGTATATTTTTTCTTTTGCTTTCATTTTAGAAAAATTATGCAGATTTCATGTTCAGATATAGTAATCAGCTTATCTCAGGTTCCTGTCACCATCTACTCCATTGTTTCTCAAAGTGTGATTCATGGACCACCTATATAAGAATCCCACTAGAAGCTTTTTATACATGTGGATCATCAGATCCTTTCACAGATTTATTGAATCAGAACCATCAGGAATTCATGTGTTTATAAAGTTCCACAGGTGATCCCTGGGCACACCGACATGTGGGAACCCTCCACCTGATTTTAGTAGTCTGTCATTCAGGGGCACAACCCTTTTTTTCTCTCTCAAGGGGTTTCAATTAACTTTAACTGAAGAGTTTAACCTTGGCCTGTGATCAGGAATCAATCTAATTTTTAGGTCCAGGAAGACTGAAAGAGAAAAGCTAAATTCTCATAAGAAGAATCAACATTCTGCATTGAATACAACACCCAATTCCCCTTCCTGAGCTAACAATTCAAACCTCCATGTGTTGGTTTCAACGTGACACTTTGTGTCACACAGAGCTGCTTGCATTGCTAGCTCATTTATCCACATAGGCATATTGTTTTCTCTGTCTTTACAAATGACGCTGCTTAAGTTTAGCAAAGTTAAAGAATTTTCCCAACATCAGACAGATAGTACGTGGCAAAGCCACCATGTCTGTGTGACTCTAGTGTTTTAACCATTATAATATATTATAAAAGTTTCAGCTCTACTCCTGGTACTAATTTCCCTTGTCTACCTGTTCCAGACACTAGCTTCCTAACAAAATCCAGTGCTAACTACCTGCTGGCTTGTCTAGAACTCGAAATAAAGTCTAGATCCCAATTCCCAATTGTCTACTATCCTTTCTGTCCAGCAATCACTGTGTTTTGCTGGGCATGGTCACTAGATTTTCAAATTATAAAAATAACCAAGAATAGGTTATTACATGCAAAGTTGAACAAAAAAATGCAAATTGCTTTTTCTATCTCCATTATGTGTGAATTTTATTATAAAATCCTCTTTGACCAGTGGATAAACTGTGAACTTGCAGAATAACAGATGGATGGCTGCTGACCTTACCAAGTATTGGAAGATCCTCTAAGAGTAAATTAAGTTATAAAGAGATGAGAGATTTAATTTCTTTGGATCATGTTACACAGGATTCCGAGCTCTCCCAACCCACACTCTAATAGTCTGGTTGCAGAGTTACATTGAAATTACATGTGGCCAGCATGAGGTGCAGGCAGATAAGGTGATGCAAAGTGGGGTCTGCCTGCCTGGCGAGATTTGACAGGTTGCCAGGCAGGATAAATTACCTCAAAGAAATCAAACTTTAAAGCTTAATTATTTTCCCATTAAGACTCTTTTTTGCAATGCAAATATTAATGCAAGAGGTTCTACCTTTTATCAGTTAACGTCTTAATTCTCAATTAACACCTAAGGGACTTGTCAGCCTGCAGGCAATCAGGATAGGTACTCGTGGGAATAGGTTCTGGGGAACTACAAGGACTAGAATGGAAGAAGAGGGCACTGCTAGGGATGTGGGTGGGTCACAGTTCAGATAGCACATTTTACACATCTAAATGTTCGAGGCAACTAAATCTAAACGTTTGAGGCAACTATGAAGGAAGTAGTAAATACTGATACAAAATCTTTCTCTTTAATATCTAAGTCTTGATGTGAAATTAGTTGTAGATATGGATAAAGAGGACGGTCTTTACATGTCATATATACACACACAAATAAGTCAGTCCTGGAATAGGTACAAAACACACTAAAAGTCTTTCGGCCTGTTTGAGGTCATACTAGGTGGTCTTTTAAACTTGCTGATTCATATATCTGAGAACAATAGCCAGTTCTTCAGAAGATAGTTGAGTAAATTCTGAGTAGGAGGTCTTGGAATATTTTTAATATATCACTAGGTTTTTAAATTTCCTCAGTATTCCCTTCCTTGCAAGGATTCTATACTACATGATCAAGGCTAAACTTGGTTATAACAATATCTCAAGATACAACATTTACTGATGAAATTTTAGGTTCCTGGTCTAAAAATCCCTTGCAATTTCAAGGTGAAAAAAGTTAAGCACCTCAAATCACCCTCTTTAGACAGATGGTTTTACCTGAAGGCTAACTTAGCAGTGGCTTTCGGGCCACTGACTGACTTGCTGTGGTTAGCGGCAGAGGAGACTATAGGGAAGATGTGAAGGCAGAAAAGTGTGAGGGAAAGGTCCTACAGCAAATAAGAAGGTAATAGAGTGAGGCACAAAGAGGTCATAGAAAGAAATCAAGCAAAGTGGACCATGGGGAAACATAAGAGCAGGAAAAAAAATACTACCATATTGCAACATCCTAGAATAGACTCACAGATACCTACAAAATCAGCCTGTTGACAGTCAAGGCAGACTGAGGTTTATTGACAGGTTGGTTGAGCCTAAACCTATTCATAAAAAGACTTCATTTGGATATGGCATAAAGTAGTCATGTGAAGAAATGGTCACCTGTCATCTACACATCTGAGAGTAAGTGAATACGTAAGCACAGGATTGCAAAGGTGGCTGGGTATAGGAAAGCTTAAGAGTCACAAAAGTTTCCAGTGGTCATTCTTGACAACATAGTGATAACCTTTAGTCATCTTTATAGGACTGGAGGCTTAATAATTTCTTACAACTGATATCCCTGGTCCTGATATCATTCCAGGTAGTACAAGGGCTTTAGGTTCAGGTTTGGGTAGGTTATCAAGGCTTTGCACATCAGGGATAATGAAAACGTTTTGTCCCTATATTCAGTTCTTATCTAATGGAATGTCTACCTAGAGAGCTGTTGAGTGCTGTCATGGATGAATACTATTGGCCGTTGCCATGGGAAATGGGGATGCTGGTTACATATGACCTATATGAACTCTAGTGGGGCTAGTTAAACCCAGTTAGAGCATGTCTAGGTTGGATTCACATTAATGAAAAGAAGATGCAATTCCAAAATAGTCAGATGTTTGACCTTCCCCTTTCCCAATCCAAGCACTGGCCATTGAGAAATATATCCTTCTTTCCTCAAGAAGTCAAAGTTGGAATATCAGAAAGCGACTTAAGGATGAGAGATATTTGGAAGAAAAGAGGAGTGTGTGTGTGTGTGTGTGTGTGTGTGTGTGTAAAATATGTTCGGGGAGGGGTACCTGGGTGGCTCAGTCAGTTCGGTATCTGACTCTTGATTTTGGCTTAGGTTACAATCTCACAGTTTGTGAATTCAAGCCCCATGCTGTCAGTACAGAGTCTGCTTAGGATTCTCTCTCTCTCTCTCTCTCTCTCTCTCTCTCTCTCTCTCTCTCTCTTCCTCCCTCTCTCAAAAATAAAATTAAAAAAAAAACATTAAAAAATATATATGTTCAGGGAAAGCTGGAGAAAGGTAAGTGACAGAATTTGTGTCAGCAGGAATGTGGAATTATTCTCCAAACTAGCAAGAATATAGTCAAAGAGCCAAAAATATTAAACTTGAGACACATTTAAAATGAAGTTTGGTAGAAGAAAAGTTTAAAAGTAATTTCACAAAATTTAATCATATAGATTTAATCTCCATTTGTTGGAAGATACTTTTTTGTAACTCTTCCAAATTACAGTTCAGGATACAGTTTCTCAAAATTTTTTAGGTAGCAGAACACCCCCCAAAATCACAGTACTTATTTTAACAGCAAATACAAATGCAAAAAACTAAGTATTTGAATCATGTTTTGTGTTTATCCTGTTTCGAATGTTAGGTTTTAATTAGAGAAATGTTGTAGATGCCAAAATATTTAAGGACTTCTTGAGACAACCTTCAATCAATAAAATGAATCAGTAAAAGAATGCCAATATTCCATTTTAGCAGCACAACCACTAGTTTTGGTTTCTGGAACACCAGTGTTCCTTAGCAAATAGTTTGAAAACCATTGAAATAGTTTCCGAAGGACAAATCAATGCAATTATCTCAAAGGATAAACTAAAATCAAGCAATGTAAAGGGATGGTAGGTCAACTGCCAATTATCAAACTTTGATAGCCATAAATGAAAAACCAAATATGGCCAGGAGATTGACATCCTTGGGTTCTTCATAAAGATGAACCCTGTATCTCATGCTAAGAAGAGAGAGAGAGAATCGCGTGGGGGGGGGGGCGGTGTATAAATACAGGAGGGGTAGCTCTCCCTTTTTAATGAGTACCAGTCCTTAGAATAGAAAGCATGTTAGAGAATTTAATTTGACAATTATTATACACCCAAACACCCAGTACTATGCTGCGAAGACACAACAAAGTATAATAAGACAACACTAAAACAGAATGGGGACATAAAACTATTTAGGAAACCATTTTATTGATAATATGTCATCAATAACTTGAACTTGCTTTTACTGCCAATATTCATTACTTTTCAATGTTCCAGTTCCTTACTTTTGAATATGATTGCCCAGACAACAGATACTCATTCAATGTTAGTTTATTTTTAGTCTCTTTCTCTTTCTTCTATAACTGTCTCTCAGAGTTTTTACCTCTTAGATTCTGAATACCCTGCTCTATATTTGGTGAACCACTTAAAAAATGTAAGATTGGAGATTTAACATAGATGTCTTTTCTAAAGAAAACCTTTTTATTGCTGAAATACAGATATACATGTCCTATTATTTTACTGATAACCAAATATATTTTTGAAAAAATTATTTCCTAAGATTGTGACTTATTTTGTTCCAAATTTGTCTTAAGTTGGAACCAACAGAGGTACAGAGGGAGCATTAACAAACTATGGCCCATAGGCCAAATTTGACCTGCTGCCTACTCCACAGCTAAGAATGGTTTTTGCACCTACAAATGATTAAAAAAAACTAAAACAAAAACAATATTTTTTTTAAGTTTATTTATTTATTTTGAGAGAGAGAGAGCGCATGAGTGGGGGAGAGAGAGAGAGAGAGAGAGAGAGAGAGAGAGAATCCTAAGCATGCTCTGCACTGTCACTGCAGAGCCTAATGTGGGTGTTGAACTCACAGGTTGGGAGATCATGATCTGAGCCAAAATTAAGAGTTGGACTCTTAACTGACTAACCCACCCAGGTGCCCAAGAACAATATTTTGTGGCACATTAAAATTACATGAAATTCAAAGACCGGTATTCATAAATAAAGTTTCATTGGGATACAGCCATGCCCATGAATTTATTTATTGCGTAAGACTACCTTCAGAGTTTAGCTGCAACATAGATTGTACAGCTTGCAAAGTTTAGAATATTTACTACTTGGCCTTTTATGAAAAAATCTGTCAACCACTGGTATAAAGGAATAGATCCTACCATGCAAGTCTGAAGACCCGCATTTTTCACTGGGCTGTTGTGTTTAAATCAGGTAATATTAAATAACAACAAAATTGAATTTCAGAGATATTATTCTAGGATAGGCAATTATTTTCTTTTTAAAATTTTTTTTTAATGTTTATTTATTCTGGGGACAGAGAGAGACAGAGCATGAATGGGGGAGGGGCAGAGAGAGAGGGAGACACAGAATCGGAAGCAGGCTCCAGGCTCTGAGCCATCAGCCCAGAGCCTGACCCGGGGCTCGAACTCACGGACCGCGAGATTGTGACCTGAGCTGAAGTCAGACGCTTAACCGACTGAGCCACCCAGGCGCCCCAGGCAATTATTTTCAAATAATTATGGTGTCAATACCTATGATTCCACTTTCATTTTAGGTCATCCTAAATATCATGCTAACGCAGTGTCTCTCAACCTAGGAAAAACCATCTAGGGAATGCCTTAAAAAGGAAGACTGTTAGGCTCAACTCCAGAAGTTCCAATCTAGCAGGTCTACTGTGAGCCCTAGGAATCTGCATTTTAACATGTAGGGGGATGCAGATGCACATTTGACTACAAAAGCTTCACAAAGGCATTGATTCACCCACCAGTTCCTCTGCTCTGGGTCTCAATAAACCATGTCAAGCAAGCTTTCAAAGCTCTGGCTGTGGGTATGAACTGAACTATTTTCTAGGGAAGAGACTGTTACACTTGCTGTGGGGCTGCTCCCAGGAGAAAGGCAGTAAAAGTTAGAATCAGACTAATAGCCTTATACTTGTTTCTTTCTAAAAAAGCCAAAAAGGCCCCAGGCATTTCTTTTGCCTGCTGGAGACATGGTGATCACAAACCCATAAGGTGCACAGAATTTGGTTCCCACAGCAGAGAAAAGCCGTTAATGAAATCACATGCAAACACTCACAAGATGGGAGAGAAATGCACAAGAATCAGTCATGGAGCTTTCGCATTATAAAACTAAAAATCATGTTTCCAAGAGCTGAAAAGTTTTCCCCTCTGAGAGTAGTAGTATACCAAATTCATATTAAAACTCTTTCTTATTTTATGTTGCCTGGGAGTTCTTAAAATTGATGGATCATAGGAAAAATGGCGTGAGATTCTCATAGGGACTGGCAGCTTGGAATGGCCATACAGTTTAGACCCTGAAACACAGAGATACACCCCCCTAACTACCCCCGACTCCTCCTCCCCCCACTCTGACACACACACTTATTTAAAATTTCCTCTTTGGGACACCTGGGTGGCTCAGTTGGTTGAGCGTCCGACTTCGGCTCAGGTCATGATCTGTGAGGTCATGATCAGGTCATGATTGGCTCAGTCTGTGAGTTCGAGCCCCTCATTGGGCTCTGTGCTGATGGCTCAGAGCCTGGAGCCTGTTTCCGATTCTGTGTCTCCCTCTCTCTCTGCCCCTTCCCTGCTCATGCTCTGTCTCTCTCTGTCTCAAAAATAAATAAAAACATTAAGAAAAAAAATAAAAACAAAATTTCCTCTTTGCCCTGGGTCAATGCTGAAGACTAGGAGTAAGTCTATTTAGCAGGGTCAGAGAAAAAATGGCTACAGGAATCTGAAGACAATCATCCTTGGAAAGGTGTAGCCTTGGGAAATCAACCTCACCATTGAAGATTCCAAAGGCCCTGGAAGGTCTCAGGAAAGGCAGAGGCTTAAAGGAAAACAATATCAGCAGTGTAGTGCTTGGATAAAAGGGATACCAAACACTGGATACCCCTGCTTAAGTTCATCCAGTGTATAAAGAGCAAATCCACCCAAGATAAACCCACCTGAAAGTAGAGTGTGTGTCTGTGGGTCTGTGGGTCTGTGTGTGTGTGTGTGTGTGTGTGTGTGTGTGTAAGAGACAGAGAGAGAGAGAGAGAGAGAGAGAGAGACAGAGAGACAGAGAGACAGAGAGAGAGAGAATCTCCAAATTCCTACACCCTTACATTTTTCTTTCTATATGTCACCTGAAGGTGCCCTATTGCCTGACTTTCCAGGGGTACGGTTGAAGTTTTGTAAGATTCTGGATGCTAGGAAAATTTAAACACTGATGTGAACGAGCAGAGTAGAAATAGCATCTGCTTTATACAAGCTAAATACAAGTATGGCACATACCATCAATCCTTTTGCCTCAGGACATAAAGTGATCACCAGCTGGACTCAGAAACATCCCTATACCATGTAGCCTTGTGAGGGCCTTGTGAGAAAGAAGAGAGTTACAAGCTGCTCAGAACAAGTGTACAGCTTGGCTGGTAGTGTTAAGAGGATGCTGCTGGTTCTAAAAGAATTAAAATGTTCCTGCCTAGTTTTCATTCATATCTCAGCATCTCCCTTTTTTATGTCCTTTTTTCTTCTTAGATTTTTATTGATTTACATACTCTGTTATTTCTGAAGTTCTAAACGTGAGTGAAGGAAAAAATAAATATAAATACAAAGATAAAAGGACTCAAAAGGATGAGTGAGGAAGTGATCACATGCATAATTTTTGGCAGGCTGGTGTGTGTGTGTGTGTGTGTGTGTGTGTGTGTGTATGTGTGTGTGTGTGTTTGAGTGTGTGTACAGGCAAATGGGGAAGACAAGGAGTCAAGAAGATCTCTACTATTCAATACATTTTGTTGTCTCTCTACTCCCAAATCAAAGGCATTTAAATCATTTATCCTTCAGTACTTGGAACAGCTTGAAATGTCCTCTGGGCAGGTGAAATTTCTCCATTTGCCACCTTTAGACGTCACCTGGATTCTACGTTAGCTCTCGAAGAGTTGACAAAGGCAAGAGGAAAAGCATCAGCGATGAAGAAGGGGGTACTAGTGAGGGGAGTATAGGAGAAAATACTAAGTAGAATCTGGAAAAGATGAGGAGTATGAGTGCCAGGAGAAGGAGAGAAACAGGAGGTGGGAAAGGAAACAGACCTGAAATCCTGGAAGAGGAAAAATGGAGAGAAGAGTTTAAATGGTGTGCAGAATGAAGGTAAGAAAAGGAAGAGAAAGAACCACAAGCATTTATTGAGTGAAAATTATGTGCTAAGAATATCACATGAATTATATTACCTAACCTTCTTGAAAGCTCTGTCATACAAGCATCATTATCTCTACAGATGAGGAAACTGAAGCACAGAGCTATTAAGTATCTGCCCTAAGATCACACAGGTAGTGGGGAAGGAGAAGAGGACTGAACACTCATTCACCAAATAGATATTTATTGAGAGCTTATTGTAAATCAGACATGTGCTAAGCAATTCCACACAAACTTGTTGATTTGGGAAATAAAACATCACAATATAGTTATACTGTGGGTGAGGACCAGAGATTGGAATTTGTTTTTCAGGATTATAAGGCTGGTAAGTGGCAGAATGAAGATTTACATTCCACTCTGTCTAGCTTAAAGTCCATGTTCCTTAAACTAGAACAGAAATTCTATTTCAGAAATAGGGAGAAGGGACCAAAATGAAAGGAGCTGTGTGGCTTGAGATGAAAGAAATCTAGAAAATACAGAAAAGAGAGGTATGTATCCTAAAATATGAGATATTTGGTGATTAAAGTCTGATTAGATTAGATATGAAAACTTTTTGATGTAGCAAGAAATTCAGAAAATTTATTTTAGCATTTACATTTGATTTTCCTGATCATTCTACCTTACTTCATTGTTTCGTTTCATTTATTTTACAAAATAAGTAAGCTTGTATAGTATAACAGCCTTGAAACTGCATTTAGGGAAACTGGGTTTATAGTTTTGTCACTAACTTTTTAGGCAAGTCATTAAAAATTCCCAAAATTCACTTTCCTCATCTGTAAAATAGAGGTTATAATACATTTCTTGATAGCCTTATAATATAGGTAAGAAGTTCAAAAAAGATAAGGTGTGCAAATTAGCAGGCACTACCTATTTGTGAGTAAATGCACATGGTTAAACTTCATAGCACTCTTGTCTTAGGCTGTAGAGAGCGTCTGGCTTGCTCATCCTTTGTTCCCCTCTGCAGATTCCCCAGGGATTTGATCTTCCACTAGGAGTTAGTCATGAAGATGCATGGGCCACTGCCCACTTGCAAAGTGCCAGAGTATCCAGGCACTTAGGAATATTTTGCACACGGAGCTTTTGCCATCTCATAGGTTCATTCTTCCCTCTTGGAGCCTTTTCAGAGTTTTTATTGCATATTTAAATATAATCAAGCCTTGAATATTGCCTGTGACTATTGCAAAATATCCATTTGGGGTTTTTTTTGACATAATGGATTTGGAGCTTTTTGATTTCAGTGTACAGATTGATGTAAACAATACCTGCTCTCTATCTTTCTCCCGGAAAACATTCCTCTCCTTCCTGGGCTTCTTTCTACTCAATCTTCAAAAACCAGTGCAAGTGACATCTCTTTTATGAAGTCTTTCTCAACATCTTCCCTTCTGCTTCTCCTCTTAATCCCTACTCGAAACTACCCCTATGCTAGTCTCCAGTGCTTGTTAGTCTCTATGCTCCATAAATTTTGTTCATACAATTATGGTGGCCTAGGTCAGGCTGCACTGACATCATTTGTATACATTTCTGTCTCCCCAGCTAGACTGTGAGATTCATGAAGCTAGGTCTCTAGCTTCTATTTATCTTTATATTATCCTGTTCATTTATTGACTTGCATATTTATTTATACATTCAACTAAATATATGATTGTCTACTACATTCTAGGTGCTGAAGATGCAGGGTAAATAAAATCAGCCAATTTTCACTTTTATGAAGCTTGCCATCTGAAACATGTAGGTATGTGTAGAGGGTAGAAGGTGTGGTGTGTGTGTGTGTGTGTGTGTGTGTGCATGATAATCTGGTTAAGTCTACGTTACAACCCTATCTGGTGCTCAGAAGGCAAGATCACCTAAGAAAAAGCCATGTAAATTGAGATCTCAAGGATAGGTATTTTATTAACAAGCAAGGAGTTCACAGAAAATAGTAGGTACTTAAACAAAACAAAACAAAACAAAACAAAACAAAACAAAACAAAATAAGTGAAGGATTTCCTCAAATAGAAGAGAAAAATGTTATAACAGAAAAAGCTATTATTTATTTAGGTCTTTCTATACACATCTATATTGTTTCAGGTAATTCTTATAACCACCATATGAGAGCACATTGTTTCTCTTATTTTTTACAACAGCTTCAAAAAACATTAGAAATTAGACAGTGAGTGAAATGTAACACAAACCGTCTACTTTCAGTCCAAATCACAAATTATTCTAGAGATCCTCACTCAAGGAGGTTTCATCTTTTTTTTTTTTAACCAGAGAAAGCAAACCAAGTAACCTTAATCTATCATTTGAATTTATTTGTTCCAATTATATTTTTCATCTTTACTTCTCAAATGAGAGTTTTAAAATACCCTCACTCATTTCTGTACTGAAATATTTAATTGAGTGAGAGATTAGAGTAGGGGTTTTATAAGTGGTTATCGTATTTCATTTTAACAACTGTGATGGGTTACCAAAATTGCTGCACATAGCCAGATCTCTATAAATAGAAACCTATTACTAGAGGGTACAGAATAATTATATTATCCCAAATACTACTCTGCACTGTCCCTGTCACATAGTAGATACTCAATAAATGATTAGTTTTTAATGATGAATCTGAAATGATTTTTTTGACAGCCACTGCTATTGTGACCGAATATTCATTTGAGGGGTCACTGCCAGGGTGAAAGACTGTGGTCAAAGGACAAAGTAAAGCTCGCTAGATTATGGAGACTGTCCTTGTTGATCTGACCTCATTAGCATCATTCCCAGGGTTCTTGAACTCAATACCAAAAAAAGGCCTTATGACTGCATTAAGGAAAACCACAGTTCCTCTCCCAGGAGATAATCATGGAAGAGTGCAAATGGGCATATATTTTTAAATAAATTACAAAATGTGACAGTGGATAAGCTTCACACACGATGTTTTTCTTCTGAAGTTTAGGAACAGTATTCCTAATTCTGTAAGTAGCATAACAGCAGGCTGATGGTGTATGTATATAAGGTAAAATCCTTTCCCAACGTCCACAAACTGGGGATTAATTTTTTTCCCCTTTCATTTTAATTCTTAGAGCACTGAGGAATTCCTTTCTGTTCCGGACTATAATGAGGGCTCTGTTTGGGAGATTTGTCTCTGTAGCTAATTTTTATGCTAATCAGTCATATGGTTATCTCCACTTTAACGCCCCTACTGATCCAGATCTTTTGCATGAACTATCTGCCGTAGAGGATTTCAAACTTACTCAGTAATGCCTCGAGTTCTGCATTCACTTTTGCTAAAAACAAAAACAAAAACAAAAACAAAAACGTTCTGATAAACAAAACAAATCCTTTTTTGAAGCAATAAATCATACCCACAGTTTGCATAGCACTCATTATTTTAACCTTGATGAAGGTCTAATTACGTCGGGTATTTTACACATACTGACCAATGTTTTCAGACCCAGCAATCAGTACAGTTAAGGAATGAGAGCATGTGTCTGTGGTGTTTATCTGTCAGAAGCCAAGTGCTTTCTGTCACAGAGTATGAAGTTACTATTGATTTCCCTCCTACCCCTTTACTCTGTGGATTTATTTCTGTTGTAATCTTGCCACAGGTTCATTCTTTGGACCAAGACTCTTTCATCATAATCATGTGTGGGGTAACTCCACCCAGATTTCTGTTATCGTGATCTCAAGTTGAAGATCTCTCTCAGGACTTCCCAGTTACCCTGTGCTGCTCATTTCAACCACCTGCTAGCAGTTTTGCTTATCCTCTTTCCAGTCCATTTTTTTCTTCCCTTACTTTTTTTCTTCTATTGTGACCATAAACATGTGAAGAACAGCATGTTGGGATTCCATGATACCATATAAGTCCTTGAGTTATGATTCTGACAAGACATGACTAATTTCCCACTATAAGGAGAGCAATTTTAATTAGCTTTTTCTTTTTACAGTTTTCCCCATTCTGTACGTACTCTCTCCCCTCACTAATTCAACCCTTCCTTTTTGGAAGCCTTCCAGCAATAAAGCAGAAGGAGGCAGTCTGAGAAAGGTTAGGCAAACACAACAATATTACCGGAATAAGTAACATATTGCTCATTAAACATTTAAAATCAACAGTTGCTTGCTCGATCTGCCAATATTTTGAGAAATGCCAGTTTTACTGCTAGGTGCCACTTGGCTTAAGCTGCTTAATTCATGATTTGTGAACTGACATCCGGGATAACAAAACCATATTCCAGTTAGGATTTTGCCATCAAGAGGAAAGCTGAAATATCAAAACACAAAGCTCCCTGACTGTTTTCTTCTCCTTCCTGCCTCCCTCCCACCCTCCCTTCCTCCCATCCTCATGCCTCTGCCTTCATTCCAGAAACAAATGGATGTGTTAAAACACTGAAATGTGTTTGTGGAAGATAAATAGTTTATCTTAAATATACTGTTGTAGTGTCAAACCGAGTCTCAAATACATGTACATATTTTATTCACAGACATAACATTTCAAAATGAGTAGTTTTTTCAAACATTTATACATGAATGCAATGTCTATAAAAAATAAGAAATGAATGACAATATAGCTCAGATCTTATCAGTATTATGTGCCGATCTCATCAAGAACACAAGCCCAGAGTGTAGTAGTTTGTGCCATAAAAGGCATCAATTCCTGACTGGCAGCAGAGGGAAGTCTCAGATTTTTAACACATCCTTCTCCTTTCCCTCATTTTGAAGTTTTGTTGTATTTTTGCTTTGCTGCCACAAACATGTGACTTTGTGTTTAAGGTTTCCAATCATCTGGTCATGCTCTGTGCGTACTTCAGCAAAGGAATCCTTTGGTCAGTTGAACCATCACTATCACCAGGCACTGTGCTATTTTGGGGAGGGGGCTACAAGAAGAAATAAAATGTGGTTCCCACTCTTAGGCAGATCAGAGGCTACTGGAAAGATAGCTAAGCAAATGAATGATGAGGCCATCCAGTAATAAGTGCTGAGAGAGAGTTTTGATCTTTTGCTACAATTCAGGTATTTAAACACAATGGGGTAAGATGTGTGCCATCAGGCCAATGAGCTCCATCTCCCCGAGCCATACCCAGAGGCACCACTTTCCTACCACAGTTACTACCCGTGTAGCTACCAATGCTGAGGTACTAAAATGACAGTCTCAGCATCCACAGAGTCATGGAGAGATAATCATAACTTAGGAGAGAGAATTTCACAGGCAATAAGATTCTTCATGAGTGTCCTCTCAAAAACTGTAGTGTGTTTCAGCATGAGATGATCTAGATGGAAGAGGAACAGGGAAAGGTGACGGAGGGCACTTTGCACCAAGCCTATTACTAGTGGTCATGGGATGCAACTTTGTATTTAAGCAACAAATGATGAAGTATTTTTATTCCAGTTATAAAGAAAGACAAACAAGGTAAAAGAGTGCATCTGCCTTAGATATTCTTTTTTTTAAATTTTTTAACATTTTTATTTTTATTTTTTGAAAGACAGAGGCAGACAGAGCCCTAGCTGGGGAGGGGAAGAGAGGAATACACAGAATCTGAAGCAGCAGGCTCCAGGCTCTGAGCTGTCAGCACAAAGCCTATGTGGGGCTCAAACCCACAAACCATGAGATCACGACCTGAACTGAAGTTGGACGCTTAACTGACTGAGCCACCCAGGTGCCCCTGCCTTAGATATTCTTAACTAATACAAGATTCACCTGGTATTTTGAGGACATGCTATCCTATAATAGTAGTCTAATAATAATAACAATGATTGCACATGTCAACCACTCCAGAAAAAAGTGAGAATTACTTGGGAATATACCTCCATGTGTGGCAGCTAAAAAGGATTTGGTGAATCTAATTAGTTTTGGTGACTTATGAGGTCAAATTGAGTAGTAGAGTCTGATGTTTCTGAAGCCCTGTTATTTGCACCATCTGCCAGTTGAATCCATTACTCCATTCTGAGCATTCATATCTCAAAATTTTGATGAAAGTTACATGGCAGTGAATTTATGATAGGTTCTAAATAACCACTTCTATGCCATTGGGGCTGCAAGTTCAGTCAAGTTTGCATCATTATTACCATTCCTTGGGCTTACAGAGGGCAAATTTTATGATCCAAGAAGTACAAGTCCAGCCAAGCAGGAAAATGGGTTTAGATTTATTGTGAAGAGGCACTCTTCTACCCATGACACAGGTCCATATTGTGTGGATTTAATAAAATTAATGGAAATTGTCAATTTTAAATGACTTAAGCTATTGGATACTTGGAGTATCATAAATGAGTAAATGGAACCCAAAGATAAACCTCAAACTTTAGACTGCTAAAGAATTTCAAATCCCACCTCCATCACTGAAGCGTTTATTAGTTACTATCGGGTGTAAGCTCTGACCAATCTGGGTTTTATGTGTCTCTTTACAGTTTGTATACACTAGTTTATGTTGTTAATAATAAATAAAAAGCTGATGTTAGAAGGCAGGAAGAGGAGATATAGTCATTCATTCTCTCACCCATTCAATAAACATGTCATTAGTCCCTGTAATATACTCCACTAAGCATGGGGCTATATAATGTTTATTTATTTTTGAGAAGAGAGAGACAGAGCATGAACAGGGGAGGAGAGAGGAAGAGGGGGACACAGAATCTGAAACAGGCTCCAGGCTCCAAGCCGTCAGCACAGAGCCTGATGCAGGGCTCGAACTCATGGATCGCAAGATCATGACCTGAGCTGAAGTCAGATGCTTAACCAACTGAACAACCCAGGTGCCCCAGCATGAGGCTATATAAATGGAAGGCTCTTTGGGGCTCACATTTGAGTGACAATTTTAAAACTAGACAGCAAGTCTTGATCAATTGAGAATTGGCTGATTAGGTAAGTCAATGTGTAGATGAGAAATAATGGCATCTCATTAAGATTTTCAAAAAGAAAGTCCAGGTAAAACTAACAGCCATACATATGATCACTGGGTACCACAAATATGGCCTTTTTTTCCCTAATTCATCATTAAAAAAAAAAAAGGTTTTATGGCAACCCCTGTATCACACAGATCAAATGCTTAATTTGGTTTTAAAATGCTAACATTAAACATAATCTTGGTACCTGTGAATCTAAATTCCTTTAATTCAACATTAAAAATGTTCTGATTATTTATCAACCTTAAGATCCATTAGGGGCGCATGGGTGGTTTAGTCAGTTAAGTGTACGACTTCAGCTCAGGACATGATCTCGCAGCCCATGAGTTCAAGCCCCTCATCGGGCTCTGTGCTGACAACTCCGAGCCTGGAGCCTGCTTCGGATTCTGTGTCTCCCTCTCTCTCTGCCGCTCCCCCACTCACACTCTGTCTCGCTCTGTCTCTCAAAAATAAATAAACGTTAAAAAAAATACCCATTAAAGAAACACATAAATAAAAATTAAACTAAAAAGCTCTCATGGGTTTGAACACACTCATGATCACAGACATCAAGGGACAAACACTAATGCTTAAGCCAACATAAAACAAAAAGATGCTTGGACATCAGAGGTTTCTCTGGTGAACATTTCTGTGTTATTAGCCTCTGGACAGGCTAGCTGATTCCAGGGGAAAAACAACTTAGGCTACACTAATGAAAGTCTCTTCTGGAAATGTGAAACTTGAATGGGCAGTCTCAGATTTAGGTGAGTTTTGTTAATAGTATCATGCAACAGAGAGAGTCCCCAAATGTCTCTTGCTTAAGAGTTGCTTTATTTTTGCCTTATCAAAGACATATTGTTCAGCTTTTCCTTCAAGTCTAGGATTCATTCTTGCAAATTTCTAATAAATTCTCTGCTTTTCCCTATGTTAGGTCAGTTAGTTTCTGTTGCTTACTACCAAAGGATATTGACAGAGATGAATACTTGACAACCAACTTTTTCCTCTTGAGATACTCAATCTCTAAAATAAAGGGCCACACTGAAAATTCTGTTCACTTACCAAGACTTCTAAATCACTGAGAAAATCTAAGGTCAGGATTATGAGTAAAATTTATGTGATCATTTAGTAGCAAATAGAGAATATTTTTAATGAATTAGAAAATCAGATTAAAAGATCATGGTTAGATTGAAGCCTAAACATTTGAAATCTGCTGTGTCCAAATAATGTACACAGCACTTTAGGTACCATTTCTAGGGAGATTATATCATCCTTACACCTAACATTACTATTATCCTAAAAGAACAAGTAGCACTTTAATAGTCTTACCATTTGCATTCACAGATGTTGCTACTAAAAATGGCTATAAACCTGTGTTCAGGTAAAGAGTTAACACATAACTGTTGCTCTTTGTCAGTCTGCGCATCCTTGAAAACTTCCCCAGGATCAGTAAATTAAGTCATTCCTGTGCCTTCTACAATTTGAAGTCCTATGTCATGCCTATTTAGAAAGAAAAGTTTATGTTTGGGTGTCACTTGCCTACCCTGCATTTCCAGTTATTCTTTTTGCCCAGTATTATAGAGCCATTCTGCATTGTTTGGGTTCTTGCTTTAATGTGCTCTGCTAGTGTATGTTCTGCTCACCTTATTCATGGTCTTACCCATTCAGTTGCTTATAAATCTTTTTGCTTTTACCCTGCCAATGAGAGCTATATTAAGAGCAAACATTCTTTTATTGCTTCTTGACTGCTTGTGTTCTTGGACTTGGTTGTTGTTTATATTCACTTGCTACTTAAATGAGGGTTCCAAAATGACACTGATTAAGGCAGATAGGATATGTATAGTATGCTGAATTAGATTCATGGTCAAAACAAAAAATCAGAAAATACGCAATTCCCATAAAATGTGAAGTTGGTTTAGAGTCAGATTAGGCCATACTTATCTCTACTCATCTAATAAATACTTATGGATAACTGCAGTTGATGCTTTAGGTAGCCAGCCCAGACTCCCTTTCCCATTACAGATTCCCTTTCCAGGAAATAGGTACACCTATTTCTTAGGTTATGTGAAAACTATACCTGTGACCTTTTCTGGAGAATTTCTGGTGGATGGGAGCCAAGATGGCCATAAACTTCTGGGTTACAACTTACCTGTTCCCAAGTGAATAATGGTGGACTGATTCAGGATTCAAAAAGTCTAGCTCTCTGTCTCAGGATGGGATAATGCTACAGTGCTATGTATAATCCAGAGCCTTACTACAGACTAGAACAAGGTGAGAATTTTCTTGAGGTACTATTTCTTTTGGCCCTTTCCCCTTCCCTATCCCACTTCTTTCCCACTTGAAATTTTTTTTTCCTGAGGAACACTCCTCAATAAATCACAAACCCCTAAATCCCTGTTTCAGGCTCTGTGTCTAAGGAACCTGCCTTCAGACAGTCATCTACTCTGTGTCAAGTACTAAGGGTAAAATTTTGAGTAAGGTATTAGCTTTTCCCCCCTAAGTTCTTGAGGTTTATTACCTTTTTATTTTCTGGATTTCTCCAGACACATTCTGGTCCAATAGTTGCTGGTTCAATAAACAATTTTCTGGACTCACAATTTCCTGTTTTTTTTTTTTTTTTTATAAATCCAGATATTCTTGATATACCTTACTCAAGAGCCACTTTCCTAAAAAATTATGTAATAAAGTTTCTATAAGTTGAGTCATGTTTGAAATAGCACAGGGGAATATGCTATTAAAAACATTATTGTTAATCCTTTCATAAACTGAATAATCATTAAATTACTATACTTTGAAATTTGAATTTTTATATATCACTTTAACATAAGGAAGGTACTGCTTTACTGGGCAATGTATTAATACCAAAAAGATTTGTTGGTGGCTTCTTCCCAATCCCCTGCCCTCCCCAACTCTCCATTCTTACTTTTGTATTCCCGTTTCTGTTTTTATAGTTGTGATATTCTGGCCACAGTGTTCTCATCCTGCTGATTTACCTTATGCTGATCAAATCCATCTCTTTTTCATTCCTTCCTCATGCTGGGTATGTGGGTGGATGGCTATATGCAAGAATTTGTACATGATATAGGGAGACTAAGGCAGATAGACTGAATGAGAAATAAACTCTTATTACACTAAATTACAAAGAACTATTTACATTTTTTTTTCAGTTCCTAAAGTCCTCTTTCATCAGTTGCCACTGGAAACAAGTAGACCACTGAATGGGGCTTGGGAATACTTGAATAAACCGAAGATTTTGTTACACTGTAGTCTGTTAGAACACATTTGGGTAAGAGAAACGGTAAGTGATTTAAAAGGATGAAAAATTTGAAGATCAGAAGGCAAGAAGGTAATTAGTGAGGTAAATGGAAGAGGTGCCTGTTTGGCTCACTTGGTTTAGCATCTGACTCTTGATTTCAGCTCAGGTCATAATCTCACATTTAGTGGGACCAAGCCCTCATCTGCCTCTGTGCTGACCGCGTGGAGTCTGCTTGGGATTCTTTCTCTCCCTCTCTCTCTGCCTCTCCCCTGCTCCCTCCTTCTCTCTCTCCCTCCCTCTCTCTCTCTCAAAATAAATAAATAAGTAAATAAACATTTAAGGGGGAAAAAGAAAAGTAAATGGAAGAAAAAGTGGTTGGGATAAGAGATTCCTGGTGTTCCTGTACTTTGGTGGAAATAGAGCTGGAAAATACTGGAAATAACAAGATTGTGTGGGTACTCCATGGGCTGGAGGGGGTGGGTATATGATTGGGCCTACAGGGCACATCACATAGGCGGTGTATGCAGATAGTGAATGCATAGAAATCAACCCCAAGTGTACCTGATGGAGCTCCTAAGAGCACTGAGTCCTCATAGGAGGCTTTGTAGGAATCTTAGATCTAAACCAAGCGTGGGGTAGTAATCCTGGCTGTGTTTATTTATTCACCATTAAGACACTGTTGCCATAAAGATATGGTAGGGCATTTTAACTTAGAAGAAGTGAAAAAAAAGAAGACTACAAAAGAAGAGTGAGCTAGGGTTGGCACAAATGGTTAAAACTGAAAAGAAGTATTTTTAAAGCATCATAAGAAGATATGAGGAGGGAGAACATCACTGAGTGAATGGAATCAAAAATAAATGAGGGACATGACATTAATGATAAGTCCAAATGGCTGACAGACTCAACTAATTTCTTAAATCTTGTTTTAATAAGAAAACAATTACTGTGTATGATTAGGATATAATTAAGTTTCTGCAAAAAATGGCTCCTAAAAGCAGAGAATGGAGTAATTGGAAAATTTGGACATTAACAAATCAGTGACTCTGGGCATATGATGCCTACAGTTGACTTGATAGTTGGATGTCACAGTGATTGAATTTGATTTTTGCAAAGTCATGAAAAAAGGAGAGACCTCTGTGTATATCCAAAAGAGGTAGTAATAATGGGTGAATGGAAATAATTTTCATTTAGGTAAAGAGAATGACTTTGGAGGCTGACTAAAGCAATTTTAAAAAGGAACAGATGTTCATACAGAACACACTTAAATATCAAGATGACAGGTAAGCAATATTATCTCAAGAAGAACAAATGGTGGACATCATTTCTGATAGCTTTATGGTGGACAAAATTATAAACAAGTAATAAAAGTCAACCCGGGATAACTCATATAGTTGAGTTTCAATAAATACGAAATAGATAATAAATATTCTAGTTAGATTCAAAGTCAATCTGAAATTAATCCTATTAGGTTGCTAATTCATAAAGGGGCACCGGGATGGCTCAGTTGGTTAAGTGTCTGACTTGATTTCAGTTCAGGTCACGATCCCGGTTTCAAGCCCCACATCAGAGTCTTCACTGACAGTGGAGCCTGCTTGGGATTCCCTCTCTCCTTCTCTCTGCCCCTCCCCAGCCCCAAGGAAATAAATAACCTTAAAAAAAAAGATTTATTATGAATGGCTAGAGAGGTAGTTCTGGTGGTCTCTTTAGGGGGAGTATTATAAGGTTCATCATTGTTTACCAGAATGACTATGAAGAAGTTGAAGGTGGCACTTGATTTAAAGATACTGCAAATGTCAGAGAACAGGAAATAATGAAGGAATGCTAACACATTTACAAATAGGAACCAAAGCATCTAAAATAAGATCAAGCTTGGAAAAAATAAATGCTCTAGCATAGGAGAAAACAATCTAACAGACACACACATTCAGTAAAAAGACGAACCTGGAAATCAGCAACATTGAAAAAAGAACAAGCATGAATGATTATAAGAAACACAAGTATATTCTGAGGACAGCAAATATAAACAAAAGAACTGTTCCTTTAGATGCTGAGTGTAAAGAAGCACTCTTCAAAGGTCAGAGAGATGCCTATAGATATAACACAGATGAATTGAATAAACAAGAAGTGTTATTTAACACATAGTATGTGCAAAATACTAAGCAAGATTCTCACTGAAGAAAGTATACTAAACATGAAAAATTGAATTGAATGTCTTTATGACCCAAATATAAAAATTGAGGAAGCTTACAGAAAAGAAGGGCAAAAACTAATGAGATAGAGAAGATGTAAGAATTCAACAAGTACTGAAATTTAACATCTGGTATGTGCAGTGCAATGTGCTTGGTGCTCCAGGGGGAAAAAAAAAGGCTAGATTTGCATTTGCATGTTCTTTCCTACAGTGTTTTAGCCTTATTTGGGAGAGAGATTTATATACAACAGAACCTGCGTTATATTTAAGAATTTTGACAGTTTGTGCTACAGTGAAAAGGACAGTGGAGTGAGCAAAGATTCAAGATCCATTATGATTATGAGATTAAGTAGTTAGATGAGATATTTTCAATTCCCTACTGTGTGTTATAATTCTATGATTTTCAGGTCTCAGGAAAAGATTAGAAGACTAGAGGGAAAGTGAGGTTATATCAACCAAGAAAAGAATAAGGTGACTTGGAGACGATACGTTTAATATTAGCTACAGGCATGATCAAGGCTGGACTCATAAAGGAGTCATGCTAAGAACAACACAGGTCAAATTTGGAAGGTAAAGCATTTTGGGGGAAGGAACAATTTTCTTCCACTTAATGTGTCTTATTTAGCTACTCTTTATCAAACAGGATATTGGAAGGAAGCAACTTAGAAAAGCAAGACTCTAGAACCAGGAATCATGCAGGCTGATGCTGTCAGGATCATATGCCAGAGGGCCTGAAGACAAGGTTGCCCTGTTATTCCCATATACTTCTCCATCAACTATAAAGTAAACACTTAAATTATTAAAGCACCCAATAAAGAGCAAGTTTGGAGTTGTCATCAGTAACAGGACTTTTTCTACCCAAACATGGCTTTTCATGCAGGATTGGTTTCTTTAAATCTTTGGAAGAGATTTATTCTTTAAGTCTGTTGGTCTTTGGTGGAGATTTATTCGTTGAGAGCACAGATTCTTTCTAAATCGTTGACTCAGTCCCTCTTGGTAGAGGAACTATTTAAGAAGACTACAGAGTTACTGTTACTGAACATGAATAGCAGGATGAATGTATAAGATCAATCCATTCCTTCATTATTTTTATTGCATATTTTATAATTTTACTATGTCCATATATAAAAATATTAAAATGAAAACATATAAGATAACTTGATAATTTTTACACTATAAAACAAAATAAGTTAAGAGGGAGTCTTATTTTAACAAATTCTAGGCAAAATGTTGATGATTCAGATGTTTGTTGTCTATGATATGATATTTTGTGATTTCTTGCAGGCATCAATTTTAAAGGTTAGTAAGGATATGTGAATGAGGAAAAGTTAAGGTGAAATATTACAAAAGTATATTCAAAAGTCAAAAGCTTATTAAATAGAATCCTAGAATGTTAATTATGGAAGAAACCTTGGAGATTTAATTTAATTCCTCATTTTACATTTGAGGTAACTGAGACCAGAAAGGTGAAGTTAGTAGTTGACAGTGGTTCCAATTAAAATTTAAATCTTCTGACACCTATTCGTTTGCAGTCTTTTTCTTCAATTATGTGCTAATCATCACTATTATTCAAAAAGTGGTCTGTGAACTATTTTACTGGTTCACTAGGTAAATATGGTTATCCAAATATTTACTGTTAATTTCTACATTTATGTCATAAATATATACATATGTATAATACATACTCATAAACAGTTAACATTTTACCAACTAGCACCAGTCTGGAGACCACACTTTGAGTAGCGGTGATGTAAATGACAACATTCACTATTTGAAATTTGAGCAGCCAGAGATGGTTATAGAATGGAAAGTGCTATGTCCAAGGAATCAAGGTCCAAAATTCAACCCTAATTCTGCATTTTTTCCCTTTGATTTGAAATACTAGTAGTATTTTGTTGCTGGATTTTCCCTAAATAAATTTGTTAATACTGCTTTCAGTTCTGACTTTTAGTGTCTCTAGTTAATCTATTCCTGATCCCTTTTTGAGTGGTTGTCAGAAACAAAGTGGGCAAATGGGGCTGGCTGAACAGGCTAGAGCTTTATCTCCACAAACCACTTCACTTGTGACCCAAGATGAAATGAAGTAGTTGTCTCTGAGGATGGGATGTCATTTGCAGGTTAACAATGTGTTGTCCTTTCTTATGTATTTTGGAAATTGGAAACTACCTTTAAATAGTAAGTCAACTTTTTTGCTCAAACTGCTGAATGTTTCATTGCCGCCTATGTAAACAGAGTTCAGCAATAATGTTCCCTCGGATAAATATGCTCAACTTTAATCATTTTTTAAAAACCATTCTCCCGTGACAGAGGCCTAATACAAATGCCATGCCAGCATCAGCAATAATTAACATACAAGGAATTTTATATGTTCTTGATATTAGAACAACAGGTTTTCTTTGAACCATTTTGACCTTAAAACATGGGGCAAAGTAATAGCTTACATAAACAGGAATGGCTTTCATAGGAATCCAAATAATTTTTTTATAAAACTTTCAGCAAATTCAATTAGTTTGTAACTGGTTGTTAATACTTTCTAATACCAAGTAAATACTCTAAGTTAGACCTGTCCTCTGATTAGAGGACTATATGAGAGCTGCCTTTCTCCTTACTTTTGTGTATACTATTTGTATAATTTTATTATGTCCACATATTGATGCAAGCATCAGAAACTATAAAAACAGCTTGCTGATTTTTATCTTAGAATATAAATCAAAGTAAAAAATACAAATCAATGTAAAGATGGGTTTTATTTTAATAAATAGCAAAAAACAAAGTTATGCATATATTGAGACCACTTCACTGCTGTTGATAAAATGAATGAAATGTTTTTTTTTTTTTAATTTTTTTTTTCAACGTTTATTTATTTTTGCGACAGAGAGAGACAGAGCATGAACGGGGGAGGGGCAGAGAGAGAGGGAGGCACAGAATCAGAAACAGGCTCCAGGCTCCGAGCCATCAGCCCAGAGCCTGACGCGGGGCTCGAACTCACGGACCGCGAGATCGTGACCTGGCTGAAGTCGGACGCTTAACCGACTGCGCCACCCAGGCGCCCCAAAATGAATGAAATGTTTTAACAACTATCTGCCATTTAATAATTTCATTCAACTCAGGTATTGTTCTTTTGGTTTTCCATAAAGTAGAACAATTATATTAAATGAATTTGTGTAGAAAGATAAATATTTCAACTATGTTTAACCCATTTCTCCAACCTGCAGTCAATTTTGGGGGACAAGAATAGGATGTATTGGGTTTTTCTTAGCCACAGGAAGAAGCTGGGATCACCTTGTCATTTAATGAATTATCAAGTCAGTTGGCACTTGGTATCTACACATATCCATGATATTTTAAGTGACAAAGGACAGAATGGGTAGGAAATTGGTAGGAATTTAGAGTAGGTGATGTCAGGGAGATGATCGGATTACATACTGACTTTGTGAATCATAGGTAAACTAGAATCTGCTTCACTTGGCTACAGTGAACATAATCATGCTCAGAAACCACAGAGTGAAGTATCGATTGATATTTCAATTGGTAATAAGTATCATAAGATACGCTTTTGCCACTGAATCCAAAATTTTGACCTATATTATGGGCAGTAAGGGAATCTTCATCTCCTATGTCTCAAGGCTCTTCGCTTTATGGGGGGACAGGGCAATGCCTGAGGTCTCAAGGTCCCATGGATGAGAATTTTTCTGGAATCCTTTTCACTTCAGCTGCAGCCATCTGATGCTAAAGGGGCTGTGGTGAGGCAAAAGATCGTGACTGCTCTTCATAATGGCTAAAAATTGTATCTGAGGTGAAAGGCCATGAATCCTCATGGTTTGTTAGCCGAGTGTACCAATCCCAAAGAAAATCATAGCAGATTGGAAATCAGTATGGTGATTATTAATTAGTTTTTTGGATAAAAGAAATTCTATATTCCTATATTCATATTGGAAGTGTAAATATTAAAAACATATAGTAAATCCTATTAAGAATTTAAAGTAAGTACCAAACCCTATACTTATAAAGAGCCCTTGCTCTGCTTAATCTATGCTGTGAAGTACTCTGAGCACCTTTATTCATGTAGTCTTTATGTATTTCAGCTTACTTTCTTGGGCTCCTTTATCTTGCTATAAAGATAGCATGTATTGCTCTTGAAGCCTGGACTCCAGCATGAACACATGTAAAATCAACCTGAATCAAAATTGCACCTTGAGGCCAAGTCCAACTGACTTGCAGTCTAAGGTATAGTCACACAGCTGAGCCCAACATAAATCAGTTGGGACACAGGTAACTTGAAAATTGATGAATAGGAGGATGGATGCTTATTTCTGAGAGTACAGTTTGAAGGTGATTTGTTACACAGCATGATTGTGACAAGAACTGACTGATACAAGTATTATGCCTGACTAGCCTGAAGCAATCATTAGCTAAATAGACATTCTTTTAGGAAAGTGAAGTGACATCCATTTTGTCATTTGATTGGATTTAGGTCAGGCAATGATGAATAAGAAAGGAAAAAAATTATCCTTTCATATTCTCATTTAGAATACATATGTATGTAGGAATGTGTGTATGGCTATTTATACACACAATTCTGTTGATTTAGAAAGCAGCATAAAAATTGCTTTTCCATTTTTTCCTCATAAACCATAAAAAAAACATGGCAAGACTTAAAAAAAGGAAAAGCTCTTAAGTGCCAGTTAATTATCCTGTCGTTGACTTAGCTGTACTAAAAGCTACTTTGAATACATTTGTGTTTATCTTTCCATTACCACCCCAGGCCTTTACTGCAGCTTCTAGTCCCATCTGTTCCCAAACCTAGCTTTTATTTAGAATATAGTTGTTAATTACCTCTTTAACACCTCTCTGCTACTCTACACTGCATCTGACCCCACATCACATTCAGTGTCTTCTGGTATAAATTAGCCCTTCTGTTGTTCAGAGTTCCAAGTCTCCCCCCATTTTCTCTCTCAAATCATTCTCTTCCTAATACATTTAAAGAGAAGAGGGGGATATACCCAAATGAACCCTAGTTCAATCCAATCCATGTTCCATTGTTTCACTGAAACCCTATTGTCCTTGAAAACCAGACTTCTGTGCTTACTGCCTGGTTTCTTGAAGCTCATAACATTTCTTTTTAGTGTTTTGGAAAATTCAGATAAAGAATATACTGGTTGAACAGATATCTATTTTGTCACAGTCCCTTCCCCCCTACTACCTTTATATCACACTGTTTGGAAATATGATAAGTTTAGAAAAGACAAATATCAACTATGTGGCAAAATGGGATTGTTGAGATTTTTTATAATGGAAACCCCACATATGTTAAGTCTGTGGTTGGGAGAAGTAAATTCAGAAGAATAAGAGATAGCTACCCCATACCAGCCTTCTGAGCACTAAAGACCTGAGTTTCTCTCAGGGCTAGGCTCTCCCCTCTAGCACAAAGAAGGAATAAACAGGGAGGGATAGGAAGGCAACAAAATAAGATCAGGCCTATTTACATCCTCTGTTGAGCCTCTGAATGTTCTCACTCCCCACAAAACACTCTCATAACACACATGGTACAGATGGGTGTTGCCAGGGTCCTTCTCTCCACTCTGGCTGCAGCAAGCTGGAATTCAAAGGTTGAGCCTATGGGTGAGCAAGCTTCCTTGTGATCAAAAATGAATGTAGTTATCTGTCATTCTACTTAATGAAAATATTGCTTTCTTAGAATTGAGGGTAAATTCTGAACTTGAATATTTGCATATATCTCTATCTCTATCTATCTCTATCTCTGTCTCTGTCTATATATAATTATTCTTAATCCCAGATGTTGTGTTGGTGAGCTTTCGGAGTCCTAAGCACTACTAGGGGTGTGTGTGGGAGGTGGGGCAAGGAAAGGGGTTCACTAAGGAATGAAACTTGGAATTTGGTACCCAAATTGGGGTTATATTTAGATGCCATCTAGGAACTTTGGAGGGAGTCAAGCTCTAAAGTTTGGGGGTAGATCCAAGTCCAAACAAGACTGATGTTGCTAATATGAACACATCATTGAATTAAGTCTCACAGGGCCGAGTTTTCGGCTCTGATTTGGCCTCTAATTAGGTGTAACTCATAAATGAAGAAGGTGGCATTCAAGTGTCCATTAAATGGCCTTAAAGAGTGAAACAAGAGTGAAAATTGGCAATGGCTTTACAGATTAATATTCTATACCTCCATATGATAATCCCACAAAAATAATTTACTTCCTTATTATATTCGAACTGTTCATAGACAGTAACACACTAGTCATTCTGTTTAGGCATCTCTACCAGGTTATTGTCTATGACATGGAGCCCTAAAATTTGAATAGTATAAAAGAAACTTTGTCCATACTTCCATCTCTTCTAAAACAATGTGAAAAACATATAAATCATATTAAAAGCATGTTATATTGCATTTAAATATAGTTACAGCAGAAGAGATAATTTTAGGTACTCCCTCAGAATCGGCAAAAACATCCTCTTTTTCATCTCTCCCATTTGTTATTGTTTGCAGACACAGTGCATACCTAACACTTGTTTTATGTAAACAAATAAAAAACTCAATAAACAGTATATTCCTTCTTACTCTGGAGCAGTAAACTCCCATTTTAATGAGATCTGGATCTAACACAGTAGTTTTGATTTCTCTTCAAGTTGGTTAAAATAAGATTCTATCTGAATTCCTAAATCTAAACAGCACCCATAGATTTATAGACAAGTTTCAGTACAGAAAATGTTAATGTGCTGTCTCTGCGACATTTCACAAATAATTCCCTGAACTTTTCTCTTCTTTCTTTCTTTCTTTCTTTCGAGAGGGAGCGAACACAGAGAGAGAGAGGGAGGGAGGGAGAGAAAGAGAGAGAGAAGTGGGGCTCACCCGAAGTAGGGCTCATGCTCACCCAAAGTAGGGCTCATGTTTACCCAAAGCAGGGCTTGTACTCACCTGAAGTGGGGTAAGAGCTCACCCCAGTGGCCCTCAAACTCATGAACTATGAGATCATGACGTGAGCTGAAGTCATATGCTTAACTGACTGCACCACCCATGCACCCAAATTCCCTGAACTTAGAGAGTGGGTACTGGAGCAGTAACTAGGTAAAGTCTTTAATGACGTTACAGACTAATAGTCATATAATTTTACATGATAATCCAACAAGAACAATTTACTTCCCTACTATACCTAAACTCTCTATGAAACAATATGGCACTAGTAGTTCAGGTTAAGCATCTTTTCCAGGCACATTAGGCATGAGGATACTCTTCACTTTTCCAGTCAAGGATAAGATATTTTCACAGGTAGTGAAGTTTGAACCTGAATTTTGAGAAAAGTTTACATTTTTAAGCCTTCTCACTTACTATCTACTCTTTTTTTTTTTTTTAACATTTCCAAAGTCTACCTCCTGTTCTTTCCTGTGTAAAGCCTTCTCATGTCCAGTTTTTCTCTTCTTCAGAAAACAAAACAATTGGAAATGAAATCTCAGTAAAAGATATAGTGATTAAGCCTTTATGTACTCATGTGTAAATGACGGATGAGGCTTATTATATTACATGCCCCCAGTGGTACTTCCATATGGAAATGGTTTCACACATCAAAGGGATGGGTATCTAGTGGTAAAAGCCTGAGTAGCCTCAGTTCTCCAATGAAGACCTTCCCAACTAGTGTGCTGGATTACACAGATGTGACAGGAATTGGTTCCATGTGTGCAGAGATATTGAGCCCTCATCCCTTAGAGGATCCAATAATTTGCCCTCATTATGAATATCCCAGTCCATTATGCTGTGAAGATATCATCATTTTCCATGCATTATTGGATGTGAAAAGAGTTTGTGGAAAGCTCATTTAGGAAGAAGGTAGATTTTTTTGGATGAGGAAGTAGTGTTTCCATTGTGACACAAACTACCACAGGGGTGCTCTCCATATACTTGATTTAGCCAAATTTAGCTTACTCCCAAAGATAATACTAGCTGTATGTATAGGAAAGGCTGGGAACCAGAGGTAGATTTACTAAATTCCTTTATGTAAAGTATAAAAGCAGGCAAAACGTGGCTACTCTTGTGGAAGGTAGTAGCTGGAAGAAGGCCAGAGATGGGCTGCCATGGGTTGCTAATAGTGCTTTTTCTTGATTTGAAGACCTATTTCATGGAAGTGTATTTGTGAAACTTCATTAAGCCATACAATGGCTCAATGGGCACTTGTCAATATGTATATATGTCAATAAAATATTTGAAAAATTATAAACAGAGGATCCAGCTATTATCAAAACGGAAAAACCTTTCCTTTCATGAATATATTTGATGACACGGTGTATATAATTATACAATTGTATATAAACACTATATAATCTATAGTGTAAACTGTGTAAAATGGCATTTATCAGCATTCCTCTTTTTAGGGAAATAATATTCGGTATGGCAGTATAAGAATTTGTATGTAAACCCCACTCCCATATCATTGAATTAAGAAATATTAAATTTGTTGTCAACTTTGCCCAAAGATAAAACCAACAAAGATAATATAGGAAACTTTTAGTTTTCCATTAGAATGAAAACATAGGCAAAAGACTGTTTAAAGGCTGTTGTCAACTTAAAAAGTAGTCACTGTATGAGAAAACAGAATGTCCTTATATCTTATACTTCAAAATGAAAGAATTCCAATATTTTCTGACAATATTCTGACAATGTCCCTAAACATTTGCATGATATTGCCAAGAATAGTTGTGAATCTCAAAAAAACATTTTTCAACCATCAATACGATAATCCAAACTAATCATCTGAAGTAGGGAAAATATTGAACTCTATCCACTTATTCTATAGAAAATATTAAAAAAGCATACTCTTATAAGACTCCATCAAAATATATAGCCAAAACAAAAGTAGGGATAAAAGTATTATATGTATATCAGTAATTAATTCATAAATGATAATTTTCTCTCAATTTTCTTGTTTATGGTACCAGTTTTTATAGTTTATAATTTATTGTGACTTTTATTTTTACTTTAAATAAAAATTAACTTTTATACCAAAATTATAATCAATTCTTTTTTTTCGAGAGGACTCCCAAAATATAGAGGTTTCAGGCCCCACAGAGCTAAGATGCCCATGCTGGGAATCACCATGCATGTATTCCACAGCTAGAATGTGCCCTAACTGCAGAGCTGTCTCCTGCTAGGCAGGCTGTCATCTGCTCAAATGCCCTTCCATCTTCTGACTCTTCTATGCTGTAGGTCAGGCCTTCTTTTCTACGTTCCTACTTCTACTTCCTCTTATTTATTCTTTCTTACTCTTAATTTTGACAGTCCTATTGTACTCTATAATCTGAATTAAAGAAGTATAAGTGGATGCCTCTTCATTGCAAAAGCCCTAACCCATGAATTTAGACGTCTTTCTTCTAGTATAAGTGGACAAAGGTCTATGATGTACCGATTTCACCTAGGGCAATCTTGCCTAGATCTCTGATTCATCCAGCAGAGCCCTAACATTTTCCTCACTACGTACAATTTCTTGCCTCTCGACACTGTCTGTGCCTTTATAACTCCTTCCATACTCTTACTCTGTCCCTGTTTTCATACAGAACCTAAGGGCAGAGTGAGAAGTGGAGAAATAAAGTATGTGCTAACCATACGTGAGCTTGTCCAAGACCCTCTCTGCTTCTGGATGAAGGAATATCCTCACGTTGAAATTCTATATGAATAAGAAGAGAGAATGAGCTCATTCTGAGCTTTCAACCTTTATGCAGGAAATTGGGGAGATAGAGAACACAATATAGTAGAAATAAAAGGTTTCTTTGGCAGACCATCTTATTTATTTAACACTACCATATTCTGAGTTAGGACCACTAACTCAGCATTCAGATTTAAGTCAATGTTCATGAAAAATGAAAACCACTGATACGTATTTTTTTTTTCTCCAAGGGTTTCAGATAAAACTCTCAGGCCACTGAAAGAAGGATTAATTTGCCTGTAATGAAAGTGACATGAAGGAAAAATTTAAAATCAATCTCATGCTTAAAAGCAGAACACTGATGGTGCCTCCATATTTCCTCCCTCTTCCCACTGCTAGCTTGTTGCCAGTGAACACACATTATGCATATTACCCACAAATCTTTCCTCTATTTAAATTTTAAAAAGAAACACCTTGTTTTTAATCAATCTATTTGCACTTGGCTGTCAAAATTCACAAAGGCACTTTGATTTCCTTTCATTACTCTCAAGAGAACTAAATGCAGATGAATAAAAAATAGAAGGAAAAGGAGGGCAAATTAAGGGTTAATACACCTTGTTAAATTCAGACAAATGTTAAAAAAAAAAAAGAGAACTGTGTTTATTCATAGATTTAAAAAAATCTATGCTATGCTTCCTTCCCAATGACAATTACCAGAATCATCAGGTACAAACACAGGTTTTTGTTTTTCATCAGATTGTACTTCCATGTCTTTTTTCTACTTCACAAACCCAGTTCTTGACATGAGAACATTTCCATCTCTTGATTGAATTACGAGGTCCTAGGGGCCAGGTAGACCATCCCTAAGAACATCAGGCATGCATCATTTTGATATTGTTGGTCAAAGCTCTTCTATTGACAGTTGAGAGACCAAATACTGATCAAAGGACCAGGCAGATAGAGTCAGATGACTCCCAGCAAGTTCCAGTACTGGGTACTGGTATCTCTCCAGAGATAGCAGAACCATCACTGGTTACACAAACTGGCTGATCATTAGAACTTCCTGAGGGCATTTTTCAGATTTAGCAAATAAAAATACAAGATGCCCAGATAAATTTACCTTCCAGATAAACAAAAAAAATATTTTTAATATAAAACCCCTTTTCTGGGAGTAGAGCAAGAGGGAATGCATTTATCTGAGTGGGTCCCTGAATGCAAGTGAATGCAGCAGGTGAATGCAAGCAGCTTGAGGGATGCATGTGTTTGATACATAATAGGACATATGACAAATTTGTGATTCCCTTTCAGTACACTTATTCCTAGCAGAATAAAAATATATCTGTAAGACCATATTTACCCAAGACTCTTTGGATATGATTCATTCTGAAGAGCCAAGTTTTTTGTTTGTTTGTTTCTGAATAGCTGAGGGGTTCTCTCTTTAAGCAGTAAGACATTTTACATTTTAACTTCTTCGAATGGAAATCTTTCTTAAATGTGTCACACATATATTCTTGCATTTTAAACAGAAAACACTGCTATTAATTCAACCTCTCCCCATGAAGAGCTAAGGTTATAAGTATGGCCATCTAATATTGTAACAGAATTTGATGTCTTTAAAATTCATTGAAAGATCTGTTGGACTATTTGCCCTTTCACTAAATATTCCTATTCTTCCTTGAGTTTAAAATTTTTGCATCTGCTATTGTTGTTTTTCTGTCTTCTCTTGGTCAGTCTATTAAATGTTATTCTTGCTCTTTTCTAATTTCTCCAAAATCCTCTATGCCTTGAATTTGTTTCTCCTTATCTCCTAAGGTTTAAAAATAAGATAGCAAAGCATTAAATTGAGTTCCTAGGACTGTGAAATTTAAAAGAGCCCCATATTAAGGTCCCAATGAGGTCTCCTACAAAGAAAGTGCATTAATAGCTAAAAAAAGTGACCATAAGACATCAAAATAGTTGCCACATAGATATTATACTCAAATTGACCGATAGCTAGTTCCAGGTAGGTGTGGTTATAAGGTGGGCACTTAGTCTCTCCCAGGTAGATAAGTGAGATGTAATATACTTCCACTGCATACACACAGTGGTGCCTGAGGTAAAAATTACATGAACGTAGCAAAAAAAAAAAAAAAAAAAAAATGGGAGCAGTAGCTGCAAACCTGGTGGTTTAGGGTCTAAGATACACTGGACACTGGCCATCCTGCTCTGTCAGAAACTGTATAAAGAGATCATCTGGTCTGCCACTCACTGGCTTATGTAACTTCGTACTATTCATTTAATCACCTTACGTCTTGGTTTTCTCATCTGTAAAGTGATGTTGATAATAATACTACTTAGGGGAAGTGAGGAATATTTCTGTTGTTCTCTTCACTTTTTAAAACTAGTCATATGGGATGCAGCATTGTTCCATGTAATCCACACTTCATCATCCTCACTGGAAGAATATTTTATTCATTTTATTTTATTTTATTTTATTTTATTTTATTTTATTTTATTATTTTAAGTAGTTTCCATTTCCAATGGGGGCTTGAACTCATGACCCTGAGATCAAGAGTCACATGCTTGGGGCGCTTGGGTGGCTCAGTCAATTGAGCATCTGACTCTTGATTTCAGCTAAGTTCATGATGCCAGGGTTGTGGGATCGAGCTCCAGGTTGGGCTCTGTGCTAAGCATGGGGCCTGCTTAAGATTCTCCCTCTCTCTCCCTCTGCTCTCTTCCCTCACTTCTGCTTGCTCATGCTTGCTCTTTTTCTCTCTCTCTAAGAAAAAAAAAAAAAAAAAAAAGAGTCACACGCTCTACCGACTGAGCCAGCCAAGTACTCCTTCAATGGAAGAACCTTCTAATTTGACAGAACAGAATCTTAATTCTTTATGGTCATGATTTACAAATTGAGTTTCCATGTCTCAAACATAGGTTTCTAAGTTCCACCTGGCACTTCTGTGTTCATGCATGGGGGAGAGGGGTGCATCTTGCATTCCCGAGAAAGACATTCTGAGCAAGGCCTGTCCTTGGGGTTGGATCTCTATGTCCACTTCTATTCCCACTCCTTGCTTCTGCCACTGGTTGGGTAAATGCAGACCTAGGCTTTTAGATGTGGAGGGTAGGGCAGGGAGGGAATAAGTTAAAGGACTCATTTATGATTCCAAGACTAAATTTCCCACTGGTACCTCTTACCAGACAAACCCTGAACTGAATAGGGTTGGGCTGTGGTGGGTGTGGCAGGGACAAGGGGAAGTGGAGAGGTATTCCTCAGATGTGTGTCCAGCTAGTAATAAAGCCAATAACTTGCCACCCCATTTGCCAGTATTATTGCATATAATTTTCTTTACAGAGAACTTGGAGGGGGGAGGTAAAGCAGCATGAATCTAACTAAATTTCATCTAGAAATGTTATTACTCTTAGAGGATTATACTGATTACATGATAAAAGAAGCTTGACACATAGTAGGTCCTGAGTTATTTACCTCTCCCTTTTCTCCCTGAAGAAAAGAGGGGAGGGACTGAGTAGAGAGAAATGAAGTGGTAAAAGTGGTAAATCATACCATTCTACCTAAAAGGGAAGCTGTGAGGAATAACTAATGAATGATTGTAAAGCCTTCTGGAAAGATAAAGTCTATAGAAATGCAAAATAATAATATCTGGGAAGTAAGATGTCAGTTGAATATAAAGGAGACAGCTTTTATTCCCATACAAATATCTTGGTCACCATCAGCAGCAGTGGAGAAGAAAACAGAAAGAAGGGTATGTGACAGTTTAATAGTGTTTTGTTAAAAATAGAACACATTTTAAGAGTGTCTGGACTTTCTTTAAAATGAAAAGATGAGCACTGATTCACTGCCTGCTAGAATAGATTCAGAAGTGCCTCTGGCAAAAATCACTGCCTTTTCCACCTCCAATTTCTTATGTTAATTAAATTGGGAGGACAAATCTGGTTTATGAGAAGAATAATGTCAGGAAGTGATGCTGGTAGGCAAAATGCCACTTTGTGTAGGAGGAGTGTCTGAGTGTCCAAGTCTGAGCAGTTTGACCTTCCACCCTAGACTGAATCTTACTCCAGATACAAATCTCTGGTCCAACATATTCCTCCTGAGGATGTCCTAGGGGTTTAGATACACTTAAGGAAGACCACCAGCTTAAGGACTTAAATTCAAGAACCTGGAACAAGAGATAGCTCTTGACTCTTTCTGTGAGTGGTTAGGGTTGTTGAGAGGCAGTTTTGCCCCAAATTTTGGATGATGAGAAATGCTTTGCAAAAACAAACAAACAATCAAAAAGGCTTCTATGGCAAAATAAGCGTGGGAAATACTGGAATAAAAAAAATTAACAGACTATTTTTAATTGTAGGAGTTCCTAAAACATTTAATGTTAAAATGCACTGTAAATGTCCAAAACACAAAAGGCAGTGCGTTCCCCAAATTTATTTGGCCATGTAATTGTTTTCCAGAGTTTCTAGCAGGGCAAGCCTTGAGGCACTTTTGGAAATACTGTTCTGAGGTCACCCACAGACTTTTGTTTTTGACTTGGGCTTCTTAAGGATTTTCTAGAGGGAGTTGGATTCCCAGATGAGCCAAGAAAATGGGATTGGAGATTCTGTTGCAGTCTGAATAAGCTATTTAAATTGCATCTCAGACCACTTGAGTACCAAAACATGATTCTCTAAATGTGTCCTGGAGTCTGCAGGTTGATGAACATATTCAGGCATCCAAAAGAGATGTCTTTGAGCTTAACAGGGTCCATTTAGACTGAGACCAACCTAGTGACTGGACAATAATCCATCCTTCCTTGGTGTGATTATCAGGCAGACCTCAGTTAGTATAAAACTCAAAGACATGGGGAACAGGTTTTTTCCTTGCTTGAATATTGTGGGAAATCTGTAGTGGTGATCACTCCACTTAATAGCCATAAAAGAAGCTTGAGCAAGGCAAGAGAGGAACTAGTGTGTGTGAAATTCTCTTTGTTCACTCTGACTGTGGGCTTCAGATGTCAAGGGCTGTCAGGCAATGGTCATTTGAAGCCCCACATCAATGCAGATAGCCATGGGCATCTCAGATGGCACAACAGTATAAATATAGACAAATTATTTCAGTATCTAGAACCCAAAGGAAAGAATTGTGCTGAAATCATAGAAAAAGATAAAAGAAGCCTCATTTTAATATGTAAAACACACACACACACACACACACACACACACACACACAACTAAGGCAGCCAATCTGAAGCAGAAGCAGATGTATTCAGGGTACAAAGAATAACATTTTTAGCTAGCTCGGCTTCCTTTCAAATGGTTTTTCTCAACAGTGAGAACTTTCTGAGAAATACATTTATATAGGTACAAAGCATGTGTCTCTGTGACAGCAGGAGTCCTTATTTGCATCAGATTTACTTCAACACCTGTTTGTTTCAGAGGGCACTGCCTTCCTAGGAAACACTCCAGAAAATGAATTACATAAAGGAAGGATGCCTTACTTTGGAAAGAAGAGGCAGAGCAGAGCATTCACAGTTCCTATAAATCACTGAGTCTACTTTCCTTGGTGAATAAGAGAGAGGTAATTTTTAAAGATTATTATGAGGAGAGCTGTGATTACCCTTGCATGCATAACTGTCTGATGTCTATTTTTAAACCATGTCCTTGGAACACAATGAGTATTCAATAAAAGGTGTAGACAGAGCTATTTCAATAACTCAATCCTGCACATCCACTAAATCTTATTTGTCAAAGTGCCACGAAATCTAAATGTTATACGGTTTTACTCTGTTGATTAGAATGATTTGGTATCTATCTCTATACATAGTCCAAACATCAACTTTGTACAGTCAGCAACAATCTAGATTCTTAAAACATCCTGAAAAGGGGACATGGCATCTGGCTCCACTTTAAGTTGTGCTTACTATTGACAACAGAATTCTCTAAAAATAGCATTAGTCTATATTTATTCACATCTAATTTACTTCAGAGGGAGAGGCCCAGCTCCCACACTGAAATATGGTCTTTCTGATGACCATTAGGAATGTCCTATTTTCTTAAGAGGTGAAAGGCAGAACAAAGGATAAAGGACCTCTACAGATTACAATTTTTATTTCTTCACAGTGGTGCTCTACGCATGGTAAATAACCTGGATATAGAATTCTATTTAACCAATTTATTCCTAGGATATCTGTTTCATTACTAGTCTTCCCTAAATCCAGCAGATTAGAGAATTACAGATGCTACTTACTAAGCCTAAATTCTACAGATGAGAAAACTGAGTCAGGACAAAAGTAACAGCTTCACCTAAGGGGTGAAGGGGTTTGAGGATCATCTACATTTGCTCCTTTTCTGTATGGCGAAAGGATGGAAGAATAAATGAGCAGGCACAAAACCAAAAAAAAGAAGTTTGCGGCCCCATTGATTTGATTCCTCTTCTTTGTCTTCAGCATAGAGGGAAAAGCTGAAAGTGAAATAACAATGGTGGATGGGAGAAAACTGTGATTCTCTTTTTGGGTGCCTTCCTGAGCCCATGACACTAACATAGTGGATTTTGCATCAAGATGAAAACAGTTGATTTTGGCTTATGGCAATAGATCCCTGACTCACAAATGTGTAGTGTAAACTATTTTCTTATTTATTTGGAATCTTCCTTGCTGAGATTTTTACCTTCCCTCCTCCCAATTTTACAAGGCAAAAGAGCATTCTATTTCTCAACCCACACATATTTTCTCCACCCCTCTGTATTCAACTTCAGTTGAGTTGTGAGTTCCAGGCCCATCTATACAAACTTAGCAAGAGAAGCTGAAGTAGCAGGAGCACATTTATCCAATGTACTCACTGCTTTTAGCTACTCTGGACAAACCTTTGGCGGCTCTGCCACTAGAAACATTCCAGGTCTGGGTTTGAACTGTCAGTAATGGCAGCCAACAGCAACGTACATAATTGCTGCCTTTAGCCAATTTAGCTGCAAAATAATAGATAGGAAAGCATATGTATAATAATACATTTTTATGGGTTTCAAAGTGTGTCCTTGGCTGCCTTCTCTTCTCATTCTACTTACTTTACTTGGGCTGCAATTACCCCCTTGATATGGATGCTTCCCAAAATAGTGTTTCAAGGCCAGGTCTCTCTCTGAGCTATGGATACCTATTTCCCACTACCTCCTACATGTATACTGGATGTCATGCCGGCATTTCAAAAGCAACACCTCAAAGCCTAACTTCTCATCCCATTCCCACAAAACCAGTTTATCCTCCTATATCTTCTGTCTCAATGTACAACATCTAAGTCCACTAAATAATATAAGTAAAAATATTGTTAAATCACCCTAGATTTTAAATTACGTAATATCAACATCCAGTTAATTACCAAATACAATTTATTAAATACATCTCCAATACATCCTCTTCCTTTCTCCATTATTGTGGTCTGTGTTCAACACATTGTCTTATCTCCATGAGGCAACTAAAATTAATTCCTGGGCATATACAGAATATCCTACCTAACAAGTGGAGAATGGAAATTCTCCTAAAAGCATTAAATTGTTACAAAAATTGAGCATATTCAAGAATGAAAAGGCAAATCTCAGTGAACAGGACTGGTATCCACAGATCAGTCACAATCTCTGGTCAAAATGCAATTAAATTAGAAATTAGTGACAAAATTTAACTAGGAAAAAAACGCTCTCCATTTAGAAATTATAAGTAAATCAAATACAACAGTATAATTATTAATAAAATAAAAATGAACAATAATAACTAATACCACAAAGCAACTCCAATGGGTTTCATTTAAAGCAATTCTTAGAGGGTAACTATAACACTAGGTGTTTATTTTATAAAGAAATAAACTATAAAAATGGACTCAGTATGTATTTTTAGAAGTTAAAAAAGGATAATAAACTTGGAAAGTAAAAAGGAAATGATAATAGAAACAAAAGTCCAAATTATTGGAAAAGGACATGATAGGAAACAAATAATAGAAAAGATCAACAGAACTAAAAATTTGTTCTTTAAAAAGACTGAAAATTATCTGTTAATAGTGGTGAAAAAGATAAAAGAGAAACAAATAAATAACAGGAATAAAAAGTGGTTATGACTACAGATGCTAGTCAAAAATCAGATGTCACCGTAGATTAAAAAGATGAGGAAGTATTATATTTATTTTAGGAACTATTTATTGGGAAATTAGAAAACATTATATAAAATACTTAAAAAATTTAGATAAAAATTTCAAATTCTTAAAACAACATAACTTTGCAAAACTGATTCAAGAAGAAGTAGTAAAAATATTTATAGTTTGGGGCACCTTGGTGGCTCAGCTGGTTAAACATCTGACTCTTGATTTCAGCTCAGAGCATGATCTCACAGTCATGAGATTGTGTCTCACATCAGGTTCCATGCTGGGCATGGAGCCTGCTTAAGACTTCCTTCCTTCCTTCCTTCCTTCCTTCCTTCCTTCCTTCCTTCCTTCTCTCTCTCTCTCTCTCTCCCTCCCTCTTCCCCCTTCCTTCCCTACTTGCATGCATACTCTCTCTCTTTCTCTAAAATAAAAAGAAAAAAAGAAACGATTGATAATTTATAACCATTTTAGAAATTTATCTGGTAGATTTCAATTTTTGCATAAAGAAAACACCAGGCTCAGGTGAAATTGTAGGAGAGCTCCGTTCAACATTTAAGAAATAAAATAATAAAAACAATTCAAATTTACCATATTACACCTGCATTTATATTTTTACTATTTATATTTATATTATTTTCTGCACAGGAAATACCTTACAATTCACTTTATTAGGCTAGCAAAACTTTGAAACACTTCTTAATCTGTGTCTTGTTCTCCTCTCTCTTTTCTCCCAGATCTACCCTTCATATCACTGTGATCTTTCTAAAATGAAAATCTCAGCATTCCAGTCCATTGGAGACACTCTTTCAATGGTTCCTCATTACCACCAGGATAAACCTCTCCTCATCCATCTCATCTCTGCCCTGCCTACCTTGCCACCCTTGTCATTCACCACTCCCCAGGTGTTATTATTGCACTTTTCCAAATATGCCATGCTACTGCACTTCTCTACTTCTGCACTCACACATACTCTGACTTCATATTCTTGTCTTTCAAATAGATTTAGTTGGTCCCTTCCTTGGACTTCTAGGGCATTTTTGCAAATCTTTTTCGTAGCATCTACCCCCCACCCCCCCATATTGAATACTGCTTACTCTTAACAATTTATCTTTCTCACAATAATGTGAAATCCTTGAAGAAATTTTTTGTGGGTCTTCAGGGCCCAGCTCTTACCTAGCACATAGTGGATACATAGTATACTTCAAGCATATCACGGAAGACGTGCTTTTTTTGTATGGCTTTCCTGGTAATTTAATCATCAAGTAGAATCTTACTTTTGTGAGAAAATACATTTGAGGGTACAAAGAACAACCAAAAATGCATTTTGGAATACAACCCATTTCTAGGTTGGGATCTATCTCTATTAGCTTTAAAAAGTTTCTCAAAAGTTTGGGATATGGGGAGACAATAAAAGCATCATCTTTTTCTCCTAGGTACTTCAAAAGACAGGAAACTCACAGTTGCTCTAATATGAGATAGTGATGATATTGGGAAGCATTCTTTAGGCAACAGACACATGGCATCCTGAAAAAAATCAATGTTTTACTTTCCTCCCTGCTGGGTTTCATTTCACAACACAGAGCTATCATTACAAGCCTCCAAAATATACCTGTTCGGGTTTTCATCTGTGAACAACATTACACTTATTTCAATTAAATTCTAAAATAGATACCCCAGAGTCCTCCCTAGAATTTTTAATATTTGGTCTTTAATATAAATTGATCCTTTGCTATTGAGTCAGTAACACAAAACCAGGAAAAGGGTTTGAGAGTTATTAAAGTCACATGCAGTGCCACTGTATAGAGCATACTTGGGAACATGTGCTATAGAAAATACAGTCTTACATAGAGTCACATATTTATAATAGATTGGAAGCTCAGCATTGAGAACACAGCAAAAGATGTCAAGATGTTCATTGCCTTCATTTGAATTGGCATTTGCAGTTCCCAAGGAAAGAACTCATCCTGGTGGTTCCACAGGACCATCTCCCACTCTAGGGTGACAGCAAATCAAAAGCCTGAAGGATACTTTGAGGGAGCTCTGGAAGTGGGAAAATACTAGGAATTCTTGATTTACAGAATGCTGGGGAGGTGGGATAAGGTCAGGGAGAGCCATAATGCCCAGGTCACGAGGTGATGGCAGAACTAGAAATAGCAAACACGACTTTTGGCATTCAGTCTGTTCATCTGACCACTGGACCCTGGAAACAGGTGCTGGGACCTTATGGAAAGCAATTAGAGCTCCCATCCAGATTATAGGCTTTTGCCAGTGCCAAAAGGAAGAAAGAGCTGATGAGGTTACCAGCCCAGGGAATGTTGCTCTGTGATTCTCTCCTTCAGTATTATGCCAGAAATGCATTCGATGATGGAGCTCTGCCATTTATAACATGTGTCACTTTGTCTTTGGGAGAGCAGAGGTAACTAAGTGAAGTTACTTTCATTTATTCCATTTCATCTATCTGCAACCAGCATTTATGAAGCATGGTGCTGAGATTACACTTGATTTCCCCTCAGTTTTCTTTTATTGTTTTTGCATGTAAGTCTTGAGGAAAATAATATTGCTCTGGAGAGCAAATGACTTAAATGAATCAGATGTTGTCTGGGTGTAGGATTGCTATGAGACCAACTTTATTATTAGTTGTTATCATAGTTATTGCAACATGTAGCTATCTAAAGAGTAAACTTCAAAGAGCAGGCAGTTCACAGCTCTGTGATCCAAAGAGGGAGAAGCATGGAAGAGCAGAAAAAGTGTTAACTTTGGAATCCCATTTCTCTCCCCTACTAGCTGTGTATCCAGGAGCAAGTTACTGCAACCATCAAAGCCTTAGTTTATTCATATGTAAAGTAAAGCTAATAGCTTTGCTTGCTGAAGGCTTTAAATAAATTACTATGTATAAAGAGTTTGGCACATGGGCGCCTGGGTGGCTCAGTCGGTTAAGCGTCCAACTTCGGCTCAGGTCATGATCTCACGGTTCGTGGGTTTGAGCCTTGCATCAGGCTCTGTGCTGACAGCGCAGAGCCTGGAGCCTGCTTCGGATTCTGTCTCCCTCGCTTTCTGTCCCTCCCCCACTCATGCTCGGCCTGTCTCTCTCTCTCTCTCTCTCTCTCTCTCTCTCTCTCTCTCTCAAAAATAAATAAACATTAAAAAATTAAAAAAAAAAAAGAGTTTGGGACAGTTTTTGGCACACAGCAGGTGCTCATTGCATGTTAAGTTCTGTTCTTTGTTTTAGACATGCTTTTCCAAGACAGCTCAGACATGTGACATTTTGATGAAATGACTTAGCTTCCAATCAAAGCAAAATCACAGATTTGTGTCCAAAACATTTTGCTGAGGACAAAGAAAGGTATGTGTACCAGCTACTGCTGAATAGGACATGGCACCATTTGGGAACTATTCAAAGTCTTCTTATACTGAAGATCACCATGACATTTGCTGGGTAGTTTCGAATCAGACAATATAGCCTTGCCCCATGTCACTGCTGACTTCGACTGCCTATACATGGATCTTGAATTTTAAAAGAGTGTTAGTGACCTGCACTTAATTCATGGGGAGATTTGAGGCCAGCATATGTAACCATGAGGAGAAGATAAGGAAACATTCCTTACATATTCTTAGGGAAAAGATCACCTAACCAGCATTATACACCCACCCCCCAACATCCAATGGAATGATTTTAGTTTACTCCATACTCCAAACAAAATCATGTTTCACCAAGCTTATTCAAGTGTAGACTTATCATCTCTTATGTTACTAGAACCTTGCTAACATGAAACTGCTAATATAATCTGTCTATCTGTAAGGCTCAGAATAAAACATTGCAAATAGCCATATTGGCAAAAACCCAAATGCATGAACCTACCTTGGTATTTAACAAAGTGGAGGATGAGGTGGACTCTTGTTCAGATCCTCCATAAGCCTATTTTGAAGTTGCTCATAGCTTGACCTTATATTTACATAGACCTTATTTCTACTATGACCATAGCACCAAAAAGAAACGTAAAAATAAAGGACAAGAAGTAGTAATTTTACTCTGATTACTGTTAATATTGCATCTCTTCTAGCGAAAAAAGTATTAATTTAGAGTCATCTTAGATATGGGATTTGCAGGAAATAAGTTCACATCAGAGCCTTTACAAGTTCCTTTCTGAAGTCCCTTCCACTTATGGCTTGCCTGTCTTCAGGTCTCACCTACCTAAATGATCAACCTTGCCCCAGGCATCGAATTCCTCCTACCCCCAGTGGAGTGACAGAAGGTGCTCTAGTTCCTTCTTCAGGATTGCAACCCATGTCATCCTTGCTGTTTGTTTTGTCTCCCATGACCTTGTACTTAAATTTAAATAGTATAACTTTTTCTCACAGTCTTAGCTTAGACCCTAATTCTGGTAACAACTGGATTCCTGTGTTCCTATACATATTTTTCCCTGTCCTGATGGCCTGTCTAGGTTCAACATCTGTCTAGGACTGAGGAGTGAACTTTCTCTACACAGTCTTTCCTCCTCATCCTCCCTTAGTCTTGATCTCTCTTTCATCATCCCAATGACATAGATTTCTTATGCCAAATGCCTTCCAGACTTCCAAATTTTGGTTATAGATTTCTGATTTTCTGTCCATCTGGCAGATCCCACATTTCTGCTAGTTCTCCATCTTGGCCTCTCTGAGTCTACCCAATCATGCAAGAGATCCTTTCTTTGCTTGATTCTGTCATGAATTATGAGCCTAATAAGAACAAGTTGAAAGATCTCATTAAATGAGTAATTCCAGTGTCAAATGCCCAGGTGTTTATTCTTGCTCATTTGGTAATCATTAGACTTGTAACCTAGACATTAACACTTGTCTTTTTTTTTTTTTTTTTTTTTTTTTTGTGGGAGCAATAGAAGATTCCCACCACCTCCACATTCCCCATAAATATGCCTTGGACACTCCTATTCCTATGTGTTGGTTCAATCTGTAGGTTTCTATTCACTATTTTTTTTTAAAATCAAGAAGTACATCATTTATTAGAATGAGCAGTAGCAGTTTAATAGACTGAAGGCTTCCTCTATTGGTTTTTTTTGGGAGATGGTGCCATAAAGACAAAACTGAAAGTGTTCTAAAAAACTGAAGACATCATCTGCATTCCATCAGTTTTGGCTGAAAATTAGTGATTCTGGTAAAGATCAATATACTTTATGAGATGTTTATTAGAGAGGAGGTAATGTTTCTTTAGCCTACTCTTTCTACATAAATTTACAGCACCTGTGTTTCACTCTTCTAAAAACCTAATACAAATATATTTATCCTACTGTTTGCCCTAATATGTTTAGGTTGGCTATTTTTTCCTTGTTAATATATATCTAAATCCTAGATACAGTGTGCTCATATTAGTATTTACCTTAATAATAACAACACTTTCTCAGGTTACAGATACATTTTCTCTCATTTGATCCTTATAATAACCCTGGGAAGGAAGGAAGAACACATTTTTAGTATTCTCAGTTTGCAGAGGAAGGGACAGAAGCCCAAAGAAATTAAGTAAAATATTGAAAGTCCCCTTGCTAATAAAAAGTAGAATCCAAGTATTTCTCTAAATCCTCCCTTCTTTCCACCTAGCACTCCTGAAGGCTTTTCACCCAGTACACTGGGAAACAGTCACACAAATGCTTTCCTGGGGTCTGCAATACAATTTCAAATGTAAAATGTTTTTGACGTTCATGTTTTGTTAAAAATTCAGGGAAAATTTGCATTCTAGCCTTATATATATCGGTGTGTTTTAATGTAAGCAATGTCTCCTCTAACTTTTCCACCCTCCCACTTGATTTTTTTAAATTATTTTCTTAAATGTTGAGTTCATTATAAATTCACCAGTAGTTGTAAGAAATTATACAGAAATCCCTGTGAAACTTCCACCCAGTTTCCTCCAGTGGTAAAACTATATAGCATAATAACACAATCAGGACAATCAACATTGATACAGTTAAAATACAAAACATTTCCATCACCACAAGGACCCTCATGTTGCTCTTTTATAGCCACCTACCACCCTCCTATTTCCACCCTTTCTTTAGCTCTGGGAACCACTAGTATGTTCTCCATTTCTATAATTTTGTCCTTTTAAGAGTGTTACATAAACAGAATTACACAGTATATAACTTTTGATATTGGCTGTTGTCATTCAGCTTAAGTCACTGAAGAATCACCCAGGTTGCTGTGTATATCAGTTTATTCCTTTCTTTGCTGAATAGGTATTCCATGGAATAAATATACCACAGTTTAACTATTCACCCACTGAATAGTTTTGGTTTTTGGCTATTGTGAATGAAGCTGCTATAAACATTTGTGAACAGGTTTATATATGAACATAACTTTTCATTTCTCGGGGATAAATGCCCAGGAGTACAATCACTAGGGTATATGGTATCTGTATGTTTAATTTTTTTTTAAGAAAATGCAAAACTTTTTCCCATAGTGGCAACATTAATTTAATATTCCCACCAGCAATCTATGAGTAAATAGTTTCTCCACAACCTGGCCAACATTTGGTGTTGCAATAGCTTTTTTATTTGTTTTGATTGATGTGTACTGATACCTCATTGTGGCTTAAATGTGCACTTCCCTAATGACTAATGATACAGAACATCTTTTCATGCTTATTTGTCATCTATATATCCTATTCACTGAAATGTCTGTCAATTTCTTTGTCCATTTAATTGTAGTTTTTGTTTGCTTGTCTTTTACAGTTCAGTATTCAGAGTCAGTTATATATTCTAGATTTCAGTCCTTTGCTAAATAAGTGGTTTTTCTCACTTTCTAATTTGTCTCTAAATCTTTTTCATGGGATCTTTCACAAAGTGGAAGTTGTTAATTTTGACAAAGTCAGATTTATGCATTTTTTTCTTTTTATGGACCATGCTTTTGGTGTCAAATCTAAGAACACTTTGCCGAGACCCTAGATCATGAAGACTTTTTTTTTTCTAAAAGTTTTAGTTTTAGATATTACATTTAAATCTGTGATCTATTTTGAATTAATTTTTGTACAATATGTTAGACTTAGTTGGTGCTCAGTTCTTTTTTTACCTGTGGATGTCCAACAGTTATAGTACCACCTGCCCTATTTGTTTGACACCAACCCAGCTGTGGAGGTGAGGGGGGTCTCATTATTATGGAGTGAGTGTGGAAGTCCAGGCTCTCCACATGGACTCCACTTACACACAGGGAGTGGGGTGGGGGGCACATTACTGATCAGTGGGGATGAAAATCTCACTTCCCTACTTGGCCTTCTTTGACCACACATTGGCAGGGATATTGTGGCATCTCATTACAGCCACATGAATGCTGGAGGTTCTGTACTTGGCCTTTGCTGGAATGAGTGGGTTGGAACCAGTTTTTCTTGTGGTATTTAGCTGGAGTAGAACAGTTATTGTCTAAAAGTGTTTTGTCTTGAGATTCTACCTCTTTCTTGGTCTTTTGGTTAGAGAGAGCAGGCTTTTGTTGGGGCTTCTTTTGTCTATGTCCATTGGCCTTTCCAGTTTACAGCTTTTGAAACTCCAAGTCTAGGATATATAAAAAGCAAAAACAAGCAAACAAAATATCCCTTAACAAACAAAATGAAAACCAAAACCCAGGGAATTTATGACCATGTTTTTCTCCATATCCTGAAGTCCCCACCTAGAATGCCTGTTATCTCCAACTTTTAGAGTTTATTTTATATATAGCATATTGGGTTTTATAATTGCATTTTTCTTGAAAAATAGGGATAAATCTGTCTACTCCATCTTTCCAGAAGTGGATGCTCCCCAATTTGATTTTTAAGTAAAACTTTATGGTCTAGAAAATATGTCATGTTTATTCTGTCAGGCAAGCTATAGTATTTTAATATGTTCTTCAAAGTCCATAGCACAAGGCTATGAGGAGAACAGATGCTTCAATAAATTACAGGATCCTCATGCTGATGATTTAAAAAAGAGGAAAACTCATTTTCATCAGTTGTGTAATCTGTCCACTTAATGACTTTTATTAAGTTAGAAAATATAATTGATACCATTTTTTGTCTCTTACTTTATATTCCTCTAGACTTGTACCAACTTATTTTCCAGTGATTCCTCTCCATTCCATTCACTTGTTGTATTGACATCTCCAGCTCACCTGGATGCATGACAAAGCCACATCCTTACTGACCTGCAGATTTCTGTCAGTCCACAAATATTTACTGAATGCCCCCAGGGGCAGAGGCTTGTGCTGGGTGCTTAGCAGGCTAGCAGCAGTCAGTGTCCTTTGGCCTTCAGCTTCCCCAGGGCAAGGGCTGTCAGACAGCTGAAGGGTACACAGGTGTTTTGGCTTAAAAAAATACAAAACTGCCCTGAAAATGCCTTTCTTCAACAAAGCTTTTTGAGTATTATCTTGAAAAAAGAAAAAAAACATAAATTCCCTTTCCATTGATGAAGAATCTCTCTGACATGGAAATTGAAGAGAAAACAGAGTAATGCATTTATGTGGACTCTTCCACAAAACATCAGTTTTTCCATAAGGGAAAAAAAGATTTTTTTTAAAGGACAGGAGCTGTGTCTTTTTCATGTATGTCTTCTAGCATGGTGTCTGGCACAGAGTAAAAGGCCAAATTTCTTCTATGTCACACATAGAATGTGTAAATTCCAAGTGCACCTTGAGAAGAGGATGTCCAGAGAACTAAACTCCACAAATCCAAAGCATAAACACTTGAAAGAAAGGAAGAAAGAAAGAAAGAAAGAAAGGGCCATTAAGTCAATAAGTTTCATAAGATCACTGTGTGACTATGGCAGCTCTGAAAACATAAGAGTTTGAGTGATGATGATGATGATAATGAAGAAGAAGAAGAAGAAGAAGAAGAAGAAGAAGAAGAAGAAGAAAGAGGAGGGAAAGGAGAAGGAGGAAGAGTAGTGGAAGGGGGGGGAAAAAAAGGAAAAGGGGGGAAGGGGAAGAAGGAGAAGAAGGAGAGGAAGCAAGAGAAGGAGGAGGTGGAGGAGGAAGAGGAGGAGTGGGAGGGGGAAGGGGAGGAGAAGAAGGAGAAGGAGGGGAAGGAGAAGGAGAAGGAGAGCGAGAAGGAGAAAGTCGTCCCCAAAGATATGGAAGATTTAGAGAATTGGAAGACTTGTTAATGAAAAAATTGTTCATGACACGTGTTAAGCCAATTTTTCTCAAGACCATCAAGATAGGTAAAGAAACCACGGCAATGAGATTTTACAGTAAGGGGAAGAGATTGGGCTCAACTCTGAATACAACAAAGAAAAGTGGGAATTTATAGACAAGGAAGGAGTAGTTGGGGGTCAGTGGATGGAAAATTACTAAAAGGAAACATTAGGGATAAGGGGGGAATTCTGGCTACCAACCTAACAGGATTCTTGCTGAAGGCAAGCCAGGGTAATTGGACATCACCTGAGGGATGGTAGAGGATGTTCATCTATTGAGGGTGACCAGATATCAAGGGTAAGGGATTCTGGCTAAAGAATCCTGATTTAGCAGGATTCTTGCCAAAATTGAACAATACATTGGCCTCCGTCCTTGCTATAACTGCAGAGCCTGGTTTTCACCAAAATCTTGCTAAGTCAGTTTAGAGAGGATTCCCTTACCCTGATCACCCTCAATATCTGATCAAATTCCTTATCCTCTATTATCCCACTTTGATATCTGATTGTCTTGGACTGCCTTTACCAAGAATCCTGTTAGGTCAGTTCAGCAAGAAATCCTACTTAATCTTTGATGTCTTTAGTAATTTTGAGCTGCTGACAACCTCCCCTGCAACCCAATCTCTTGTCCCAACCTGATTATTGGCTATAAATTCTCACTTGTTCTTATATTAGGAGTTGAGTTCAATCTCACTTCTGTATGGGGATGGTCTCGACATGTATAGCAACAGTTTTGAATAAAGTTTTTCTTACCATTTTATTAAATTTCAGAGTAATTTTTTCTTTAACAGAATCCAAATCTAGAGGAAGAATTGATGGGCAGCTTTTCTCCTCCTCTCTCTTATTTTTTCCTTCCTCTCTCTTATTGTATTTCCTTCTATTACCTCTAAGAGTTAGAAAAACTAGAGAGATAAGAATCTCTCTTATAGGCAGACAGAGCTGCTCACTGCTACTTCTAGATGTGTCTGTTTTTGCTGTATACCACACAAAACCAGATCTATTGTGTTAGGAAGAATGCCTAAGCACTCTCAGGCACATAGGTTTTAGAAACTTCATTCTCCTTAACCTCTTAGGATTCTTCCGCACTGCTGGGAAGTTGGGACTTGGAAGTACATTTTTATACCTGAAAGGCCTGTATCCTGGATTGGACTCCAAAGGGGGTGAGAAAACAATCACTTTTAAAGGGTTTGGGGTTGGGGAGGGGTGCAGAACATGGGGGCTGTTTACTTCTTTTATTTACTGGGCAGCCAGAAGGCAGTGAGGGGCTGGAGCCTTGCTGCGATATAGAAACTGTCTGAAAAAGGACGCCCTCTTACCCTTTCCTTGCTCTTATGCAAGGCAAGCTGAAATTGGGACACTCAGGATTTGCTTCACCCCTCCATTCTTTTTGCTTTTCTTCAACTGTGACCAAACACCTGAGTGAAAGTCTGACATTCCTAACTTGGCTGAGACAACTCCCATGCTATTAAATATGCCTAACTCAGCTCCCTTATGTTGGGCAATGTCTTGTTGATGACTGAAGTGATAAATTTAGAAGTGGAGAAATAATACGGGGTTTCTCTAGTGTCTGCTTGCCCAGTTGTAAGACATTTTGCTGACTATAGAATTTTGCTGCTGGAAAAGACCTTTGAGATCAACTAGGTCAACTCCTCCTATTTTATGGATGAGGAAACAGAATTTTAGAGAGGTGAAATAATATGACTTAGATCATCCAGCTAAGTAGTAGCTGGGGTGGATCTTGACTCTACATTTTCTCATTTTAGCTTTTTCTTCTCCCATCACTGTATATAAAATCTCTGAGCTCACCTTGCTGCAGCCTTTAAATGTTAGTTTGGGAAAGTGATCTGGGTATAATAATACCTTCTACTACATACAACCCCAGAATATTATGCTAACACTAGCCCAGAAAGGAGGGCTATAGGAGTACTGGCACCACGGACTCCATCTTTGGCCCTCCATCTTATTAATGTCAGTGCAATGACTTCCCTCAGGGTTGCGTGTTCCAGGCCCTTTGGAGGTTAATGTATGTCCTTACCAGAACGTGGGGAAGCTTGCTCTGGTCTTCTCTCAATATGGCTAGGTAACCAATACTAATACAGTTTCCCTCCATCACCTGGAACACAGATGGTGCCACAAGGTCTGTTAAGTGTTGACTACCAATTGCATGTATGCAGACCCGTTGACCTCACCCCAATGCTCTTTGTACATTTCCTCACTCTAAAAAGTCTGTACACTAAGGTCCAGACTTAGCAGAGAATAGCTGCACAGCATCTAGATGCTTTCCTGTCCAATTTTCCCTGTCATTAAGTTACCCTGAATAAAACTCTGTGTAAACTGTGTGGAGCTGCCTGCTTCATTTTTTTGGTCTCAAAGCGCCTTCTCAGTTTGGATGATACTTTACAAATTCCCTTCTACCTTCTGACAATTGGTGAGCCAGCCAGATGAGACTGAAAATGAAATAAGCAATGGTAGAGGGGCCATGACAGAAGAAAGCCTGTTGTCCATGGGGGAAAAGTCATTGTTTGTGGGGGAAATTCCAGGCTGGCCAGCCACCTTCATGTGGGGAGACTTGGCCAGATTTTTTGAGCATTTCAGACCAGCAATAGAGTGGGGACACCTTGAAAATGCCAAAGGGATTGTTAGATATCCTATCCAAAAGTCAGGTAAGAGAAAATGGAAAAGGAAAAGTGAGTAAGCTATTGCTGCAGTCGCTTGGCTATGGCTCTGTGCATTACAAGATATAGCGGAAAGGGAATTACAAGTAAGGAAATAATTAGAATAGACTAGAGAAGCGTTGACTTCAGAAAAGATGTAAGAGTTGAATGTTCCTCTCTTGCAGACATTATGTCCAAAAGAATCCAACAGCAGGAGGAAGGTTTGGAAATTATGGCATATAAGATGCCAAAGATGCACCAGTGCCAACTACTGTGTGGTATGGTAAGAACTATTATATCTCAAGAGAATTGGGACCCTAAAGAATGGGATCCTTGGAATACTAACTTCTCTGATGAGGATATTATCATAGAAGAAGGAAGTTATTTACAGGCATGACCTTTGACTCAAACAAAGACCCACGACACTCATAAGCCTGGGAGTGACTGCAAACAAATTCTCACTAGTCAGAAAATGACTATGAGGAAATATTCTGTCACTGAATTGGTACAGCTAATAATCCACTTTAAGCAAAAGGAATGAGAAATTGTGGCAGCTTAGGTCTTATGACTGTGGGATATTGGGGGAGATGGTATTATGTTAAATGAGTCTGAGATGGGGGCGCCTGGGTGGCGCAGTCGGTTAAGCGTCCGACTTCAGCCAGGTCATGATCTCACGGTCTGTGAGTTCAAGCCCCGCGTCGGGCTCTGGGCTGATGGCTCAGAGCCTGGAGCCTGTTTCCGATTCTGTGTCTCCCTCTCTCTCTGCCCCTCCCCCGTTCATGCTCTGTCTCTCTCTGTCCCAAAAATAAATAAACGTTGAAAAAAAAATTTAAAATAAATGAGTCTGAGATGTCAAAAATGGCCTCAGCCACACTGCTTAACCTGCCTTTTGACAAAGATTATATGCCACAGACATGGGTGAGAATGGTGGGCACTTAGCTCAACTGATTGATTGGATAAATGCTGGCATTAAGATGACCTGGCCTAATGAAGGAAATGTTACCTCCCTTTCATTATGCTGAAACTTTATGGAAAAAATATAAAAAATCATACATGAACTGGGAATAAAACATGCCATTTACACCCAGCATTTTAAAGACCTAGATGAAGAAATATTTACCACTGGTATGAAATACTGTATCTTACGGTCAGCCTCAGGGCATGGTATGGAACTTTAGACTCCATCTTTGTGTCTATGGTTGATTGACCCATTACTTCAATAGCTGCCATGGTGGCTGACATAAGTGAGACTGAAAGAATCTGTCATAAGGGAAATAAACAGGTTGAAAAACAGACAAAGGATCCTGCCAACAATAAGATTGCAGAAAGGGTGACCATCCTGTAAACAGTTATGGCAAGATTTGATATTATCTGGGACCCCAAGAGAAAATATAGACAAACAACTCAGTTTGGTCTTCTTGAGCTTGAGGGAGGCACTACCTGAATAAAAGTGGTTTACTTCCTTGAAGGAAGGCTCAAAAAGGCCAGATATGTCACCATATACCTCTGCTAACAAAGGAATTTCAGGGGTTGATATCAGCTACCTCTAGAGACCAGGAATTAGGCCAACATTGCCCACTAGTGTGTGTGTAATAGGGGGTGACTGGAGGCCCCATGTTGAAATAATCATTTATTGGTTTTGCATTAACAAACAGACTGTACCAAATCCAATAGACACTGGAACAGAATGCACAATTATATACGTTAACCCCTCTATAAATTTGGGGGAACAATAAAGGCTACTGATGGTTATGAGCGACAAATGATCAAGGTCAGAAAAACTAGTCTCTGCTTACATATTGACAGGTTCCCTCCCTGCTGTTTTCTACTCCATATTTACCCCATTCCTGGGTATATTTTGGGCATAGATGTTTTAAAGGATATGGACCTAACTAGAATGACAGGTGAATTCAGATTGTGCATCCAAGTAGTAAAACTTGTTGTTGTGGGTCATGCAAAATGGGAACCAATACAACTACTGGTTCTTGGGAGAGTAATAAACATAAAACAATATAAGTCACGGGGGTGGGGCATAATGAGATTACCACCACCATTAAAGAATTAGAGAATGCAGGGGTAATCAGTCCTGCTCAAAGCCCATTTAATAGTTTGGCTTGGCCTGTAAAGAAATTTAATGGGACCTGCGAATGACAATGAATTATAGGGAACTCAGTAAAGTTACTCCGCTCATTGATGACATGGTGCCTAATATAGCCTTATTGTTTGAGAAAATCATGGAACCCATTAAGATATATCATTGTGTACTAGACCTGTCTAATGCACTTTTCAGCATTCCATGTGGGCCTGAATCCCAAGACCGATTCACCTTTATGTGGAATGGGAGAAAATGGAGCCTCCAGGCACTGCCCCAAGGATATCTCCATAGTCTAACAATTTGTCATGGGATGGTGGCCAGAGATTTGGAAAAATGGATACTGCCAGAGGAAATACTGTTTTATCATTATATAGATGATGTTACGTTAACTTGGGATGATTTATTCTCTCTGTATCAAGTAGCTGCGTCATTACAAAAGTACTTAAAGTCATGAGGATGGGAGGTAAATACTGACAAGATCCAATAACCAGGTCAATCAGTAAAGTGCCTGGGCATCACATGGTCAGTAAGACAAAAGTGATGCTAGAGGGGGTCATGGATAAAATATAAGCCTTCCCAATCACTAAAATAGTAAAAGAATTAGAAGCTTTGTTGGTTTATTGGGTTACTGGAAATCTTTTATTCTCCATCCAGCACAGATATTAAGACCTTCATACACCTTGGTTAAGAAGAGGAGTCGATGGGATTGCAATGATAACCAACGACTGGCATTCTTAAAGGCAAAAGTATCAGTAAAATAAGTGCTAGCCCTGGGGGCATTGGTGCCAGATATGAGTTGTGAATTAGATATAAGGTTATATCCAGAAGGATTTGGCTGGGACTTGTGGCAATAACATAATGGGAAATAAATCCTATTAGGATTCTGGTCTCAGTTATGGAAGGGAACAGAAATCAGGTATGGTCCCATCGAAAAACAATGATATTAGCTGTATATCTTGCATTAGACAGAAGGACTAATCTCTCTGTCAGTTGGAGGATGGATTAAAGGCATGTTCAACAAACCTTAAGAGTGTCTGTGCTCGAGGAAGCACCTTACAGAAAAGGCATGCTTTCCTAGAGCAAAGGGGCACTTATAATACTGGCCCACTGTCTCATGAATTGCACTTGTTACTAGGGCTGGTCACCTATGTCTGCCTAGTCTAACTTCCAGAGGTCTGCCTCAGGCCGACACATGAGACCTAATGGCAGTTGCTAGGGAAGCCCACCTATTTAACGTTTCTCTGGCATCCAACTGGATTGTGATGTATTTTGGTTCAAACAAGGAACTAAATAAAATAGTCACTGGGCAGAACTGAGAGTAGTATGGATTGCATTGATGTATAAACCCATGTCCATCAATTTTGTCACTCAGAGCTGAGCAGTGTGGAAAGGGTTAACAACATGGATGCCACAATGGCAGAAAGAAAACAAAGCTATATTAAATAGCCCTTTGTGGGGAGTGCAACTATGGAAACGTTTCTGGGGAGTACACACTAAACCTGGTGCAGGCATCCATGTATGACGTGTGTGCTCACTCCCTGTGCACACTGCCAGGCAATGACGACACAGATGCTCTAGCTCTGGTGGGAGCCCTTCTACTGAAGGAAATGCTAACCTGTCTGATGTAGTAGAATGGGTCCATTGTAAATTGGGATACTGAGGTCACCAAACTACTTGGGAAATAGTAAAAAAAAGATTACATTTACTTTTAAATGATCTATGAGTTGCTGAGAAGAAGTGCTTCCAATGCCACCTCAGGCAATGGCTGTTGCACCACACACTGGGACATACAAGGTGGACTCTATGCCTGTTTTTCATTGCCAACTATATAGGCCTTTTGCTGGTATCAAAAGGGCACAAATATGCAGTGACCTATGCAGACATTTCCATAGGACTTGTTACAAGCCTTTGCCTGTAAAAGAACCAATCAAGCTACAACTATAAAAGGATTAACAAAACCAGAGGGCATGTACAAATGCCGCCTCAGATAGATAGTGATCAAGGAATACATTATCTGCTATAAAGTCCAAGAATGGGCAGAGGACTGGGATATATTATGGACTTTTCACCTGCCATATAATCCTACTGCTGCAGGCCTAATTGAAAGGATGAATGGACTAATAAAAAACACATTAAAGACACTGTCACCAGCCAACTCCCTCAAAGGATGGCATCCACAACTAATAGAAGAGATGGAACTCATTAATGCATGCCCACAGTTGGACAGACATCACACATGAACACCTAACAGACAACACCCCAGCTCCAGTGCTCCAGATGCAGGTATTGTCAGGAGGTCTGAGGCCTATAAGGACTCATTTTTGTTTCCACTGTCCTCCAACCTGATAAGACTTTAGTTCACTGGAAATGGGCTTGGAGTGCCCCCCGCCCCCCCCACTCCACACAAGGTTGCCTGTTGTCCTTATCCCTTGGGGCCATGGGCTCACCTCTGGTACTGTCTTTAACTCCTTGTTCCATATACATCAGGCCCCAACACACACACTCAGGCTACCCTCCTGGACCTCTGATGTTTGCTCCTCAAGTGCCTTTATTATGGATGCCAACCTAAAAAACACCAATGTACAATACAGGCACACCCTCTGATGGTATTAAGGGACAAAATTTATGGTATCATTCCTCCAGGAAAAAAAAATCTAAGCCAGGGTGGTATTGGCTTGTGGGGACCAAAAAGCTACTAGGTTGTTGGTAAATAGAGATTTGCCATATTTATTGCCTGTAAAACATTTGTCTTATTGCCTCTAGACTCACACTGTGGCTGTCCCTCCCTGTTGTCATGGGAAACACCTTCCTATCATGGGCCACTACTTATGCTGAAGTCCACAATTGCTCCAACTGCTGGATTTGTGGAATGCTGTCACTATGAAGCTCAGAAGGGATAGCACAGGCATTGATACCTTTTGATATCATCAATGAGAATGGTGGCTAAGTCTAGTAACCCTCCCATGATATGCTAGGTGCCCTGCAGAGAAAAAGTCAGACATCTCCTACTTTTAACTTACCATCCACTAAGGCATAGAAATACAGTTTAATTTAGCAGGGAACTAATGATTTCAAGATTATTAATAACTACCACATTTGGGATGGCGGGGGATGAGTATGTGCAGAACATGGTATATTAAGACTAACAGTGCCTCTATGTATTGACAGGATTAATTATACCTCTGCCATCCCTTGATGTATGGGATGGTTGCCCTACTGTTCCTATCAAAAGTATATAAAATATTAGATACAGATTGGATGGGATGAGAAAATAAATCCATAAAAGCTGGGGCTTTCTTTGCCCCTTAAAACAGAATTTGGATATGTGGAAGTAACTTATGGCCATATCTACCTAATGGATGGACAGGGCGATGCACCCCAGGTTTCTCCCACTTACCTGGGCGCAAATATGACACTCTTTCTGGGATGCCCATAACTTACCAGCCCTAAGGTCCCAGTGGAGCCAAAGTCTGGCCTGGTGGGAATGGCTAGCATCTATGTCCCTATATCAATATGCCAGTCTTAGAGCAAAATTAGAAATTCAGGCCTTGGCTAACACAAAGGTGTTAAATGATTCTCACCAAAGCATTTCTCTACTCAATCAAGGAACTGCTCAAATGAGAAGGTGGTTTTATAATGGCATGGCTCTAGATATTTTAACTGCCACCTAAAGAGGGACCTATGTCCTCATAGGACATAAATGTTGTTCATATACATCATCCTATGACAGTAATGTCACTGACTTCACATCCCATATGCAGAAAAGGAGCCTCTTGCTTATGACTTCACTAGATGGCTTTTTTAAAGGATGCTCCATGCCCAATGTGGAGCTTGAACTCATGACCCTGAGATCAAGAGCCAGACGTTCTACCAACTGAGCTACCCAGGCACCCCTAGATGACTGACTTCTTTACTGGGTTGCTAGGAGACTATAGTTCTAAGTTTTTTTTTTTTTTAATTTAAATTCAATTTAATTAACATAAAGTGTAGTCTTGGCTTCAGGAGTAGAACCCAGTGACTCATCTCTTACATATGATACCCAGTGCTCATCCCCAAAATGCCCATCACTTATTTAACCCATCCTCCCACCTACCACCCCTACAGCAACCCTCAGTTTGTCCTCTGTATTTAAGAGTCTCTTATGGTTTGCCAACCTGTTTTTATCTTATTTCTCCTTTCCTTTTTATCTTATTTCTCCTTTCCTTTCCTTTCCTTTCCTTATTTCTCCTTTCCTTTTTATCTTATTTCTCCTTTCCTGTTTTTATATTATTTCTCCTTTCCTTTCCTTATTTCTCCTTTTATCTTATTTCTCCTTTCCTTGTGAATATACCTATTCACAATAGGTGAATAAGTATATTCACCTATTGTGTTTCTCAAATTCCACATATGAGTGAAATCATATTATACCTGTTTTTCTTGAACTGACTTATTTCACTTAGCATAATATTCTCTAATTCCATCCACATTGTTTCAAATGGCAAGATTTCATTCTTTTTCATTGCTGAGTAGCATTCCATTGTGTATATATATATGTGTGTGTGTATATATATATATATATATATATATCACATATTCTTTATCCATTCATCAGTTGATGGACATTTGGGCTCTTTGCATACTTGGGCTATTGTTGATAGCACTGCTATACATACTGGGGTGCATGGGCCTCTTCAAATCAGCATTTTTGTATCCTTTGGATAAATACCTAGTAATGCAATTGCTGGGTCGCAGGGTAGTTGTATTTTTAATTTTTTCAGGAACCTCCATACTGGTCTCCAGAGTGGCTGTACCAGTTTGCATTTCCACTAACAGTGCAAAAGTGTGCCCCTTTCTCTGCATTCCCACCAACATCTGTTATTTCCTGAGTTGTTAATGTTAGCCATTCTAACAGGTGTGAGGTTGTATCTCAGTGTGGTTTTGATTTGTATTTCCCTGATTATGAGTGATGTTGACTCATCATCATTAAAAGATGAAAAGACACATCTTTTCATGTGTCTATTTGCCATCTGGATGTCTTCTCTGGAAAAGTATCTATTCATGTCTTCTGCCTATTGCTTCACTGGATTATTTATTTATTTATTTATTTATTTATTTTGGGTGTTGAGTTTGGTAAGTTCTTTATAGATTTTGGATACTAACCCTTTATCTGATACATAATTTGCAAATATCTTCTCCCATTCTGTTGGTTGTCTTTTAGTTTTGTTTCTTTTTCTATGCAGAAGCTTTTTATTTTCATGAGGTCCCAATTGTTCATTCTTGCTTTTATTTCCTTTGCCTCTAGAGACATGTCAAGTAAGAAGTTGGCTACAGCTGAGGTCAAAGAGGTTGCTCCCTCCCTGTTTTCTCCTGTAGGATTTTCTTTTGTCTTCTAGGTATATTAATCTCATGTTGCTGTTTATATTGCTGCTGTGGCATAGGAATGCAAGTCACTTGCCAGCCAGGTTCTGGCTCTATAGCCATCACAGAAGAATGATGTGTAAAGAATGTATAGGCAATGAAAATGTTGGGGATGGAGAGTAAGTGTGGTAACAATATTGACTCCATCTCTGGCCCTCCCTCTTGCTCATGTCAGTGCAATGACCTCCGTCATGGGCACTGTGCTCCAGGTTCCATGGAGGTTAATGTATGTCCTGACTAGAATGTGGAGAGGCTTGTTCTGGTCTTCCCTAAATTTGTTTAGATAACTAGCACAGATAACATAGTTTCCCCTCTATCTCCTGACACACAGATAGTGCCAGGAGGTCTATTAAGTGCTATCAATTACGTGTATGCAGACCCTTTGACTTCACCACAGTGCCCTCTGCACATTTCCTCACTCTATAAAATCTGTATGCTAAGGTCCAGATGTAGCAGAGAATAGCTGCACAGCATCCAGATCCTTCCCTGCCCAGTATTCCCTGTCAGTAAGTTACCCTGAATAAAACTGTATAAGATGTGTGTGGCTGCTTGCTTCATTTTTGGTCTCAAAGTGTTTTCTCAATTTGGAGGATATTTTACACTCCCCCCTCTACCTTCTAACAAGGGCAGTCGATGTACAAATAAGTCACCAGAAATGCCTTGGATGGACCACTGTGTTTTCAGTTATACACATGTGGCAGAGCATGAATGAGATTGCTTTGTTTGTTTGTTCACTTTATAGAGGAATGAAACACATCTGAAATGCAGAATATTAAAGTTTAAGGTCCATGACCAATTATCCAAGAGAGAAGTAGATGCAAACAGACACAGGAGGCCATGGAGGATGCTTGGCCTTCCTTCAGGGGATGCCTCCCACTTGCCTCTTCCCTTCAAAGCCCACTGTTTAACCAGCTGGGGCATGAACTATGAGGGATTCAGAATGGGAAAAAATGGGGAGTTTTGAGGGGCTCAGCAGCCAAGATACAAAGTAAACAGATGTTTACACTATGGGATATTAAAGGCAAAACATCTGAAATATACAATAAGCAAGCAAAAATTTAACTTTCTATAACATACTTGTCAAATATTAACTCTTCCTGTAAAGTGTAAATTATCATCACCTAACAAATCTTAATTGTTCTGTACAGTTCTGCTCAAGAGCATAAAAGCCATTTAATCATGTCTAATATTGGAGTATAAGATGTACTAAACTAAAGAAAATCTCTATTGTGTTTAGTCGTAATCTCCTTTACCTTCTCTTACACTAATTTTTTTTTAATGTGTCTTCCTTCTCCCCCCCCACCCCAGCTTTATAGAGATATAATCAACATTTTGTAAGTTTAAGGTGTACATTGTGATAATACCATACACATATATTGTGATATGATTAACACAATAAGGTGAGTTAACACATACTTCATATCACATAATTACCATTTTGTTGTTGCTGTTATGGTGAGAACATTTAAGATCTAGTCTCCTAGCAGCTTTTATTCTTTTACACTAATTTCTCTCATTCATTCATTCCTTTAAAATCTAACTTTCCAGGCATTTTAGTTGATAGCAGAACCTTTAATATATTTCTAGGTTGAGGAAACAGAAGAATGTAATTCATTATATTCTTCATGACAACACTCTGATGAAACAAACACTATTCTCATATTGTAGATGTGAAAACTAAAGCTCTGAGACTGTAAGTTGCTTGCCCTAGGTCAGAAACTACATCCAGGTCTGTCTGTCTGTCTGTCATCAAAACATCATACACATTACATAAATGCCTTCATATTTCTGGAGACCTGGGGAAGATAGAAAGTAGGGGGATAGAAAAGAAGTGGTAATATTCTCTTTATAAAGGGTAGCTTCACTTTACTATGAACGAGATGCCCAATGTGTATATTATTCAAGAAGTCTATGTAAGAGACCCATAGTTCCGCAAAATACTGAGTAGAGGAACAAGGGCCTCTGCTAATGATTTCTTGAAACTTGCCTCAGGCTTGCAGCTGGGAAGAAGAAAATGATTGCATCCCAAGGCACACAGTAACTTATGTGGATGGTTGCAGATATTTCCTAGGTTGGGAAACTTAAGGGAAAAATAAAATATTAAGGTGAGTGTTGAAATAGGATATTAAAAAATGCTCAATAGCCTTGGGCAATCCCTGGATGTTTGCTTCCATACTTCTAACTTGCAACCAACCCTTTAGTCCCACCAGTTTAACTGATTGTTTATTACTTGCCTTTGCTCATATATTGTTGCTGCCTTCTGAAATAAAATGCTCCAATCCAAAGATCATAGAACCTCTATAGAAACAGGACTAGTCCCTTGGTGATTTCTTATCACTTTTCCATAGGTAGCTCTCAAAGTATTGTTATTACCACTCTCTCTTCTTCGCTGATACTTCTAAAACACATTTCCTTTTATTTTACCCATACTCAAGAACTGTGTAACCCATTTCTCTGTTTTGTGCCATCATGACAGGTCATTAACTTTTTTCATGGTCTCTTTTCCGTTTATTCCATTCCTTCTCATCCAAACAAATACTCTTTTAGGTTAATGAACACCTATTTCAAGTTCTTTATAACTTCTAGATATCCAAAAGCTTGCTTTGGGTAAGAATAGTATCCCTCAGTAGGAAGAAGGGTTAATTTGGCATCTATTGGATATTCAAAATGGAATAGAATGTCCTTCAGTTTTCTCATTTTTACTGTTTTCCTAAAAAATTATAAAATAGGGGAGGGGCCAAGATGGTAAAGGAGCATGGAAGTTTTATTCATCTCTCATCCCTAAAATGCAGCTAGATCAGCACCAAACCATTTTGCACACCTAGAAAATTGATCTGAAAATTAACACAACAATCTGCATAACTTGAGCCACAGAACTCAACAGGTATGCTGAATGGAGAGATTAACTGGGGAAGAGAGAAGCTACAGAAGATAGGGAGCTGTTTTGGCTTGTGGAGAGAGGACAGAGATGGGGGGGAGTGTACTGGGAAAGCACTCTCCCTGAAAGCAGCTGGAGAGAAAGAGAAAGAGTGGAAACACCCACAAGGGACTGAACAAGAAAGGGAAAAAAGAGAAAAGAGAAAGGAGAGGGTTTCAATACCATTAAGACTCTATAAATAGGGGCGTGCAGAATCAAAAACTCCATAAGTCAATACTTGGTGGAGCTCTTGTGGGAAGGGTGAATCCACAGGAGCAGACAGTGAGGTATGAGAGGTCCTTGGGCCACATGGGGAGAGGCTGTTCACCTGCTAAAAGGACATTTGGTATAGGTCATGTGGCCTCTCCCCAGGCAAAGTTTCCAGTGGACCCTGGAGAACAGCCACATTTGCTGGTGTTGGAACAAGGACATTAGAGGCAGTAAAGCCTGGCACCAGATATGTGTTGTGATTTGCCATAATCCTTGAAATGCTGCTTCTGCACAATTGTGCAAACTTTTGCTGGGGTGGGCTAGCACCTAGCTGTAGTTTCTGGGCCTCTGCAGTGGTGTGGTCACATGAATGTTCTGGGCCAGCACCTGGACATTGCTTGGCCAGACCCTCTCCTGGAGTGTTGGAGAGGATACAAGCCTCAGAGCCCTCAGAAGTGAGGGGTTTATAAACATAGCCCTATCTGAGATAAAATTTGGGAGGGAGCCACCAGGCTGATGGCTTGGTTGTAGACAGTGTTGAAGCAAGGAGTAGACAGAAACTGGAGACAAAGGAGGGGTGCTTGATTGCCAGTAGGTGAGAGCACAGAGTTCTGATGCTATAGACTGGGAAGCTGGGTGATACTGTTTTCATCTCTCCTGTGCATGTGCATACACGCCTATGTGCACCATTATGATATGATCCACCCCTGTAGACTAAGCAGCACCATCTAGTGTTGAATAGATCCATTACACTAAGCCCCATCCAACTGTGCCAACCAAGCTCTAGAGGAACACCACAAGTCTCTCTGCCTGCTTAGTTTATGGACTATAAAGTGCTTCCTAGTTTGACTTCTAGGGGAAACTGGATGTAATTTTATTCATATTTAATTTTGTTTGCTGTTCCCTCTATTCATTTTTTTCTTTTTCTTTTCTTATTCTTGAATACAGAAAGAGAAAAAATTATTTTTACTTTCCATTTTTATATAAAAGATTTTTCTTAATTTTTTCTACTATATATTTTGTAATTTTTAAAATCTATTTTACTTTCTTCATTTAATTTTATTGTATTCACTTTTTATAATTTTTAAATATTTTCCTACTTTTTTTCCTTTTCTTTTATTTCCCTTTTTTCTCTATTCTATCAAGCTTCCTTTAACAACCAGACAAAAACACACCTAGGATCTAGCTTCCTTTAATTGAATTTTTGTGTTGTTTTTAATTTTTTAATTTAATTTTTTAATTTTATTAATTCTCTTTTCTTCCTCCAAAATGACAAAGTGAAGGAATTTACCCCAAAAGAAAGAACAGGAAGAAATGACAGCCAGGGACTTAATCAACACAGATATAAGCAAGATGACTGAACTAGAATTTAGAATCACGATAATGAGATTACTAGCTGGGGTTGAAAAAAGCATAGAATCCCTTTCTGCAGAAATAAAAGAAGTAAAATCTAGTCAGGATGAAATTAAAAAGGTTATAACTGAGATGCAATCTCACAGGAGTGCTAGAGTGGCAAGGATGAATGAAGCAGAGCAGCGAATCAGCAATATAGAAGACAAACTTATGGAGAATAATATAACAGAAAATAAGAGGGGAAACTAAGGCAAAAGAGCATGATATAAGAATTGGAGAATTCAGTGACTCATCAAAAAAGAATAACATCTGAATCATAGGAGCCCCAGAAGATGAAGAGAGAGAAAAAGGGGCAGAAGGTTTATGGGAGCAAATCATAGCAGAAAGCTTTCCTAACCTGGGGAAGGACACAGACATCAAAATCCAGGAGAGCACAGAGAACTCCCATTAGATTCAACAAAAAAACGACCATCAATAAGGCATATCATGGTCAAAATTGCAAAATATTTAGGCAAGGAAAGAATCATGAAAGTAGCAAGGGAAAAAAGTCCTTAACCTACAAGGGAAGACAGACATATCAGGTTCTCAGCAGACCTATCCACAGAAACTTGGCAGGCCAGAAAGAAAGAATTGGCAGGATACATTCAATGTGCTGAATTGGAAAACTATGCAGCCAAGAATTCTTTATCCAGCAAGGCTGTCATTCAAAATAGAAGGAGAGAAAAAGTTTCCCAGACAAACAAAAACTGAAGGAGGTTGTGACTACTAAACCAGCCCTGAAAGAAATTTTAAGGGGGACTCTCTGAGGGGAGAAAAGATGAAACAAAACAAAAGAAAACAAAAGGCCTAAAGCAACAAAGACTAAAAAGGGCCAGAGAATATCAGCAGAAACTCCAACTCTACAGGCAACACAAGGGCAATAAATTCATATCTTTTAGTACTCACTCTAAATGTCAATGCACTAAACACTCCAATCAAAAGATACAGGATAACAGAATAGACAAGAAAACAAGATCCACTCATATGCTGTTTACAAGAGACCCATTTTGGACCAAAAGACACCTTCAGATTGAAAGTAAGGGGACAGAGATCAATCTATCATGCTAATAGACGCAAAAAAAAAAAAAAAAAAAAAAAAAAAAAAAGCTGGAGTAGCCATACTTATATCAGACAATCTAGATTTTAAAACAAAGACTGTAACAAGAGATGAAGAAGGGCATTATATCATAATTAAGGGAGTCTATCCACCAAGAAGACCTAACAATTATAAATATTTATGCCTCCAACATGGTAAGCCCAAATATATGAATCAGTTAATCACAAACATAAAGAAACTAATTGACAATAATACCATAATTGTAGGGGATTTCAACATCCCACTTGCAGCAATGGACAGATCATCTAAGCAGAAAATCAACAAGGAAACAGTGGCTTTGAATGACACACCGGACTGGGTGTTTTTACAGATATATTCAGAATATTTCATCCTAAAGCAGCGGAATACACATTCTTCTTGAGTGCACATTGAACATTTTCCAGAATAGATCACATACTGTGACATAAACCAGCCCTCAATAAGTACAAAAAGATGGAGATTATACCATGCATATTATCAGACCACAACACTACGAAACTTGAAATTAGCTACAAGAAACAATTTGGAAAGAACAAATACTTAGAGACTAAAGAACATCCTACTAAAGAATGCATGGTTTAACCAAGAAGTTAAAGAGGAAATTAGAAAGTACCTGAAAGCCAATGAAAATGATAACACCACAGCACAAAACCTCTGGGATACAGCAAAGGCAGTCATAAGAGGGAAGCATATAGTAATCCAGGCCTTCCTAAAGAAGCACGAAAGGTCTCAGATACACAACCTAACCTTATACCTTAAAGAGCTGGGAAAAGAAAAGCAAATAAAACCCCAAATCAGCAGAAGATGGGAAATACTAATGATTAGAGCTGAAACCAATGCTATCGAAAAAAAAGAAAACAGTATAATACATTAATGAAACCAGGAGCTGGTTCTTTGAAAGAATTAACAAATTTGATAACCTCCTAGCCAGACTGATCAAAAAGAAAAAGGAAAGGACCCAAGTAAATAAAATCAAGAATGAAAGAGGAGAGATCACAAGCAACATTGCAGAAATACAAACAATAATAAGAGAATATCATGAGCAATTATATGCCAATGAATTGGGCAATCTGGAAGAAATGGACAAATTCCTAGAAACATATAAACTACCAAAACAGAAACAAGAATAAACAGATAATTTTAACAGTCCCATAACCAGTAAAGAAATGGAATTAGTAATCAAAAATCTCCCAAAAAACAAGAGTCTAGAACCAGATGGCTTTCCAGGGGAATTCTACCAAACTATTTATTTATTTATTTATTTATTTATTTATTATGAAATTTATTGTCAAATTGGTTTCCATACAACAACCAGTGCTCATCCCAACAGGTGCCCTCCTCAATGCCATCACCCACTTTCCCCTCCCTCTCACCCCCATCAACCCTCAGTTTATTCTCAGTTTTTAAGAGTCTCTTATGGTTTGCTCCATCCCTCTCTAACTTGTTTTTTTCCCCTCCTTCGTTTCCCCCACGGTCTTCTGTTAAGAAGAGTTTAAAGAAGAGTTAACACCTATTCTTTTGAAACTGTTCCAAAAAATAGAAATGGAAGGAAAACTTCCAAAGTCATTCTATGAGGTCAGTATTACCTTGATTCCAAAACCAGACAAGGACCCCACTAAAAAGGGGAACTACAGACCAATTTTCCTGCTGAACTTGGATGCAACAATTCTCAACAGGATACTACCAGATCCAACAATACATTAAAGGAATTATTCACCACAACCAAGTGGGATTTATACCTGGGATGCAGGGCTGGCTCAATATGTGCAAATCAGTCAGTATGATACATTACGTGAATGAAAGAAAGGACAAGAACCACATGATCCTCTTAACAGATGCAGAGAAAGCATTTGACAAAATGCAGCATTCTTTCTTGATTAAAAACCCTCAAGAAAGTAGAGATAGAAGTATCATACTTCAAGATCATAAAAGCCATATATGAAACACCTACCGCTAATATCATCCTCAATGGGGAAAAACTGAGAGCTTTCCTCCTAAGGTCAGGAATACGACAGGGATGTCCACTCTCACCACTGTTATTCAACATACTATTGAAAGTCCTAGCCTCAGCAATCAGACAACACAAAAGAACAAAAGCCATGCAAATCAGCAAGGAGGAAGTCAAGATTTCACTCTTTGCAGATGACATAATACTCTATATGGAAAATGCAAAAGATTCCACCAAAAAACTGCTAGAACTGATCCGTGAATTCATCAAAGTCGCAGATATAAAATCAATGCACAGAAATTAGTTGCATTTCTACACACCAACAATGAAGCAACAGAAGGAGAAATCAAGATATCGATCCCATTTACAATTGCACCAAAACCCATACAATACCTAGGAATAAACCTAACCAAAGAGGTGAAAAATCTATACACTGAAAACTATAGGCAGCTTATGAAAGATATTGAAGAAGACACACACACACACACACACACACACACAAAAGGAAAAATATTCCATGCTCATGGATTGGAAGAACAAATATTGTTAAAATATTGATACTACTGAAAGCAATCTATATATTCAATGAAATCCCTATCAAAATACCACCAGCATTTTTCACAGAGCTAGAACAAACAATCCCAAAATTTGTATGGAACCAGAAAAGACAACAAATAACCAAAGCCATCCTGAAAAAGAAGACAAAAGCTAAAGGCATCACAATTTTGGACTTCAAGGTGTATTACAAAGCTGTAATCCTCAAGACAGTATGGTACTGGTACAAAAACAGACACTTAGATCAGAGAACCCAGAAATGGACCCACAAACATATGGCCAACTAATCTTTGACAAAGCAGGAAAGAATATCCAATGGAATAAAGACAGTCTCTTCCTCAAATGGTGTTGGGAAAACTGGACAGTGACATGCAGAAAAATGAACCTGGACCACCTTCTTATACCATATACAAAAATAAACTAAAAATGGATGAAAGACCTAAATGGAAGACGGAAGCCATCAAAATCCTAGAGGAGAAAGCAGGCAAAAACCTCTTTGACTCAGTCACAGCAATTTCTTACTCAACATGTCTCTGGAGGCAACAGAAACAAAAGCAAAAACGAACTATTGAGACCTCATCAAGATAAAAAATTTCTCCACAGTGAAGGAAACAATTGGCAAAAGTAAAAGGCAACCAACAGAATGGGAGACATAGCAGATGACATATCAGATAAAGGGTTAATATCCAAAATCTACAAAGAACTTATCAAACTCAACACCCAAAAAACAAATAATCCAGTGAAGAAATGGGCAAATGACAGGAATAGACAGTTTCCAAAAGAAGGCATTCAGAGGGCAAATAGATACATGAAAAAAAATGCTCAACATCAGTCATCATCAAGGAAATACAAATCAAAACCACAATAAGATACCACCTCACACCTGTCAGAATGGCTAACATTAACAATTCAGGAAACAACAGATGTTGGTGAGGATGCAGAGAAAGAGGATCTCTTTTGCACTGCTGTTGGGAATGCAAACTGGTGCAGCCATTCTGGAAAACAGTATGGAGGCTCCTTGAAAAATTAAAAATAGAATTACCCCATGACTCAACAATTGCATTACTAGATATTTATCCAAAGGATAAAAAATGCTGATTCGAAGGGGCACATGCACCCCAATGTGTACAGCAGTGCTATCAACAATAGCCTAAGTATGGAAAGAGCCCAAAGGTCCATCGACAGATGAATGGATAAAGAATGGATACACACACACACACACACACACACACACACACACAACAGAGTATTATTTGGCAATCAAAAAGAATGAAATCTTGCCATTTGCAACAATGTAGATGGAACTAGAAGGTATTATGCAAAGCGAAATTAGTCTGTCAGAGAAAGACAAATATCATATGACTTCATTCATGTGTGGAACGTAAGACACAAAACAGATGAACATAAGGGAAGGGAAGCAAAAATAACATAAAAACGGGGAGGGGGACAAAACATAAGAAACTTAAATATAGAGAACAAACTGAGGGTTGCTGGAGGGTTTGTGGGTGGGGGGGATGTGCTAAATGGACAAGGGGCATTAAGGAAGACACTTGCTGGGATGAGCACTGGGTGTTGTACATAGGGAATGAATCACTGGATTCTACTCCTGAAATCATTATTGCACTATATGATAACTAACGTGGATGTAAATTGAAAAAAATAAAATAAAAATAAATAAATAAATAAATAAATATTTTATTGACTTTATTAATTATAGTACCTTAACCTTGCAAATATACTAATGACTAAAAATGTGCTGCCTCAGCAACTTTCCTGAATATAAAAATTATTTTTGCTTATCAGACATATTTTAATTATATATTATTATTTCTTTTTTTTTTTTTCAACATTTATTTATTTTTGGGACAGAGAGAGACAGAGCATGAACGGGGGAGGGGCAGAGAGAGAGGGAGACACAGAATCAGAAACAGGCTCCAGGCTCTGAGCCATCAGCCCAGAGCCCGACGCGGGGCTCCAACTCACGGACTGCGAGATCGTGACCTGGCTGAAGTCGGACGCTTAACCGACTGCGCCACCCAGGCGCCCCTATATTATTATTTCTTAAGTGCAACTCCTGTTCTAAATTGATGCAGTCTTCAAAATGCAAGTACTCTTCAGTAAAAGCTGCAAGAGAAACAAAGTAGAACCCAGAGCAAATGCTGTGGCTGTGGGCAGTGGTCAGGTTCAACTGTACATTTCTATCTATTGATCTCTCTGGCTCTCTGATCGTTCGAGTCAGTGGTCACTGACTTTTAGCAAAGACAAAGAAAGTGGTTTTATTCTTTGAGTGCCATTAAGTCCCCAGGTCCATTGGTGGATTCTTATGTAGGAAGATTAGTAGCATAAGTCTAGGATAAGATCATGTTATTCCAAGCAATGCAGAGGTTAAGGATTATTCTTCATGGCCATATAAAAAAACCACCAAGTGAAATCAAATGCTCAAAGATTTCTCCCAAAGCTGAGAAATAATGATGTTATCTGGCATGAAGCTGTGTTCCTTCAGTAAAACAAATTCAGATTCATTTATTCAAGCAACACTTCCTGAGATCATGATGACCTCTTAGGATAGCCTGTTAAGTTTTGAGGTGTGGGTGGGAGGGCTTTTTATTTTATCTGTAGCCAAGACTTATACTTTAGTCTCCTAATGGCATGGCTGTGATGGAAGGTACACAACAGCCCCCAGTCAGCTCGATTATTCTGACCCTGACTGTACCTTTTGCTTGGTGATGATGAACTTCTGCTCTCGGTGGATGCTTTGCTCCCAGTAAATCCCCAGATGACTTTATTTTTAGATAAAGGACAAAATCCAAAAGACGTCATTTTGTCTCTTTCCACCATGCTTATAACTCAAAGGGTTGGGGGGCGGGTAAATCTTAACTGCTTCACAGTAGTTTGGAATAAATTAAATTTGACCAGATTAATAACAGCTACTGAGTATTTAGTGTTTTCAATATGCCAACTATTGTATTAACTCTTTACATGCACAATCTCATTTAATCTATAATCTTAACATGATCTGCACTGTCTCTGGGATAGGTGAAGACACATTAATTATCTGCTTTTAGAGGAATTGATGCTTCTCTATTTCCTGTAGGAGAGTCCACACAATACTTGAAAAATTCTGCCTTCACGCGGGGCGCCCCGCCCCCACTGACTTTCCTGCTCGATGCTGGATTGTCAATAGGACATTCTAAATTTAGCTTTTTGAATCTAGAAATTAAATGCCAACATGATCCATTCAGAGTCCTGTTTCTATACACCTCGGTTTGTTTAGCCCTGAGGGAAAAAGTTGCAGGTGACCTTTCTTTCTTGTCCTTACTAGACTTAAAAATACATATAGTTAAAGTAGCTCAATCAGACCAGCTGAGAGGCTATAACTGCCTCACAACAGGACAGAGTTCTGCTGGCTAACACTTTGTTTTCCACTAGGAATCTACAGGGCTATTTTGGGTTGGGTTGGGTGTGCATGTGAGAATGTGAATGTGAAATCTAAAGGGTTATGTGAGTGTGTATGCAGAATGTATATCCTACATGGGGTATTAATGTAGTATAAATGGGGTGTTAGAGATGTGAAGAGTTAGCATCTCCATTCTTTACTTCTTCCTTTCCCATATCTGAAAATGCTGCAAAACATGTTTTGCTACTTTTTCCCCTAATTGCTCAATTTCAACAGAAACCCCAGGTTGCAAGAGACAGAGGCTCTGATATAGATTACAGTTGGTGGATTCTCTGGAGTGGTCAAATCTGAGATTAAAAAACTGAGTGTATTATAACCATTTATCCATGAAAAGGAAAAATGTTTCTCATATATATTATGCATAATATACTGTACTTCATTTAAAGGAAAAGAAGATAATGACATGATGCTAGAGCAACTTGAGACTAACTGGGTTTAGATGTCAACTTTATCACTTGCTAGCTGTGAGACCCTCTAAAAAGGTGGACTAAGCCTCAAAATTCCCATATTCAAAATTAGATAGTAATAGTTATTTGTAGGGCCATTGTAAGTCTTTTTTTTTTTATTGGTGGTAAAATACACATAAAATGATATTTACCCTCTTTATAAATTTTGAAAAATGTTTTTAAATGTTTATTTATTTTTGAAAGAGACAGAGACAGAATGCAAGTGGGTTAGGGGCAGGGAGAGAGAGGGAGACACAGAATCTAAAAGAGGTCCAGCCTCCGAGCTGTCAGCACAGAGCCCGACGCTGGGCTAGAACTCGCGAGCCGCGAGATCATGACCTGAGCCGAAGTCGGCCACTCAACTGATTCAGCCACCCAGGCGCCCCTATAAATTTTTAAGTGTACAGTAAAGTATTAACTGTAAGCACACTGTTGTATAGCAGATCTCTAGAACACTTTCATTTACATGACTGAAACTCTATGTTCATTGAATAGCAATTCCCTGTTTCTCCCCTTCCCCAGCCACTGGCAACAATCATTCTGTTTTCTGTTTCTATGGATTTGACTGCTTTAAATACCTCATTTAGGTGGAGTCAGGCAGTATTTGTCCTCTGGGACTGGCCTATTTCGCATAGCATAATATCCTCAAGGTTCTAGCAGGTTGCAGCATATGATGAGATTTTCTTCTTTTTATGGCTGAATAATATTCCATTGCATATATTACATTTTTAAAATTCATCCAACCATTAATGGACATTTATGTTATTTCCATCTCTTGTCTATTATGGGTATTGCTGCAATGAATGTAGGAGTAGAAAGATCTTGATCTTGATTCTTTTGGATAAATACACAGAAGTAGTATTACTGGACCATATGCTGGCTCAATTTTTACTTTTTTGAGGAACTTCCAAACTGTATTCCATGGTGGCTATGCCATTTCACATTCCCACCAATCGTGCACAGAAGTTACCTTCCCATTTATTCACATCCTAACACTTTCTATTTTTTGTTTTGTCTAGTTTTGTGTGTAGTAGCCAGCCTAATGGGTGTGAAGTGATATCTCATTGTGGTTTTGATTTGCATTTCCCTGGTACTTAATGATATCGAACATCTTTTCATATGCCTGTAGGCCATTTGTATGTCTTCTTTGGAGATATGCTCATTTTTAATTGGGCTATTTATTTATTTATTGCTATTTGGTGCAGTCTTCTTAAGTTTGTTAAGACTTGTTTTGTACTCTAATATGTAAACTATCCTGGAGAATGTTTCTTGTGCACATGAGAAGAATGCGTATTCTGCTGCTGTTAGGTGAAATGTTCTGTAAATGCCTGTTAGATCATTTGATCTATAATGTTGTTCAACTTTTCTGTTTCCCTACTCATCTTTTTTTCTGGATATTTTATCTATTATTGAAAATGTGGGGTTAAAATTTTCTACTATTTTTATGTTGCTGTCTATTCCTCTGTTCAGTTCTGTCAATGTCTGCTTCACATATTTGAGTGTTCTGATGTTGGATACTTATGTACTTATAATAATTACATCTTCCTAGAGAAATGACTCTTTTATCCTTATATAATATTTTTCTTTGTCTCTTTGATAGTTTTTTACTTAAAGTCTATTTTGTCTGATGTAACTTTTGCTCTCTAGTTACCATTTGCATGAAATATCTTTCCCATACTTTCACTTTCAGCCTATGTGTGTGCTTAAATCTAAAGTGAATTTCCCTTAGATAGCAGATAGGTGTATCTTGCTTTTTTATCCATTCAGCTATTCTATATCTTTTAATTGGAGAACTTTATTCACATTTAAAATAGTCATTGATAGGGAAGAACTTACTATTGCTATTTTGTTCATTGTTTTGTCTTCTGACTTTTTTGCCCTCTTTTACTCTCTTGTCTTCCTTGTTGTTTCATTTGTTACTTATTTTTGTAGTGATATACTTTGATTAGTATCTCATTTCTTTTTGTGTATCTTCCACAGGTATCTTCCTTGTGGTTACCAGGAAGTTTGCATAAAATATCATATAATTATAACAATCTATTTTAGTTGATAACAATTTAACTTCAATTGCATATAAATCCTCCACATCTTTGCTTCTCCCCCTCCACATAAATGTTATCTAGTTGATGTCATAATTTCAAATCATCTGTGAGTTCACTGATTCTTTCTTCTGCTTGATCAAATTTGCTGTTGAACTCCTCTAGTGAATATTCACTTCTTCTTCAGCTCCAAAATTTGTATTTGTTTCTTTTTTATGTTTGTATCTCTTTGTTGATATTCTCATATTGTTCATGTTTTCTTGAGCCTGTAGAGCATCTTTATGGTGGATGTTTTGAATTCTTTATGAGAAATCCCATTTCTTTAGGACCATTTTCTAGAAATTCATTTTGTTCTTTTATTTGGGGGCATGTTTTCCTGCTTCTTTGTGTGTCCCATAACTTTGTGTTGGGATATGCATATTTGAAAACAAAATCTATCTCCTTGAGTCTTTATGAACTGGCTTTGTATAATGGAAGACCCTCACCAATCAGCTTGGGGGCTTCTGAAAACTTTTTTTGGATGATGAAATTTTTCTGAGTTTGTGCATTCAATTCTCAATTAGAGAGCCATGCTGGATTCTTTTTTGGGACTTCATAATTTCTTGCTCCCTCTGGTGTCTACCTGTGGCACCGTAAATTATCTTGTTTTACAGCATCAAATTGTCCTGTTCTTTGTTTTCAGCAGCCACCAGGCATCCAACATCAGCTGGTTCCCATTCAGCAACCAGAATCAGGAGAGACAAATATCAGTTCCATGAGGAGCCCTCTGAAAAGTTGGAATGCTTGACATGTACCCTACTCCTCTCTTTCACTCTCATAGGAGAAGGCTCAAGTTGTATTCTTTTTACTGATCATGATGAACTTTGCCAGCCACACAAAGCCATCCCCTTAACTATTCTTTATTCTTAGCATCCTGCAGACATCCAAACTATGTCCCATCAGCACTCTAGGTGAAGCAAGACAAAAACCAGTCCCTTAGGCAGTCCTCCAAAAAGCTGGAACAATGGACGCACACTCTACTCTTCTCTTTCTCCTGAGGGAGAAGTTGTGAAGTGGTGCATTTCTCTCAGTTCTGAGCTGTGTCCGCTTGGGGAACAAGCTGATGCAGAAAATGTGAAATTGTTCTTCTACCCGTTTCAGCACAATTGTTCTTGGCTTTATGCTCACCTGAGCTACTGAAACCTCCTAAATGGATTCTGGAATTCTCATAAAGGTATTCTGGACCATGTATCATTTTTAAATTGGGTGTTTCTATGGGGCAACACAGGATGGACATTCTTATTCCACTATCTTGTTGATGTGTCTCCTCTAGAAGTCTTAACGGAGATAATCTGTGTAAAGTGCTGGGCATATTTCCTAGTATATAGTATATGCTCAATATATTATATTACAATCTTGTATTATCATAATCTCCTCCTTTACTGAAAAGTTATATTATTTCCTGAACATAGCATGCTTCAATGTCTTACATTGTCTCTTCTGCCTAGAATGGCTTTTTCTTCCTTTTCCACTCAGCGAACTTTGACTTAGCTTTCTAGAAGCCTTAGTGTCATGTTCACTGTGAGTCTCCAGAGAAAAATTCCCCCTTCTAAACCAGTCATAGCATTTCCCCCCTTTATCAGAACCCATATCACATTGTATTATAATAGGTTTCAGTATTATGTGTCTCTAAACTTCTTCATGTGAGGGGAACTACCTAAAATGATCTGTGTTTCTATTCCTGATAGTATTCCTGATAGTTTCTATTTCTATCTAGTACCTAGCAAGGTGACTGGCATGAGGTGGTTATTAAATGTTTACCAGTTGAATTGTATAGGGTAGCCATGCTGCTTTCTCTGAATCCCCAAGAACCTAATTCAGTTTCACATTAGCATAAGATAATAAAGTTTTGCTTTTTCCTAATTTGACTTTTTTGGCCTTGACTAAATTTCTCAGCCAAAATGAATGTCAATGGTTTTGTTCTGTATAGCTCTAGAACAATGAATGCATAAGCACAGAAGAGACAATGTTGAGATTGAAAGGAACTTTACAGATTGCTCAAACATTGCCTTCTCATTTGCTAGAGGGGCAAATCAACTTATCTAAAGTCACTTAACCTTTTAGGAACAGTGAAGACATTGCCCCATTTTGGGTTTGGGTAAAAGGAAATTTTGAACAATGATTATGAACGATGATTTCGTTAAACATTACGTTCATTGAACATTGCATAGGCTGATGAAAGAGGACAAATGTTTGTTGTCGTTGTTGTTGTCTTGCAGAATTCTTTACTGAGTCTCTTAGAAAGGTACTATAGGGGTATATAATACCCCCTTTAAAAATTACATTAAATTTCACCAAAAAAATTAAATTTCACTAAAAAATTTCACCAAAATAGATTTTTGGTGAAATTGATGTTAATGAGAAACTCATTTTACTTTAGTCTTTGCAACTAAAATTCTTCAAAACATAAAGACTTACTTTTTCTCTTAGTACTGTACTGTGCTTAGACTCAGGCTAGGGAATTCCCTGATGTGTTTCCTACACAGCAGGCCCCATTTTTCCCTTTCTCCTGTCATTATCCTCTTCATGAGACAAGAAATTCATGGGATTGATGGATCACGTCCTCCCATAGCCAGCATCTATCCCAAAACCTTCTAGACCATGCTCTAGGTATATAGAATCCCCAAATCCCTTGCCCAAATGACAATTGGTCTGCTCTCAGGCTCTGCCTGGGATTCTTTCCCAGTTCATTCTTTCAAGGGTAAGCCATATCCCAGGTGTGTGAATTCCCAGGCCTAGAGGGTAGACAATAGTGTGTATGAATCTTAAATACAGGGGCCAGAGTGTCCACCCATGTATTCAGAAAGCTGCTTGTGCTTGAGACAAAATCAAGTGTGGAAAGAGGAGAGGGATGAGCTCAAGCCAGGATCCGAGATTCATCTCTTAACACCATCACATTTTGGCATAGAACTCTAACGTATTCAAGAATTTTCATTCAAACTTGGCTTCCATGGCATTTGAAAAAAAAATTTTTATAAACTATAGGATATAAATTTTTAAAGCTTTATTTGTAGCTCTCTCTCTCTATGTATATATCTATATCTGTATCTGTATCTATATCTATATCTATATATCTATATCTATATCTATACCTATATCTATCTATATCTATCTATATATTAGGTTATGGGCTTCCACTTGCACTTTAGTTCTAGGACCCACAAACATTCTGGGAGGGCCTTCCTACTTGGTAAGTATTATCATGAGAAAACTGGATTTGTTTTGATAATTGCAACCCATACAACAATTTGGGTCAGAGACATTACAAACAGTTTTCGAATGTAGCTAATATGAACTGACTCTAAAACATACTTAGAAATTTCTTCTTAATTAAACTCTCAGTTATTGGCTCATTTATTTAAAATTTCCCTTTATATTCTAAAAATGGAATGCTACTAATTGAGTGTTTCAGTAAATTGGATCAATCAACATTTTCTGAATAATATTATTTATGAATGGATAGAAGATATTGTTGTGTGTAGTGCAGGAAAACAAGAAAAAGAGGCTTAATCAAAGGGAGGGGTTTTATAAGGCAAATAAGATGCATTTAGCCATGTTATCTGAGAAAAAATTTTGGGTCCGTAGGGAAAATTGTGAAAGAGAACTGAACAACATAAATATTAAATACATAAGATAAAAAAGAAAATAACAGAGAAGCATTACAGTACATCCGAGGAAGTGTGTTGGAACTATTATGTGAGATGTATGAGGAAATGTGGAAAACAGTGCCTGGAGATGAGCAGATGTTGCCTCCATGATCATGGGCAATGCTGTGTTAATTCTGGGCATTGCACTTAAAAAGAAATGTGTGTGTGTTTAGGGGAAATTTAAAAAAAGGGGGGTGCCTGGGTGGCTCAGTCAGTTAAATGCCAGACTTTGGCTCAGGTCATGATCTCACGGTCTGTGAGTTGGAGCCCTGTGTCAGGCTCTGTGCTGACAGGTCAGAGCCTGGAGCTTGTTTCAGATTCTGTGTCTCCCCCTCTCTGCCCCTCCTCCACTTGCACTCTGTCTCTCTCCCTCTCTCAAAAATAAACTTTAAAAAAAAATTAAAAAAAAAAGAAATGTGGGGACTTGGAGCATGTCTACATGAGAGTGACTGTGATGGTAAAGGATCTGACATCAAGGGAACATCATTAGAAAAAGTGCTGTCTTCAAACATGTGAAGAACTGCTACATGCAAGTTCAAGTGACATTCTTTATAGTCTTAGAGGACATAGGGCAAAGGATAGAGGAAGTTATAGGCAAATGGGTTTTGAATGAATATATCTATAAACAAGCTTCTGGCATTGTGAGCTCACCTACACAGGTCCATGTGGACAGAGAAAATATTTGCTGCATTTATGGCTATCTTACTAGTGTAATGGTTCTCAAACCTGGCTGAACATCTGGTGGAGCCTTTTGAAAAAGTAGGCATATTTAGCAACTATCACGAGAGATTTGGATTTAGGAGGTCTTACAGGGGCCTGCTCCTCTGGAGTCCTGAGCTATTTTATAGGGGTGCTGATGTGCATCAGGAGTCGAGACCCATTGTCCTACTGTGAAATACAGGCCTGACACATGCTAAAAGCTTATTAATTTATTGACTCTGGACCTTCACATTTGCTGCCCTCTGCCTGGAACATTATTCTCTAGACTTCTGAAAGTTTTGCCCACTCACTTCACTCAGATTTAAAATAGGTCCATCTCCCATCACTTCTCTTTGCTTTTCCTTCTTTCTCTTCTTTGTACTTATCCCTTATCTGAAATTCTATTTTTCTGTTTATGGGTATCTTTGCCACTACAATATAGGTTCCATGAGGACAGTGAGTTTATCTTAATTTCTGCTGCATATTGCCTAGAATAAAGCTTTGGAAAAGATAAATACTCAAACATCTGTTAAATTAATGTGCAGATAAACGTATGAATGAGTGTTTATTGATTTGTAAGTGGCAGATTGAATGTCCTCCACCCCATAAACATCTTATAGGGAAGATGTTTACGCAGAGGCTAGCTGACCACATTATTTGAGGGTGCTTCAGGGGAAATCATGCATCATATGGAAGATTGATGTTCAAAGTCTCCTCTCAGCCACAGAGAACAGATAGGGATGGTGAAGAAGACATGGGGAGAGTTGGCATAAAAGACAGCAGAATTAAGAAGGTACTAGAGAGCACTGGAGTGAAACAGCTTGCTGAGAAGTTGGCTATGGTAGCTGACTTGTTGAAATATTCACCACATTCTGAAATAACAGATGTGCATTGAGGGATCTGTGCGAGCATTTGTAATCTGCTGCTTTCTATGTCTTTCTCCTCCTACCTGCCTCCCACACACAGCAGCTTGCTGCCTGGCCATCCACTCCCAGAAAGTCTTTCTTCTTTTTTTTCTCCAGAGAACCAGACCGGCCCCCCCCCCCCCCCCGCCCCCCCGCCATCTAACCATGGTTATATTTCACTTCATTCCAGAAGAATAGGATCTGCATTCTTCCTTCCTTTAATTCTCTGTCCTCCCCTTTCTTGTCCCCTGCTACTCTTGCCCTTGCTACTCTACTTTAGCCATGCTGACCTTCCTGCTTTTCTTTATACACAACAGGCATGCCCCCATCTCAAGGTTTTGTACTGGCTGTACTCTCTGACCAGAAAGGTCTTCCTCCAGAAGTCCACTTGATTTCATCCCTCCCTTAAAGTCTTTGCTCAAATCTACCTTCTTAGTGAGTCTTACTGTGACAACCCTATTTAAAACAGCAACCTCGTCCTTTCCATATACTTCTGAGACAAATATCTTGCTCCGTGATTTCTATAATTCCATGTATTCATTATTTGATAATGTGCTTTTAAATTTTATTTTATTTTATATTTTTTTGGGAGAAAGCATGAGTGAGGAAGGGGCAGGGAGAGAGGGGAACGAGGATCGGAAGCAGGCTCCACGTTGACAACAGCAGGCCTGATGCAGGGCTTGAATTCCTGACCTATGAGATCATGATCTGAACCAAAGTTGGATGCTCAACCGACTGAGCCACCCAGGCACCCCTAAATTTTAATTACTATGTTTGATGATTAATCTTCCCGCAACACATCCTCATACTAGTGGATGAAGGCAGTGAAGAATTCTTGTTTTGTTTGAAATGGTATTCCCCATGAGCAGAAAAGTACCTTGCATATAGTATCTTCAATGACAAAATAAATGAAAATAAAATTTTTAAAAGTCCAGGAAAAAGTTCACTAAATAATTCTAATTCCAATGAAAGAACCTGGGACACCCTGGTCCTTTGACTTCAGACTCCACTTTGCATTCACATTTCTTTCTCTTCTTCAATGATTACTTTATTTAAAAAAAATTACATAACGTCACTGTGTATAGAACACCTCACCAGGCTCTTAAAGGAGGCAGAAGGAAGAGAAGACAGTTCCAAGTAGCTCACAATGCAAACATGAAGAAAACACATTGATAAAAATGTCCTCTGCCCAACGACTGGCTTATGAAAAATGCTTATACCACATTTCCTTTGCTACCATGTAGATGTGAAACATGTAATTGCTTTAATTACTTAACGGAAATCAAGGATTTGGGGGGAAGAGAGGGAACTGCTTTTAAAATATTAAGTGCATATTGTGAATCATTGGATTTGTTTTACAAGATTTGCTGAATTTATCCAAGTGAGATGACCCCTGGCAAGAAAGGCAGAGTGCAACAAAGTGACTATGACGGGGGGGGGCGGGCCCGGCAGGGAGAGGTTGGAGGTATCGGTGAAGAACAGGCACACAGGGTAAGAATGAAAGGCAGAAGATCATGAGTCCAGAATATTCAGGATACTTGATCCCAACATGGGGAAATTATGCATGTAACCATGCATCTCAGGTCACAGGCCAAAGAAAGCAAATGGTGAGGAAAATGAGAATCCTGGGAGATGGTTAAGCTATTTTCATTTGAGATGTTAAGGGCAGAAATAGGAATACAGAGGCAAGGATTTATATGAAAGAAGATTAGAGTCACAAATGATGGGTTGGTAATGTGCCTTTTGTTCCTTATTTGACTTACGATTTATTGTGTGTGTACACTATAAGAAGTTGAACATAGCTAGTTAGGTACCCCTTAGCTATAATAATATTCATGGCAATCTTGGCTGATTATTGTGGACCATGAATGTAACTAGATAAAGAGGTGTCCTAGCCCCCACCTGTAAAGCAATACCCTACAGGGAGAAATTAAGGTGATCAATTGATTAACTTAGGAATAAAGACTAGAATGCATGGCAAAGTAGTAAAAAAAAAAACAAAACCACCTTAATCTGCAAGAGTCAGGAGGAGGAGACATAGAGCTTTTAAAAGGCAGGAAGGGCCTATAAGAATGGGTGAAGGTCACAAATCTGGACAAAGCTAAATAGGCCATGTAGGACTCTATGTGTGACATTATCTCAAATGCCAGGCTTCAATCCTCAAATTGGTAGTATTTGAACAAATTATATATTCTAAATAGTAGTGGAGTGGGTGAGCATATGAAGAAATCTTCTCCTTTAGTTTCTTGGCGGTGGCTCTGAAGAGAAAATATCCTGGATCTACTGAGCAGGTAGGTTGAATATGCACCCTGGTCTTTGAGCATAGTGGATTTTATAAAATATCTTGGCAGAGAGTCAAGAATTTGGTGTTCGGCAGAAGCTTAGCCATTAATCAGTTGTGTAATCTTAGATTAGTAACTTTCACCAGTTAAACAGGTGGATAACAAATTCCTCTCCTACTCAAAAATGCTATGAAATTATGCATTTGTTGTATACAGAAACATCATGTCACAAAAACAAAAAAGAGCCCTTCGTAAGATACACAAGCCTGGGTCTATGATGTGGTCATAAAAGTAGCAAGCTTCAAGGTAACTTGAAAGGGCTAAGTGGTTCCCTTCCACTTCTGCATCTTTTAATTCATTGAAGTTCTCCTTTTGTTTTCAGTCCTTAGTGGTTAAGTGTAGTTTTATTGCAGTGGTCATCTAAAAAGCACCAGCATTCCTGAAATAAATAGTGCCTGACACATAATAGGTACACACAATGAATGTTTATCCATCAGAGCTATGAGTTTACCAGATCCCTTTTTGAGTGACATGTAAAATAGGTCTTGTGAAGTATTGAGACTGATGGGTACAGAATTCAGAATGGAACAAAGGGTCAGTTATGTAGTTAACCACATAACCAGTGGCTTGGTGTACGACTCCAACACCAGCTCCATCCATTTTAAGGTTGGGTCTGATGCATGATGAATTAAGAAAAAGACTCATTCAGTTAAAGTTACAGATTTATTTTTTGAGGGTCAGAATGAAGCCTTTGTTCCTTGTGGCATTACATCTAAAAGAAAAGAATAAGCGTCTAATAGGCAACTATTATGGGTCTAGCAGTGTTGGGAGTTTTGTTTTAGCTTTAATATTTAAGCACCTCTTCCAGGAGGGATACTGAGAGATTCAAAAGTAACAATATGGCTTTCACGTGGCTAATTTGCTACTAGGAAAAGTAAAGTTTTATTAGGTAGCACAGTCTCCTCCTCAGTATATCCTTGGAGAGATCTGGCTGGGAAACCCAGTCTATAGTAAGTAAAAGGAGAGAGATATGTAAGAAAAAAATCCACTGAATGGGACTTGCATTTTTTATCTTTACTTCTTAACTTTGTGTCACTGAATAGCACATAATCCAATGAACTTTTATGAATCTTTCAGTTTGAAGGGCTTTAAAGTGTAGCAAGGTATTTCATTGGCAGCTTACGTGCTAACCTTTGCTTTTCCCACTTTGAAAGATGAGAGGAGATTAACCGTGATATCTATCTTTGGAAGTTTCTGTCTCTAAACACCCTAATACCATGGGGGCTTTTTCCTGGCTTGTTTTGGGGAGGTCATCTGGTCCTCCACGTCTGGATACATGAGGTGAGGATGTGAGCCTGAAAATCTTAATGGCATATTCTATTGCCTTTTATTATTATTTTCGATTACATTTTATAAAGGTAACATGATAAAAAATTATATACATTAATTAAAAAGAAATTGTCTTAAACGGAAGATAGTCCTAGGTTCGTTAATGAATATTTCTGTTCTTACAAAAAATATGATAAGGTCAATGTTGACTGAAGATGATGAGCAACCCAGTCGGGTGTTTATTCTAAATATATCGCTGCCAATATCACCCTTGGCAGCACCCTGCTTCCTTCTTCCATCCGGGATTTCCCGCCAGATGGGGAGAGAGCTCATTACTAACCAGGAGGGGAGAACTGAAGCTAACACACACAGCAGCGCTTCAGTCAACCCCTTCATTACATTTCCTTCTGCCCAAACTCCCAGCGGCCTCTGGTGAAAACCTTGGCCATGGCACGCTGCAAATCCCAGGGCTCCTCACTAACACTTCACTTTTCATGGAGGTCATGACTAAGCCGAGCAAACTTTCTTTGCCTGCCCCCAGCTGAGTGACCTGCTTTCTCAGCAGCACGATTTCTCTAATGAGATTGTTTCACAAAGAGAAGAATGAAATCAAGTGTCAGGGGTTTGGATCAAAGTAATTCTTATGCTCTGAGGCATAGGGTCAGACTGTAGGTACAAATGAGCTCTTGGACCAGAGAGGGTCCTGTTGAGAGCACCCTCCCTGCACCACATCTCTCCTTTCTCCTTGTCGTGACCCACCTTTAAAATTGTGGAAAAGCTCTCCCATGAAAATATCTGCACAGATTTCAAGATTAATGGAATGTCTACCATATAGCTATTCTTCTGAGCACCTAACTCATCCTACACAAATTCCTGTATCAGTCATCATTACCTTATTTAGTAACAAGTCCATGAGGTAGAAAGTATTATTACTCCAAGTTTAAGGAGTAACTGAGGCTCAGAAATTGTTGAGTAACTTGCCCCAAAATAGAGTGCTAGTAACAAAGTGGAGATTTTAACCCAGTTTTATCTGTCTCCAAAATTTATGAGTTTAAACCTTAAGACATAGCAAATAATATAAACTTAGCACTGACCTGGGCACTGTGGGGGATGCAAAGATGAAACAGACATTAACTTAAATTATAGAAAGACAGTATAAGGAAGACTGTGAAAATTGTTGTGTCATGACAGGGATACAAAGGAAATGCTTTGGTGACATTAAGGTATGAGTAAGACGATGATTATACAGTTATCATTTATTATGTTATTTAAACAACTTATGAGGAACATACTATGATATTCCCACTTTTTAAAAACTTTGTTTTACCTTAAATCACTGAGGAAATAAAAGAACCAGAATTTGGGCCTACGTTTTCTGACCACAGTGACCACGCTCTTGACTTCTATGTAATTCTAACTGACTGACAGGGAAAAACTTTACAGAAAAATTGTATATTCAGCTGGGCCAAATGGATACTTTTTTTTTTTTTTTTTTTTTACTAAGAAAAGTTTTTTGGGGGAAGGGGGCTCAGGTCATTCCAGGTAATGGGGAAAATGTGCACAAGAGCTCAGACGTGTGGGACTGTGGGGTGGCTCAGTCAGTTAAACAAATGTCAGCTCTTGGTTTCGGCTCAGGTCATGATCTTACAATTCCTGAGTTTGAACCCTGCATTAGGCTCTGTGCTGACAGTGTGGAGCCTGCTTGGAATTCTCCCTCTCTCTCTGCCCTTCCCCCAGTTGCTCTCTTTCTCAAAATAAATAAATAAATAAATAAACAAATAAACTTAAAAACAATGTCCAGATGTATAATAAGATAGCAGGATGGATTCCGGAATTGCTGAATAGTCAATTATGGATATAGAGGAGAGATGGTTCACTGCTAAAGCTAAAGCCTAAAAAATTATTACCTAAATCTTATTTTGCACATATAGCATAACTTATATGCTAGAAAAGTTATAGAGTGGTCAGTTTGGAAGAAAAATCAAAACACATGGAATAGGTCTATACATCATATCTAGGTATTTTATTTTATCAATTTTAAATATTTCTAACATGGTAATCATTTAAAAAATATCCATCTCATGACTCTATTTACTAGGGAAATACTAATTCAACTAAAAATGTTTTCTGATCACTAACCATGTGGAAATCACTGTATAAATAAGAGAGTAATGGCCAAGGAATGCATATTAAATTGAAGAGATATAATCCAATTCAAATGAAGACATAAAACACTGGCACAAATAACTCTCCATGGTGAATAGCAGGCATGTGACAGAGATAGGAGGTGACATGTTAGAGGCTGTTAGAGAAGAAGGTGGGACAGAGCTAGTCCTTGAGCTTTCTCTCAACTGATAATGATTCAGGGGAAGAAAGAGAAAATAAAGCAGGGGAATTGGAGTGAACACACTGAGAACTAGCAGCCAAGGAGGGCTGGAACACAGAACTCACAAAAGGAAGTTTTCCAAGTCTAGACAAGTATAGGCAGGCTCTGTCGTGGCCATGCATGCCAAGTTGAGTTTGGACTCCACTATGATAGCAATGGGAAACCACTGAAGGGTGTTCATAGTGTAGTGACAGCTGCAGAGCAGCAGAGCATTAGAAAATTTGACTCTGCAGTGGTAATTTTGAATGGTTTGGAGTAAGAGAGGTTGAAGGTAGGAAATATCTATTAGAATTCTGTATTTTTGCCTCAGGTAAGTGGTAATGAAAAGGATAAGATGAGTTGGGAGATGTTACAGAGAGAAGATCAATAGGCTTTGCGAATGACTAAATTTAGGAAGCAAAAGAGAAAGAAGATAGAGCTAGATAAATACGGAAAGAATTATCAACATTAAGAGAAACTAGTTGTCATTAAAAAGATCTATTGGCCATGTTGAAAAGGAAGTATCTAAGACATCCAGATAAAATTACCAGCAGGCATGGAATTCAGGCCAAGAGTTCATTACAGCCTGCTTTTAAGCTCTGGTCTACATAGGCAGAAGATCAGCCCTGAAAGAGTGTGTAGAGAGAGACCAGTGGCAGAAAAATGAGGATAATTTCTATATTCAGGTGGCAAGGAGATGAATAGCCATCCAAAGAGTTAGTAGAACCTTGGTAAAGTGTTATGGGACAAGGAGAGGAGAGTCAACTGTATCAAAAGCTGCAGTGCTATAAATGAAGATGTGCCATTTGGTGTTGTTAACTTCCGTAGGAGAAAATAGAGTGTCTAGGACAGAAGTCAGCAAGTAGAATTAATACAGACCAAGATGGCAGAGGCAATAACCGTAATACACTTTTCTTACAATGTTGGCACTGAGAGGAAAGAAGAAAGATGGAGCCGTGGCTTGAGCAATTAGGGAAGATTGTACAATGGAAAACAGAATTCTATCAATATCTTTTAGGTATGGCCTTTGGACTCAAGAGCTTAAATTTATTTACCTTAAAACATTTTGTTCCCTCAGATTGTTTCCTTATATGTATAGTTTATACTGTGTTTTAAAAGTATTATTGAATTGAATAAAAGTCCTGTGTAAAATATAAGTATACTATGTTTTATTTGAACATTTGGATCATGACCAATTGGGTACTGTATTATATAAGATAGGAGTACTTGATGAACTAATAGTTTAAGCTGATAAAATGCATTTTCACATTAAGTCAGACAATTTATTTTCTTTTTTAATGTTTACTTATTTGAGAGAGAGGGAGAGAGAGAGAGAAAGGCAGAGTGTGAACGGGGTGGGGCAGAGAGAGAGGGAGACACAGAATCTGAAGCAGACTCTAGGCTCTGAGCTGTCAGCACAGAGCCCAATGCGGGACTCAAATTCATGAACTGTGAGATCATGACCTGAGCTTTAGTCAGATGCTTAACCAACTGAGCCACTCAGGTGCTCCAGACAATTTATTTTCTTTTCTGCACAGATTACTTACATCTGGCTCTGTTTCCATATGTAGAGGACTTGTGCATGTAATGGTCCTGGCTGTGTCACTGACCAGCTCTGCAGTCTGGGACAAATTAATTGGCTTGTCTGGGCTTCCACACCATTTTCTAACAATAAAGATTCCAGACTTGGTACCTTGGATGGATTCCAGGTAGAAAATGTTATATATATTTCTTTTCTTATTCCAGCTATATCTTTGGGAGGGTTTTAAAATCATTACATACATGTAATGAGTAGGATTAGGAAATTGGTCAAGCTTAAAGAAAAATGTCTCAAGAAGTGAGCATTGAATTATTTTATTTGGAAAAAGGGTAAAACATGAATGAGATCAAACACGAAAAATTCACCAGGTGCGGGGAGGGGGGAGAATGACAGTTTCTAGAATGTTAAATATAATCTTGAAAAAGAAAAGGAAAGGAAAGGTTGACTTCATAAACAAAATATGTAAAAACAATTTTTTATGTGATCATCTTGTTCTCCCAGACACAGGTTTTCTTTTGGTTTAATGAATAAAGAATGTGCTGTAGTCTTTCAACCCTTATTCACTGTGCCAGACACTTGACAATCTCTTTGGCTGCATCCTGTTTGGGAAATGAGAAAGGAAAGAAGGAGAGAAGGAGGAAGGGAACGGAGGCAGTAAAGCTCACTTAATGCAGGCGATTTTGTACAATGTTCACTGTAAGATGGCAGTCTTGATTCCAAGGTGATGAGTGAAATGGAGACATGAGAGGCCTGAGACATGACTTCTCCATTTTCTGAGAAAGTGATGTAGGATAAAGAGCCTCTTGAGAAAGTTAAGTGATAAGAATCCATATTATGGCAAACCACAATCTTGCCTCATAGTCCTCAGGGATGTAGAGTGTGAGCTGCACTTCACATGATGCTGGTTCCAGCAGAATGGAAGTCCATCAGGCATAGGTGGTACTATGATCTGAATATTTGTATAAACCGCCAAGCCAATTCATACGTTAAAATCCTAATCCGCAAGGTGATAGTATTTGGAGGTGGGAATTTTGGGAGGTGGTTAGGGCATGAATCTGCCCTAATTAATGTGATTAGTATGCTCATAAAAGAGGTCCAACAGAATTCCCTTGCCCCTCTGTCATATAAGATTGTGGTGAAGACAGCCATGTAGGAAATTAGTTCTTATCAGACGCTGAATCTACCGGAGTCTTGATCTTAGATTCCCAGCCTCTAGAACTGTGAGAAATAAATGTTCTGATTTCTTTTTTCTTTTCTTTCTTTTTTCTTTTTTTTCTCACTTTTTGAGTTTTATTTTAACTCCGGTTAGTTAACATATAGTTTTATATTAGTTTCAGATGTACAATATAGTCATTCAACAATTCCATATATCACTTGGTGCTCATCACAACAAATGCACTCCTTAATAAATAATAATAAATGTCTGTTATTTATAAGCCACCTGGACCATGGTATTTGGTTACAGCAGCCTGAATGGACTAACACAGGTGGCTCTGCTGTTTTCTACTGAGTTATCTCTTCATCTCCTTCTCTGCTGCATTAGGACATGATTTCAAAAGGTCTACTTTCCGGGGGACTGGCTGGGTAGTTGCCACTTTATTTCTTTCATATTTGGAGACATAGCTCTGCACCTGCTGTATTTTATGAGAAGACTCCTATCTCAGAGTGGCAGGATGGGGGTTGTCTTTGGGGGAGTAAGAAAGAAAAGACAAGGATTTTTCACATCATGACAATTTCAAGAAATAGCAAAATGTTTTAGTATCTGTAAAAGCTAGCAAGGTGTCATGACACCTCTTGGCTGTAAATAGCACTCTTTCAGAACCCAAAACGTAATTTGAGGTGTCCTGCCAGTCTCCTCTCTTTTCTTCCCACCGCACATGCTGTTAATACCTGTCCCAGGCAATCCCATCACTTGTGACTTTGTGATCTGACCAAACTTTCACTATTTTGGTATTAAATTGGATTTGAACTTGGGTCTCAATTCAATTCAGTTCAATTAACATTTATTGAACACCCACCAGGCAAGGTCTTTAACCTTCTCTATAAGTCACATCTAAACCTCTCTAAACAAGCAAATTGAACTGGAAGTCTGAAAGAGCCATACTTTCTTACACTTCCAGTATCTTTCAGTGCTTTGCTACTTAAAATATCTTGTTTGCTTTAGAAAGCAATACTACTTAGTAGCTGGGAAAGCTAAGAGACTCGATTCCGTATGGATTTTTACTCTAGTGAGGAGAGTGGGTCCTGCCAAAGATTGTGTTGGTCTCATTTAAATTGCAAGGAGGGGTGCCTGGGTGGCTCAGTCGGTTAAGTGTCTGACTTCTGGTTTCAGCTCAGGTCATGATCTCGTTGTTTCATGGGTTCAAGCCCTGAGTCCGGCTCTGTGCTGACACCATGGAGACTGCTTGAAATTCTCTTTCTTCCTCTCTCTGCTCCTCCCCTGCCCATGCTATCTCTGTTCTCTCAAAAAAAATAAATAAACTTTAAAAAATTGCATTAAAGATCAGCATGGCATAGATCTGAGTTGCTGCTACTAGCATTTCAGAAATCAGAACAAACTAAGTCCTTCACTCTGAGCACATCAAGCTTTTATTTATTGGATTTTTTTCCTCTTTACTATTTGTTAATCCATTTTGAAAACACAGAAAGACTGAATTCTCATGGAAAGAGAATCCTGGATTGGCCATATAATGGTTGTGGGACTCTGGACAAATTACTTGATCCTACATGGGTTCCTCCTCATTTCAGTAATGTCTCTTATCATCTGCACACAATACCTGGCACATTACATGATCAATTCTCCTTTTTATAATTATATATTGGTCATTAAGGGATGTCCTACTATGAGAAAATCATAAAATGTAAAACTGATTTTGTTCTCTCTACTCAAGCCTGTTTTAAATGTTTAGTTTGCTTGAGACAGGGACAATATTATAACCATAATAATATTATTGCCAAAATAATAATATTTTCTTGATAGAGGATAAGTAGTCAGAAAATTGACAAGTGATATGTTTGACAGACTCCTTTTGATTCAGTCTTGACAGAAAATTGGAAGTGATGATAGAAAGTCATTTTTATTCTGGCCTTTCAGGGAATTGACAAAGACCTATAACTATCATCCAGAGTTAAGGAGGAAAAGTGAGACTTCTAGGTGATAATGGAAAGGAGCAATCTAAAAAACTAGCTTTTGGAGATATTTAAGTCAGGGGAAAAAGTCATGTCCAAAGTTAAGTTATTCAACTCCTTCATTTAAAAGTATTAGATTAAGCACTTATAATATTTTGGGTATAGCTCTAGATGCAGGAAATACATTTAACAGAGCATATAATAGAATTGCCACGCTGAATTTAAGCAAAATTAAAGGAATTCTTACCTCAGGAAAAAAGTTTGGGGAAATGTGCAAATTAAATCTGAGAAACTTGTCTGAGATAAGCTGTAATCAACAGTTGCTGTCATTTGGTTAAGTACATAAACTATATTCAGATATTTTAATTAATTTTAACTTTTCTCTACATTTTATCTCTTTCATATAGTCATGAATTATATACTAAGTATTCCATTAAAATAATATTCATCTTTAGGAATTTTTAGATCACAAAGCATTGTTTAACCTGAAAACCTGCATCCTATTGAGCTACTTACTTTTAGCGTTTTCTAATATAAAATTTTTCTTTGAGGAGAACCTACCACTGTATCATCCAAATCATCAGCAGCAGCACCTGATATCAGTTTCTGGAATTTTAGGTACAATGTGTAGGAGATATAGCTCAATGCAATAGTGTTATAATTTTATCTTTTTTCTTTTTATTTTCATTTTTAAATGTTTGTTTATTTATTTTAAGTTTTAAAATGTTTATTAATTTTTGAGAGAGAGAAAGAGAGAGTGGGTGAGGGGCAGAGAGACAGGGAGACAGAGAATTCCAAGCAGGGTCTGTGCTGTCAGTGCAAAGCCCAACATAAGGCTTGAATTCCTGAACCATGAGATCATGACCTGAGCTGAAATCCAGAGTCAGACACTTAACTGAACCACCCAGGTGTCCCATGAATTGCAATTTTAAAAAATGAAGTATGGTGGCATAAAGATGAAATGTCTTGTGTTATACATAAATTTTTAAACATAGTTCTTAATCTTCATAAGCCTTCACTTTACCACAACTGCCTTACTTAACACTCTATTCCTCTGCCTTACCTAATACTCCATCCCCTGTGGATGCCCACGGCATGTTGAATGGTATGGGCTAATTCTTTATGGCTACATACTTCTTCCCCAGTTAAGCTGTTAACTATCATATGGTTGTGTATTTTCAAACCTGTTTCTCACAGTTGGACTATTAATTGTAATTAAGTAACCTAATGTAATGTGGTATAAATTGCTGAAATATATGTGTGAAAGAAAAGGTTTTTATCTGAACTATATTCAAGACATTGGAAATATTCACTACAGAAAAGTTGCTTAAACATTACTATCATGCTGGATGTGTGTAAGACAAGTGTAAAGGAAAGAAAGCAACTGCAAAAATAATGCACTCAGGTTGTTTTACAAAGGGCTTTCGGCTTTCACTGCACTTAAAAAATATATAAAACAGGAAACTGAAGATTATTATGGACATAGTTTATGAGAGAAAAATGACACTGAACTCTAATGATCAGACTCACAAAAATTACTAAAATCCTAAGTCAAGAGAAGAGGATATGAATGTACACTCATTCGTGTACACTGCAATATTGAAATGCCTATGGGATGTGTATATTTTATGATTTCCACATTTGAACTGACTTTTCCAATACCTAACCATTTGGATTTCCTATTATGTCAGTTTCCTTCCACAATGAGTATTTCCTAAAATATTTAACAGAAAGTCAACAACGATATTTTATCAGAGATGGCATGTTGAATAAACTGTAAACTATATGTATGCTCTTCCCAAATAGAGGTACCGCCTTAGCTAAGCAAAACATCAAACCACCTTTGGTAGAATTAGTCCTGAATAATGTGAGTTTTGAATTATACAAAGTTTTAAGAAATATTTACATAAGGGGAACCTGGGTGGCTCAGCCAGTTAAGCATTCAACTCTTAGTTTCGGCTCAGGTCATGATCTCATGGTTCATGCATTTGAGCCCCACGTCACACTCTGATGGTGGCAAGGAGTCTGCTTGAGATTTTCTCTCTCTTTTTCTCTCTGCCCCTCTCCCGTTCACACTGTCGATGTCTCTCTCAAAATGAGTAAATAAACTTAAAAAAAAGAGAAATATTTACATAAAATGGATGCAAAAAAAAAAAGACTCATTACAGACAAAAACTTAATTGTCTAGGTGCGTCTTATTAAATGGTGACACATCAATATGAATGACTAATAGTGATTTTCAGTATGGGAACAACTGCAGTCCTCTAAGGCTACCAAAACAAACATTCGCGCAAACCTCCAAACTGAAAAATATGCTTTGCTTCTGTGAGTATCCTCCTTATGAGACACTGGATTCATCCATTTCAGTATTTTGTCTAATTTTCCTTTGAATTAATAGCACCACTATAGCAGGTATTCAATAAATATTAATTTAAGAACATAGAATTTGATAGTTTTTATTCCATCTTCCTCATTGATTTTTCAGATTCTGAATCTATTCCTTTTCATATATACATATATATATATATAGGAACAAAATAACAAAAGGAATGTCTTTGACCTTAAAAGCAAGTATTGGAGGTCATGAAATGACTTAATGCCTGCCACAGAATTAGGTTGTTGTATGTGAATAGAGACGTTCCATTAATGAAAATTTGGGTTCTCACAAATGATGAAACAAATTTAACACTGAGGTCTTAAGAGTCTCTATCTTAAGAAGACATATAATACAAAAAAGTGAAGGGGACATGTGTAATCTAAAATAGAACAAAACAAGTAGGCACTGACTTTATCTAAGGATTTAGCATTATGCTTGTTTCACTACACCAGATCGTTTCCGGAAGGATAATGTCTTATTTCTTTTAAAAAACTATTGTTATTTTTCCATTATGTTTTACCTATTAGTTATATAATAACTTGATAATATTTAATAAAATCTATTGAAATGGATATTCTGCAAAAGAGAACCAATAATCTGGCTAGTTGATAAAGGAAGAAATAGTAGAGTCATGCTATACAAAGACAGAAAAGGAAGTCTAGGTTAAGGAAAGAAAACGAATAAGGAAATAGGTTTGCAAACAAATTTAGTGTCTCTTTTGAGTTCCGTCATAAATGTGGTCCAGTATCAAGTGTGTGTTATTACTTTCTTCTTTATATGAAAACCTGACACTCTTATAAAAGTGCAAGTATTTCCTATCATCAAAGGTAATGATTTTATAGGTATATGAAGGAGCAAAACGGTCTGCTTGTAAAAACTCAGACAAAGCTAAACCATGATGATTGAGTCCACTTTTCCTCTCTAAGCTGATAATTAGGTCACACTATTACAAAACAATTGGGCACTGGAGAATAAGTACTTTAAAAAAGTGCAACATGCAGAAAAGTGGTCCAGTCCCTTGTATGCAAAATTTGAACTGCAGTGTTTCTAGTTTCACTCACATCGTTTGTTTTTGCTTCATCTAATAACCATAAACATGGTCATTCCCTCCTCTAAAGTTTCAGTATGTACTAAAAACTCTTGATAGGCTTGTTAAAATGCATATTTCCAGATCCCCCACCAATGATTCTGATTCAGTAGATCTGTGGTAAAGCCTAGGAATTAGTATTTCTAAGGCATTCCAATATGCATTCATGCAAGTGAAATGCACATTTTGGAAACACTGGATAAAGACCAATCTTGAACTTTTGGGTTTATGTTAAAGGTGAAAATAGAAGCAAACTAGCATCCGTGGATTTAACAGACTTCTTGTATATAGTTGTCAACATTAGTGCTTTCACAGATTGATTTCATAGTCTAGTGAAAGGAGATGAGCCTACATTCAAATAAGCATAATGCAATGCAATAAAAAAGTACTCAGTGAATTGCATGGATGAACAACAGAAGAGTTCAGAAGAAGAGAATATCATTTTCAGTTGTAAGGTTCAAGAGATGAATACATTTGAAATGAGATTTGAAAGGTGAGCATTTACAATAGAGAGAATAGCATTTCAGTAATGGAACAAGTCATGAAAAACCACTTGGAAGAAGTTTCCACCTCTGGTGCAGCAAGTGAACCAGTGAGGCAGGAACATTGCATGCACATCAGAGCGCACTAGGAAGAGTTCAGGGACATCCACTGGGCTAAGATAGATTCGGGGTTCATTCTCATTCTTCCTTGATTTGGCTCTGACTTCCCTTCAGAATACTTCATCCAGATTGGCTCTTCCTGGTCTTCCTAGACCAGCTGTACCCACCTGTCTATAAAGTTTGGGAGCTGGCAGTTCCTCCCTTTTTCAATGGAAGACAAAATGAGCTGCACTCCCTGCAGTTGTGGTGTTCACCCTCAAAGAAAGAATAAGTTGAATGCTGCTTTCTTTCTGTTCTGCTTCTATTGTTAGACTGATTATTATCCCCTAAAATCAGCAGACAGGCTGTCTGCTTCTAACCCCCTGGGATTTTACCTCCTTAAGCTTCCACAGAGGAGATTTTCCTTAAGTAATAGACAGGTGCATATTTTGATCAAGCTGTTCTCACTTAAATGGGCATTTGCCAGCGAGATGCTACTTTACCTTCTCAGGTCTAATCTGAAACAGGAACTAAACTACACATATGGAGATTAGAGTTTCTGGCTCTTCATCTGCCCTCACTATTGCCCAGGGAAGGCTTTTAGCAGGATCTGTAGGTAGTTCTTAGAGGATCTTACTTGGCCAAGAATGTTTGAATCAGTCCTCAAACAAGCCTTTGGGGAAATTCCCAACTGATTGTAACTACTTCTCTCCCTCCCTAAGGGAGAATGCATCTCCTTGTAACAGGCTATTTAGGAACAAGTTCCCTGAAGCTATCCTTCTGGTGGCTCAAAATCTAGGGATTCCTTAGGAGGAAAATGGTACATACACAGATCCACAGATTTCCAGTCTAGTATTAAAAACAATCATTAATGTAGCTTTCCCACAGTACTTAATGAGGATGATGGCTGGTGATAATGATAAATTTCTCCTTGTATCCTCTTTTCAGGGGCCCTCTCGGGAAGGAAGCTGCTGCCGGATGAGGCATTCAGAATTTGTGTTAAACTCTTCTCAGTGGGAATGTCCTTGCTAGTGTTGCTGAGGAGATGAAGAACTGAAGGTGAGGTATTAGTTCTCATTGAAAGCAAGAGCACATTGACCCTAGGCTATTAAAGACAATCTCTTTGGATACATGCATTGTTATCAATAACATGACAGCTTTGCCTATTTGAAATTCAGCCCCATGTTTCACACTGAACCCTTGGGCCATTGTCAATTTGAAACTTTACAGAGGACTTCATCAGCCAGGTTTCAGCAACCTGCAACTCTACCTCCCAACCCCACCTCTATACAGTTTAATTGTTCCTGATGGAAACACCAACAACAAAATGATAGATCCCAAGGGCTCGGAGAACCCAGTGGGCCTTGTTCTGCCAATACTGAAGTAATGTTAGCTACCACTCATGGAATACTTGACACTGTGGCAAATACTTTACAAATTATTCCAGTTAATAATTGCAATAGCTCTTTATGTTACTATCATTATCCACATCTTGCAATTAAGGAAATTGAGACCCAGAATTAAGATATTGCTCAAGGTCACATCTCTTACAAGTGCCAGAATTTGAACCCAAGACTATCTGACTCCATAACCAGAGCTTTTTAACCTCCCTAGTCTACTGGGCCATCCATGTCCCTCCCACTGTGCATTTGCTCATAGTATTTGTGCCACCTGAATAGTTTCTGTATCTGCATTCCTTTCCTTTCCTATATCTATCAAAAGTCTATGTATTTCTTCAATGCTGATCTAAGTATTATCTTCTCTGTGAAGCCTATCCTAATTTTCTTTTTCTCTTTGTTACACTCCTCTAAACAGATATGGGCTCCAGTTTTTAGTATTCTCCGCAGCTCCCTTACAACTGTTATCATTCTTATTCTGCCTGGTCTATTTGGTGATTTAGCTGTAAACCCTCAAATTATGGCTCACATATATCCCTAAAAGTCTTAATCAAATATTTTCCATAATGTAGGTGCTCAATAAAACACTTATAAACTGTTACTTGCTAAAAATATTTCTAGGATTAATCTGAATCAAGGCTCAGGCTAAGGACTTCTCCTATTAGGTATTCACATATGGGGGTCTGGGATCATGGGTCTCTGTCTGTCAAGTAGAAGACTAAGGGTTACAATATAAGTTTATAGCCTGTACCAAGCTTCAGAAATTGGGAGGGATGAGAGGCAGAAGAAAGTACTCACCAAATGTCACACAACTTTTGAAACTTCAGAGCCACTGAACTGTAATTCATATTACCTTCATACTAGTGCAACATTCTTTTTACTCATCATGCTGACACAAAGAGAACCACCAGTGACATTTCAAATATCTCCCCGTCAATTTTTCTGGTCTTAGAGTCCAACAACCTTTCCTTTACAATGTAGCTGGAAACATTAGAAGAAATCAGAACTTAGCTTTTAGAACTAAAATTATTTAACAGCTTTTTAAAAACGATTTCAATTTAATAGAGTCTTCACTGTCATAGAAACTCTTTACTCAAGTAGACACCTCTCAATTATTCACAGATGAATAATCAAGAACAAATTTTGCTTTTGAGTTTGATTATTGACATTATCACCTACTCAAGTCAGTTAAATCCTTTGTTAAGCCATCTTTAGTGTATTCTTCTTCTGAAGTTTTTAAACACAAAAAGAATTTTAAGGAAAGATTTTAAAGTCAAACTCTCAAATAGAACATTCTCTGAAAAATCTACTTACATATTTAATACAGTTTGGTTGAACAAATCATCACAGTCAATATAAAAATTAATGTCATAGGACTTCCCGTTGACAAATATGACAAAGCAATTGGTATTACATTAACTCTTCTTTTGAGAAAAATTATAAAAGTTGGATTAAAACAACCCCCACAAAGCTCTTCAAATTCATCAGAAAGCAACTAAGACTGCTGGATTTGGGGGACCAAAAATCCCCAAAGGGAGGGTAACCACTGAGGTAAGTCTCATATTTGCAGCTGTTTTGTTTGTTTTTCTTTGGAACATTTGTTGACTCAAAGTATGCAAAAAGAAAAGAAAACAAAACAAAACAAAAAACAAAGTATAGGCAAAAAGGTGAAAAGAAAGCAGCAGTCCTTGAACTGGGGAGACATACATACATACATACATACATAGTGCTACCAAAGCAGCTAGGACAAGAGGGGCCACGATCCTGGGATCTACAAGGTATTTCCCTTAATGCTGTGTGTCAAATTCCAAGACGTATATGCATGGGGCAAGATGCCAAGAAGCCAGGAAGAAAACAGCTGCTAAGAGGCTAGAAAATCTAAGCAGAAATGTTGCCATTCTCATAGTACTGAGCAATAAAAACTGAAGTTAAAGTTGCTTAGAGGCTTGGTTAAATAGCACAAGATTTCAACTGAGACCTTTGAAAGACTAATCTCAAACTGTAATAAGTCTAAAATAGACCAGCTTTGACTGGGTCAAGTTGATCTGCTCATGCTCTAAATGCCTAAGAATGGGAAAACAAATATTCTTGGAGAAAGACAGCATCACCTGGGTCTCTAACTAATATTGTTTAATACAATTTCTTTTCATTTTAATTTAATTTAATTTTTTTAAAAGTAGGTTTCATGACCACTGTGGAGCCCAATGCAGGGCTTGAATTCACAACCCTGAGATCAAGACTTGAGTTGAGATCAAGAGTTGCACACTTAACCAACTGAGCCACCCAGGTGCCCCTGATGCAATTTCTGGTATTCAATAAAACATCACCTGCCCTGTCCAGATATAGGATTCAATAACCAGAGACTAAGCGAAAATAAATTTAAAAAACCCAGACCCCCAGATGATCCAGGTATTGATGCTACCAAACGCAGACTTTAATATCTTATAATTAATACATTTAAGAAAATAGAGGATTACTTGGACAACTTAAAAATGGAATCTCTAAAAACAGTACTAGGAATCTCAGAATTTGAAATAATGCTCAAAAGATAAATTTAACAGTAAGTAGGGTCATCAGAAGACACTTTGATCCAGAGTTAAGCATAGAGAATTTTTTTTCAGTAAAAGGAAATACAGCAATGAGTATATGAGATATATGGAACATAACAGAAAGTTTGCAACAAGTGTAATTGGAGTTTTAGAAGCAGAGAAGAGAGGTAAAATTGTGCAGAAGCAATATTTAAAGAGATACTTACCAAGAAATTCCCCAAGCTAACATAAGATATTGAATTATAAATCCAAGAAGCTCTATAAACATTAAGAAGGGTGTATTTAAGAAAACCACACCTAGGCATATCATGTTATAACCACTGAACATCAAAGGGAAATTGAAAGTTTTAAAACATTTTGTAGGGTAAGACATACTGCCTCAGAGGAGCAACAATAAGATTGACAGATGAATTATAAACAGAAAGTGTGGAAGCAAAAGACAATGGGATGGCATCTTTAAAACACTGATGAAAAATAATCTGTCAATCTGGAATTCTATAGCAGCAAGACACCTATTAAAAAATGAAGGGAAAATAATGTTTTTTCAAAATAAACAGATAACATTTATTAGCAGGAGAACTACACTAAACTCTAAAAGAGAAACAAACAGGAGTTCTTCAGTCAGAAGGCAAATGATTCCACAAAGAAACACAGTAATGCAGAATAAATGAATATCCTAAAGGACAAACGTGTGTTCTAACTGAATATCTACAATTTATTTTTATTATTTTTATTTGAGAGAGAGAAAGAGAGAGAGAGAGAATCCCAAGTAGGCTCCACATTGAGAGTAGAACCCACTACAGGGATCGATCTCACTACCATGAGATCATGACCTGAGCCAAAATGAAGAATCAGATGATTAACTGATTGAGTCACCCAGGCACCCCTAATATCTATAGTTTAAGACAAGAATAATATCTTGCAGTGGTTAAGACAGATGTTGCATTAAAATATGCTATAGAATAGAAGTGAGAGGTTGGTAGGTGTATTTTAAAGGTTTCTTCATCTGGGAAGTGGTGAAAGTACCAATTTAAACTCTAATAAGTCAAGGATGCAAGTCACAATCTTCCTGGTAACTATTAAAAAATAATATTTAAGACTGTATAATGAACAGAACAGAAAATGGGGAATAATTTTTGAAGTATATGATTAACCCAAATGAAGGTATGGATGAAAAAAAAAAGATACAAAAATAGATGGGACCAAGAGAAAAGTAATAATATCATGATATAAAAATGTCAATAATTGTAGTAAGTATAAATACATGAAATATTGCAATTAAAAATATACATTGTCGGGGCGCCTGGGTGGCGCAGTCGGTTAAGCGTCTGACTTCAGCCAGGTCACGATCTCGCGGTCCGTGAGTTCGAGCCCCGCGTCGGGCTCTGGCCTGATGGCTCAGAGCCTGGAGCCTGTTTCCGATTCTGTGTCTCCCTCTCTCTCTGCCCCTCCCCCGTTCATGCTCTGTCTCTCTCTGTCTCAAAAATAAATAAAACGTTGAAAAAAAAAGATTTAAAGAAAAAAAAAATATACATTGTCAGACTGAATACCAAACCACATTTTTCTTCAGAGAGATACACCTTAAATTTAAAAACACAAAAAGGCTGAAAGTTAAAAAAAAAAAGAGTCCTACAATTCAAACCCTAAATAAAAGTATAAAGTTTATAATTATTATGAAATAATATATATAATTCTATATTTTAGACATACCCAATTGCAAAGTCTTAAAATATATACAGCAAAAATCATCAGACCCAAAAGGAAAATAGAAAAATCCATAAAGTACAATATTTCAACATATGTTTTTCAGTAGCTATAAATGAACAGACCAAAAAATAAGTTAAGTATATGGAAGATTTAAAAACTTAATTTAATAGTGACCTAACTGATCTATAAAAACACCCCACACTCCACACAACCACAGCACGAAACATGTTTTTTTTTTCAAGTGCACCTGAACATTGACCAAAATTTACCATATCCTGTGCCATAAAGCAAAACTCAATAACTGCCAAAGGATTAAAATCCTTCAAAGAGTATGTTTTTTGATCACAGTGAAATGAAGCTAAGAACAGACAATGGAAAAACAACTAGAAAAGCACCAGATACGTCAAATTAAGCAACACTTTTATAAATAAGGCACAGGTCAAGAAAATAAATTATAATGGAAATTGGAAATATTCTAAATAATATAACAATGAAAACAACACATATCAAAACTTGAGGGATGCAGTTAAATTAGAATTTGAAGTAAATTTTTATCTTTAAATATAGTAGAAAATAGAAAAGGCTGGAAACGATAGTATAAGAATTTATTTCAAGAAACTATAAAATGAATGACAAATTAAACCCCAATAAACTAAAGAAAATAAATTTAAAAAATAGAAATTAATAAAGTGGAAGGCAGATATACTATTAAAAAAATAAAGCCAAATATTAGTTTCTGAAGAGACTAAATTGATAAAACTTATGTGAGATTATTAGCAAAATGAAGCCCACCCAAACTCCTGAACATACCACAAATGAGAGGTGTACAATACTACAGAATTTACAACATTAAAAATATAAAAATTACATATAGACAAGTTAGTAGCAATGAATTTAAAAACTTAGAGGAAAATAATATATCTCTTGAAAAACAATTTACCAAAATTGGTACAAGATGTATTGAGAATCTAAGTAGGTTAATATCTATGAAGAAATTTAATGAACAATTAAAATATTCCCACAGAGTAAACTGCAGGTGCTTCATTGAAGAATTCTTATAAACTTCAAGAGTAATGCAATAAGGCAAGAAAACTAATGAAAGTTATGAGAACTATAAAGTAAGAATAAAGTTGTTATTAATCGCAAATGACAAGATGGTAAAGATGGCATATACACACAATAGTAAGAGATGCCAAAAATGAGAGAGAACATATTATGGGACCCTATTTATATTAAAAAAAAAAAAAAAAAAAGGAAAACTTGTCTCCAGTAAAAGAAGTAGTCATGATAGTAGTTACTTTTGGGAAAGGTAATATCAGGAAAGGCACAAGGCACAATTACCAATTCTGGTAATATTTCATTTCTTAACATGAGATATGGTAATACTAGTATTTTCGCTTTGTGGAAAGTCATCAAAAGGTATAAAATTTTTTAATTTATACTGTATGCACATTATAATTTAAAAGTTTATAAAAATAATTTTTAAAAAATTACCTAATAACCCATGCCTATAATAGGCTTAGATTCAAATCAACAAGTTGGCAATTAAGTGTGATACAAGCCTGTGTATGAACTGGTGGGATAGTAGAATAAACTGGGAAAGTAATAAACATGGAAAGAGCCAGTCCCACAGGTGACCTATTACCAGCTATGTTTCTGTGCATTCTTGTTGTGTAACAGCTTACTTAGGCATCTTTCTGCCTGACAGGAGGGCCACTTTCTGCAATCTGTTCCAGGACTGCACATTTAGGAGAGTGTTAAGATTAGAAAGCTCAGATAGAAGGTACATCTATGCATAGGTGGAGTTTTGACTGTGCTAGGCAAAAAAAGTGCTATCCACTTTACTGCAGCACTGAGTATGAAACAGAGAAAATCTTGGGGCCACATGGTCAAATCCAAGAGAATTTCAGTCTCTTCTGAATCAGGTCTTAACAATAAAAACACCACAGATGAAATGTTGTGAATTTTCAAATACACTTATCCTCATAAGTAACAAGTCATATTAGAAAGACAAGATTTTATTGAATGTAGATTTCATTCATTTGGTGTCTAGTTCATTTCTGCCTCCCTTCTTCCGTGTTTATTAAAAAAGTTCTAGTGTTCTCTCAGGCTTAATAAACTTGTTCAGGGCCTGATCTCTCGTGGACCAGATTTAGGAAGAAGATAAGGTGACAGCAAGATAGATAAAAGCAAAGAACAGATTAAATAAATTTGAGATATAAAGAAAATTATTGTAATAGTAAAAGCCATCATTGAATGCTTATCATATACTGTCTCTGTGTGCTTTATTATTTAATTTAATCTTGACAAAAACACCATACAAAACGCATTGTTAACTCCATGTTAGTGAGAAGAGTGAGGTTTAGAGAATTGAAGTAGTTTACCCAAAGTCATAGGAATAGCTAACAGTTGGTAGAGCTGGGATTTGATCTTCCTTCAGTCAGTTTCAGAGCCACTTCTCAGCCACTGGCATCTCACCCATCCTCTAGGAGAGATGGTCCTAGGGGCATGTTCTTTGTGATTGCATCTCAAATCCTGTCCTCCAATTCTTGACCATTTTTTCCCTCTACACACATGTTTTATTTTATTTTATTTTATTTTTGGAGAAGTAGTACAATCAAATTTTGATTACTGGGTTGATCTTCCATGGCAAATTTTCATCCTGAGCCATTTTCTACACATCCCAGTCACACATGTATGTATTAGACCAATGCTAATTAGCAAAACTGATCAGTGATCCAAACTTAATAGAGTGAAACAATAATGTTGTTTATTTTTATATATTATACATAAATCTATGATAAACCAAATATAAATTTCTTTTAAATCAGCAATTTTTGGAGTTTTCTGCAATACTATCTCCAGTCATGCTTTCCCTTTTCTCAATTTTTCCCTTGTCAGGATAACTAAGATCAGCAATCTAGCTAGCAAAACCCTTGTATTGAGAGAATAGATACCATAAGCATGACCTGAAGAAAACTTAGAAATTGAAAGAGTAAGGTTTTAAGGAATCCTAGTAAAATAGGAAGGCCTGGAAATAAGCAGATTTCCTTACCTTGGCCATCAAATCCCTGCAGAATCTAGCCTGTGCCCAATTCTAATGTCTCATGACAAGGTGTCTTTCTCTTACGGTGCTTTATCCACACAGTCCAGCTTTCTATTCCTTTAGTCTTTGCTTGCGTTAGGGCCTTTGGTCCTCTTTAATCCCTCTGCCTGGAATGCCCTTTGCCCATTTCTTCCCATGATTGATTCCTTCTTACCTTTTAGGTCTCTTAAAAGGCTCCTTCTCTGAAATGGCTCCTTCTCTGACAGGCCATTCCTGAGCCCCTTTGCTAAAGCAATTGCCCCTGAGCCCTTGATCTCCTTTTACATCACCTAATGATTTTACTTCTTTTGTACAATATCTAATAATCTAAGAACATATTTTTCATTTGCTTTTTAATTGTTTATTTTCTGTCTTATTCTCTAATCCTTCCTCTTTTGTCCCAGCTGGCATGCTATATTCATAAGGCACTTGATGAGTATTTGTTGAAGGTTTATTTGTTTGTTTGCTTGTTTACTTACCTTATTTTATGAGCGTGCCTCTTTGTAGGATCTTCAACTTTCCCCCAACCATCTGTGGCATCTGGGTTGCCAGATAGGAATATACTTTTATTGCAGTCCACATTGGGCCTTTCCTAAAAAACAGTGCCCTGCCTCCACTTCCCCACCTTCATGCATTCTTGAAGCTCTGCAAGCTCATACTGATGGGATGAAATTGACCCACCTGCTCCGCTAGATATACAGGTACAGGGATACCACCACAAAGAGCAAGAAAAACTAAGTTCTGAATGTGCAAAAGTAACCCAGTTGCTATTTTAGTAAGGGGCCAGAGAAGTTGACACTAACATGACAAATACAGAGAGAAAGAGGACTGGAAAAATGTAAAGGTCTAATACATTCCTTTTGGATGCATCAGCTATGACACTGACATAGAACACTTAGCTGCACTGTGGCCAAGCTCTCTCCATGTCAGGGCCAAATGTAGACTAGAATAAAAGAACAATGAGTTTTTAAACAAACATATGGTTTTAGATGGCTGGCAAAGAAAAAAAAAATATTCCCTTTCTAGAGGCCAGCATTTAGCAGATCTACCATTAGGATAGGCTTTGAGCAAAGAATAAGACACTGGGCCAGTCTCTTAAAGTAGCTCCATAGTTATTTTCTCTTAAAGGCACCATATCCTTTCACCAGATTGGTTTCTCCTGGTTCCTGATCCTTAGGTCCATTTAGTCCATGATAATCTATGCTAGTTCTTTTGTACCTTGGCATCATCCTTCCAAGGTTTTTCTTCCTAATGTTTTGGCTATTTTATCTTATAACTTGGTACATCTTCACCTCATGTTCAGCCCTTGCATCCTGAATAGGATTTCTCTGTTTTCTTGTTGCTTCTCTAAAATTATAATTGTTCTACCTATGCTGCTGGTTTAGTCCTGATAACCTCTTTATGAAAATTTCTCAGCACACCATGCTCAGATATCATGAAAATAGAGGTGGTATCAGACTTTACTCATTCCTTTATTCATTCATTTACAAATATTTATCAAGCATCTACTGTATGTTAGACACTGTGCTAAGTGCTAAAGATACACCAGTAAATAAAATCAGCCTGGTACTTGCTCTCAAAGAACTTACAGTTTGATGTGGGAGCTGGGTATTTAAACAACTCACTGTAATGACTACCAATGGGGAAAGAAGGGGTGCTAACCCAGCAGATAGCTTTGTGTGTATGTGTGTGCATGTTACTGGATAAAAACTTTCTGGATGAAATGCAATCTAAGTTGAAACTTATGTGTCTTTGGAGTTGCCTCCAACCAAAATTTCCAACAAGAATGCTGCTGATCCTGGGAAGGTCAATGGTTTCCTTCAGGTGGAAACTGAAGGAAACCATTTGGGCAGGTGAAAGGGGTGAGGTTCTGTGCATAAACAACCCTAAAGCTCTCTTAGGCCCGTATCAGATCTTTTTTCCAAGTTCTATTAAAAAGATTCAAGCTACTGTCAAAGAAAAAAAAAAAACCCTTAAAACTGAGCCAAATAACAGGGTTACCAGGGGTATAACCTAGTTCAAATGTAGGCTACATGATACACCTTGCCCAGAGCTTTACCTGGAGACACACAACCCTCCATGAGAACTTTTAGCTTGTGACATCTTCCCTGATTATTATCTCCACATAGTTATATTGGAAAACTTACAATCTGACTGGAGGGGAAGACTTGGCAAAGCACTGAGTTGAGTACCAGATCAGGGGGTTGGGTCTGAACCTGCACATAGAGTTCTACAGGACAGATCTCATCTAGTAAGCTTCTCATCCGAGTATGAGAGACTGTGCATAATTCTGGAAAAACAGCCTAAAAGAGAGAAGTTCAACTATTGTAGTTCAACTAGTCACTTCCACATGACCTTAATACACAGATGAGAAATGCTGTGGCTTGCTACATTGACACAATTGAGTATCAACTCCATTAAATCACTATTTCTTTTTTTTTTTTTTAAAGTTTATTTACTTTGGGAGAGAGAAAGAGCATGCACACATGAGCAGGGGAGAGGAAGAGAGAGGGAGAGACAGAATCCCAGGCAAGTTCTGCGCTGCCTGATTCAGCACAGAGCCCAACACAGGGCTCTATCTCACAAATGGTGATATCATGACCTGAGCTGAAATCAGGAGTCTGACACCCAACCAACTGAGCCACCCAGGCATCCCTAAATCCACTATTTCTGAGCCATGGACTTCAATTTACTCTTGACATCCAGCTGGTTGCCCACCTCTATTCCTAGATAGAACTTATCTTTTGGTAGAAGATATCCATGTTCTAAAGATATCCTCCATGAAGGCTGAGACAAATATACTTATCACACAGAAACTAATTCACTGAAGATTGGGATTTAGGTTCACATCAGTTTGCTTCCATGATGAAGTAAGTCCAAAAGGCAAAAAAGGGAAATAAAAAGTTGGGGACTTATAGTTTTAACTATATTTACAATTTTTTAACTACTTCCCTATAAAAGATATCAGTCTAGATTCAACAGTAGCACATTAAGCAGATTCAAGTGTTTCTTAGATTTAAGGTATTCATCCCTTCAGCCCTTATCTCCTTTTATCAACTTCTTGAAGATCACTCCAGTATTCTTCAAATGCCATAAGCCATCTAAAGCTTGAAAGCCTACTTTTATTCAGCTTTTTGAGAAGCCCAGTCCAAATGTTCCCTCACAACCAATTGTAGTCAAAATGAATACCTCAAACATTTTCATTTGCCTGATTTTGTTTTGAGAGTACCGTGGTGTCATTTCTGTTCTTCATTGTGAATATCTTAGAGAAGTTTAGCTTAAATTTGCTGAATAATTTATGTTGGGTAAAGATACCCATGAGAGGCATGAGAAGTCTGATCTTTATTTGAAGAATTCTGGTATCCATAGAGGTCAAAAATTCATATCAGACAACCAGAAAGCTCCAGTGATGATAGATGCAGGACTCCGTTCCATATCACATCTGTTCCCAAGGGCTACAACCACTATACAAACGTGTTATGTTGGAAAACAGAACCTATTTGTTTAGGAAACTAACCTTGAGCACTTTTGGCCATAGTCCAATCTAATATTCAGTGTCAATTCTATCCTGGCCCCAAATTGTGTCCTGAGCATCTGGATACCTCACTACCAATATATTTACTTTTTATTTTTAATCTCTTTTTTGGGAAGGCCTAAACCCCAATATATCTGTGGAAACTGGATAGAACCACCTAAGCCTCAAAGAGGCTCTGGGGACAATGACTAATTTACAAGGTTTCCTGCTATTACATAACAAGTATGTCATCACTATGAGTTCTGTGCCAGGACAAAGGAGCTGAGAAATTTGCATTTTCCATGTCAGCCTCAAATGCCTGTGCAGTGTAATTTCAATGAACTTAATGATTCATTTGCTTCTATTTCAAAGCTCTGGTATCATCTTGTAGTTTTGGTGTAATACATCAAGACCATTGTGTAGCCTTTTCTGGAAGGCATGGTGACCTGCTTATGCAGAATAGCTTTCAAAAACATACTCTCTTAAACTATACTATTTCCAGTTGTAACTGAATTATCACCTCGTTATGGAAGGTCCTTGTCTACAACCTTTATGTCTCCTTCATCTTTTGTCCAACGTTTTCAGGTGTGTGCTGCTCAGGTTTTCCAAGAGTGGACTGAGAGAGGCAGGAGGCTCCACTGGTCCCTGAAGGGGGTAGGAAAAATTCTGATTGCCTTGATTGTAGTAATAACTGTTCCTGAGTCTGTTATACTTTCTGAGATGAAAGTAATTATTTTTTTCTTTCTTTATTTATACATATGTGTACACATATATATTTTGGCTCATTTTATGAGGGATTGAGGTGTTGCATGAATACATTATTATAGGAGTTATGCAATGTCCTAATAAAACTTTAATTTTTGAGAGGAAAAATGAGTATCTGTAAATATTGAGATGTTGAATGTAACAAATCTTATAAATACATATTTTATTTTCTATCTAGATTACAAGTGACTTAAGGATAGGGAATCATTTCCTTAAGGAGCTCTGATAAGATCAGAACAGTATTTTTAAATGGTAGGTATTTAAAAGCTTCGAAGATGTTTGTGAAATTCTATGCCGACAGTGTTGGTATTTCTCTTCAATTTGCTCAGACATTGTAAATCATGTGTGATAAGTGAGGAGAAAATGGAGGGCAATATGAGGTTGATATAACTTCTCTGAAGGTCAGCCAGCAAGCTGGGGGAAGGACGGAATTAGAACTCACACCCCTCGATTTTCTAGGCTGTTGCTTAGCCCACTGAACCCCACTGTCTCTGACTCAGTGCATTAATATAGACTGTGAAACACAGATTGCCTGAACATATGGCAGAGAGGATGAGAAGATAATATTCCATGGCAGGATTCGTTCCTACAGATGGGTGGTTGCAAAGGCTGTTTTTTTTTTTTTTTTTTTTTTTTTTTCCCAGAGGATTCAGTAAGTGAAGCGTTAAGCACTTTTCTTATTTTTGTCTCCAAATGATACGACTTTTCCCCTTGAATGGGATCAATTTCTGGGTGTTCCTATTGTCAGGGGAAGTTAGTGGAAGTGAGGTCAGGAGGTGTGCAGATCTCCCCGCAGGCTGTGATGAGGAATAAATGATAAGGCCCATGCAGAGCACTCAGCATTATACCTGGAGGGGTGCCTATAATTGCCATTCCCTCTCTTTCCTCAGGAAAGCACATCCTGCATTTAGGACACAGATTCTAGAAATGTCTCCTGGACTGGATGCTTCGACTCTCCTTAGCAATAATCCATATTTTATACTATTAATATGGCCTATCTATTTCTTTATCAATATAAATGACTAGATGCCACTAACATTCTAATTCAAGGCTTCATATAATACATTGGACAAGTTATTGTACATTTTGGCTCTAGATTATCTCTCGAGCAGGAGACAGAAATATACAGGTTGCAAGTAGGAGAGGGAAATCAGAGCAAGGGACTCAGAGTTCAAGGCTTCCAAGGCAGAGTCCCAAAGTGCAAGGACTTTAGGCATACTTTAGGGCTGTGGTTTTAAAGTTGGTACACAGTCCAATGAGAGTAACTGGGAAGACTGTGTGGGCAGGGTTCTATACTCCTCAATTTATATGGTATACATCTGTTCTGTATAATAAAGTTTAATGTAAGAGTTTGGTTGGGAAAATAGAAGGTTTTGTAACTAAAAGATAGTTTTTAAAAGCCTGATTTAGGAAATGGTTGGTTTTATACAAAAAAGTATAGTAGTTAAAAGTATGGACATTGGCTGTAGTCGAACATAGCTCTGCATCTAACTAATCCTTTGAACTTGGACCAGCTGCTTAGCTTCCCTGTGCCTTAGAATCCTTACCTGTAATAATAGGGTAATAATTGTGTCTAACTCATAGGTTTGTAATGAGGTCTAAATAAGATAATACATGGGAGTACTTGACATTGAGACTGGCACACAGTAAACACGCACTAAGAGGTAGCAGCTGTTACCACTTTATCATTGATATTACCACTACTTTTGTTACTATTAGATCTATTAAAAAATGGAATCATTGACTTATTCTATTTTGGAATTTATGGAGAATGCTGTGGTACTCTAATAATTTAACTGTGCATGATAGGTCCCCCCACTCATGAAAAGAGCATGAATGCTCTGGTGGGAACAGAATGAGAAAGAGATTCCAAGGGAAGGTGGTATGTCAGGATTAGGCATGCTGACTGGCTGGAAACATGTCCATGACAAACTGAAGATTTGTGTCTCTTTAAAAAAATAATAAAGTTTATTTACTTTTGAGAGACAGAGAGCGTGAGTAGGGGAGGGGCAGAGAGAGAGGGAGACACAGAAGCCAAAGCAGGCTCCAGGCTCTGAGCTGTTAGCACAGAGCCCAACATGGGGCTGGAACTCACAAACTGTGAGATCATGACCTGAGACAAAACCAGATGCTTAACTGACTGAGCCACCCAGGTATCCCTGAAGATCTGTGCCTCTTATTATGTCCCTTGTTATGTACTGAATTGTGTCATTCTTCCACCACCACCACCAAATTCATGTGTTGAAGCTCTAGTCCCCAGTACCTCAAAATGTGACTCTATTTGGAAAAAGGGTCCTTACAGAGCTAATTCAGCTAAAATGATGTCATTAGGGTGGGCCCTCATCTAGTACAACTGATGTCCTTCTAAGAAGAGAAAATCTGGACACAGAATATACAGAGGGAAGACAATGTGAGGTCACAGGGAGAAGATGACTCTCTAAAACCAAGGAGAGAGGCCTGGAACAGACTCTTCCCTCACAGCCCTCAAAAGGAACCAGCACTTTGACACCTTGATCTCAGATATCCAACCTCCAGAACTGTGAGAAAATAAACTTCTGTTGTTGAAGCCACGTCTGTGGCACTTTGTCATCGCAGCCCTAGCAAGTCTTGGAGATTTCATAGTGTGGTTTAATTCTGAAAGGTAGCTTTCTTTTAGCAATCCAAGTACAGAGAAAACTAGCTAAGGACTAGCACTCCCCTGAAAATCCAGTTCTACTCTTCCTTTTTCCTAAGTAAAATGCTGCTGGTTCACGTCAGGATCTTTAAGGCACCCCTCCCAAATCAGCATTTAATTTTTTTCAGCCAACATATTTCAGCCAGCTTTTCATCTGGTATTCTCTGCCACTGCTACCCTTTCAGAGTCATTAATGACATCTCCAGCACATGGCTGGCATCTCAGCTGCAGCCTGGGGCCTGGCATATTCACCACCTAGAGGAAGGCCTTCGAGATTTATCAGTGGAGATTTTCACCAGACAATATAATGCTTGCCAAGATAATGCCTCTGGAATATCCTGAAATCAACTATTAACAAAAGGCAAATAAGTAAAAAAAAAAATCGTTAAAATTTTTCCCCACCAAAAAAAAAAAAACAACAAAACAAACCACGCTTTTTTTATATCCAGCTGCACCCAAAATAAAACAGCTATCAAAAAAAAAAGTTCCCCCATTAGCTGTCAGTTCACAGCAACTTCAATCAGCTGGTGTGCCTGAGCCTGCGGTAACATCTCCCCAGCAGCCTCCCACATGCCAAACTTGACTGCTCTGTGTGAGCCACATTAAACTTGTCTGCCATCAATCCTTGGTCTCCTTTGCAGCAGCAGCTTAACGAGGTGAGGAAGCTGGCATCACCAAGAGGCAAATGCTGTTTTAGGAGGACCGAGGGGAGCTGAGGGAGGAGATGCTGTGGAGAAAAGCTGGATATAGGCCATTGAGCAATGGAGTTTTTCTCCTAAGATCTTCTCATATTGTCATTTCCACACAGATATGTTGTTTTCAAATCTCCTAATGTCAGAATAGGCAGTGGAAGATGAGTCAGGAAGCACCAAACCACAGCAAGCTGGCTACCCTCACATAATTTTATCTTATGGAGAACTAGAGAATGCTATGCCACTTTCTCTCCATGCAGCTCTTAGAGACCGGGGATGTATCTCCTCCCAAGACGGACCACAGATTCAGGTCCGGGGCTTCCTTTGGAATTCACAGCAAGAAACACTAAGAAAAGTATTCAGTGTCTTTCTGCCCTATCAGGTGAGTCTGGGTTTGAAGCATGTTCACAGTGTATATCATCACCAGGGGAGGTAATCTAGCGTTCTCCCCCGAACTGACATTGAAGGAGGCCTCACCTCTGGCAGTGGGAACAAAATGACAAGCGACCCATTAACTACACACAGAAAGAGCCTGCCAGCCAATTCCCTGTGCTAGCAAGGAGAATGCCATGTGGGGCAGCTCAGCCCTCGCCCTCACTCCCTTCCTGGGGCCAGTTTCACAGATTGCTTACAGACCACAGCAGTGCGGAATCTGGAGGGCCTTCTTGGAATAGAAGCTGAACTTCTATTTGAAATGCCTCCCTCCTGCTGTTCTTAAATAACACTGACAACAATAATAGGCATTTATACCAATAGGGTCCTTCAGAACCTTTATTAAATCCTTCCAAATATACTCTTTTGCTTCTATCCAGCAAAGAAAATATGCTTTTTACATGTGCCCAGAAGATGGCTGCATAGCTTTTGGCTACTGGAACTACCCGCTGTCTAAAATAACTCCCTTATTTGTGTCCAGGTTCTGACAAATGCCCAGCATAGGTATGGGCCTGCAAATTTCTTTGACCCAGTAATGTGGTGTACTTTTTTTTTTTTTTTTTAACCACAGAAACTTAGCAAAGTGACCTTAATGATCCACTTGCTCAACCACACAGCTGACATTTGAATTAGAATGGCAACCAAGTGGCCATCCAGTCTTGGCTTGAAATCCTGGGATGAAGAATACAGAAGTTACTACCTTCTGCACAGTGGTTCTCATTGAACACCATTTTTCCCATTAGTATGCTTAAACTCTCTTTTACTAATCCCATTTAGCCTACCCCTTTCCCCAAAGACTGTGAGTATAATGGTAGTTTGTACTGAACATGACCAGTGTTTGAAGAGTAACATTTTCTTCATGTCTTTTATTATACAATTTTGAATAATTCTCTAATGATGCAACACGGCTTAATGAAAATAGCTGTGACCTTGGAGTAAGAAGATACAGGTGTGAGTCCCAGCTTGATCAATTACTACCTTGTAAATTGGGAGGCCTATCAATCCCACTGTTTATTAAATGGAAATAAAGCTGGATGTCCTCAAGAGGGTTGCTAACAGAGTTCAATGGGATAATATATATGAAAGAAATTTGTAAATGGCAAATTGCTATATACACATAAATCGTTTATTCGTTTTTTTTTTTAACTTTTAGGTTACTCCTTGGAAAATTATGCTAAAGTGGGTAAAAGAGGGAAAAGGGCAAACACATAGCAATTTAATTAGATCCGCAGGACATTGCCTTCATATGGGTAGAAGGAGCCCCCAGCCCTTTGGATTTCAGCACATAGATATGTGGTGACTTAATATGCAAATGAAAGGCCTCAGAGGGCACCCAGTCTCCACATGTGCCAATTAATCAAAAGAAACAGTATCATCCTCTAATTCCACTAATTAGAGAATCATCCATAAGCTACTAGGTTTCTGAGCTACCGAGGTTTAATAAATTTGCAATAAATTACCAGTAATACATTAGCCAGGGACTGAATGCTACTGAGCGATACGCTGAGGGGAGGGCTCAGGTTATCTATGTATTGAAAGGTTTATTTTCTTAATTTTCTTATTGTTTTCCCTTCTAAAAAGATTCTGTACCCCTTGGTTATAAAGGGCCATAGATCCCTATGGTTGATTATGACAACAGGTCCAGAAATAATACATAGATATAACTATTAAATGATGTGATTGGAATTTTCACGAATGTATAATTCATACAAGTGGTTGTTTGCTTTAAAACAGTCACTTTGTGAATTTTTATACTTGTTTAATAATACTAACATTGCTAAAAATTAGGGAAATCCTATAAAAATTGCTCTCACATACTCATATGTTCATTTGAACCTCCCCATGGGGTAGCAAATTATCATCTGAGGGTATATTTGAATTTGGAGGCAACTAAAAGATATTTGGATCTGCTCTGGTTATGAAGGTAGTTGATCAAGCAGAGTAATCCTATTTGTCACCACTTGAAGGACCCATCTCATCACCTATGTGCTTGTATGACTGGATTGATAGTGCCAGAACAAAACGCTTGGTTTAGAGCATAAGATTGGACTGGCTTGAGGGTACACTGTATATATATATAGTTTGAATCTGTTTATGAGGCATTTGGCTTTTAACTTCACTCAAAGTACAGGTGGAAGAGATGGAGGCCTTTGTCCATGTTGTTCCTTAACCTAGAATGTTTTTTTGCAATTCAAGGGTTTGCAATTCAAAACTACCCCTCCTTTAACGTTCAACTTATATGCCATCTCAGTTGCAAAGATTTTCCTGAGCAGTCTCCAACACGTAGTTTTGCTGTGCTCTTTGAGCTTTCATTGTATCTGACTGGAACCTCTTTTATGGAACCTATTACTTTCTTGGTTTAACATGTTTGGTTTTATATACTTCTTATCACTTTTTATAGGTAGTAAACCTTTTGGAGGTAGGATTTGTGTCTGACTCTTCTTTGAATCTCACATAACTAGATTAAGCTTTGTACATTATATTTCCTCAATTAATAGTAACTTAATAAATGAGTTATGAAGCAATCTGGTATATACATGTGTATACACACACACAGTAAACATACATACAGAAGGATGTTCAAGTAACTACCTAATTTACTTACATAAAATATCACTCTTAACTGTGAAATATTAAAAAGTATTTTCCTTAAGAAAGGAAATGCGATATATACACATATATCATTCAGCCATAAAAATGAATGAAATCTTGCCATTTTCAATGACATGGATGGAGCTGAGAGTATAATGCCAAGCAAATTAAGTCAGAGAAAGACAAATACCATATGAGTCCACTTATATGTGAAATTTAAGAAACAAAACAAATGAGGAAAGAGAGAGAGAGAAACAAAGAAACAGACTCTTAATTATAGTGAAAAAACTGGGGGCGCCTGGGTGGCGCAGTCGGTTAAGTGTCCGACTTCAGCCAGGTCACGATCTCGCGGTCCGGGAGTTCGAGCCCCGCGTCAGGCTCTGGGCTGATGGCTCGGAGCCTGGAGCCTGTTTCCGATTCTGTGTCTCCCTCTCTCTCTGCCCCTCCCCCATTCATGCTCTGTCTCTCTCTGTCCCAATAATAAATAAAAACGTTGAAAAAAATTAAAAAACAAAACAAAACAAAACAAAAAAACTGATGACTACTAGAGGAGAGGTGAGTGGGGAGATGGGTGAAATAGGAGATGGGGATTTAGGAGTGCACTCGTCATGATGAGCACTGGGTGATGTATGGAATTACTGAATCACTACATTGTACACCTGAAACTAATATAACATGTATGCTAACTATACTGGAATTAAAATAAAAACAAAGATCATTTCTTTTAAAATTAGAATACAAAAATGACTTCTATCACCACTTCTGTTCAGCATTATGATGGAGATCCCAGTCAGTATCGTAAGACAAGAAGTATAAGGACTAGAAGGAAATAAACAAAACTATCTATTATGCACAGATGATAAAATTGTTTATATAACGATGCACACAGACAATGAGAAAGGTTCTAACTTCCCTCCTCACAAGAAGAACAACTAACATCTATTAAGGAACAAGACACCACTGAGAATCCTAGAACATGGGAGTGACGCTGAAGCACCCCCCTATACCACAGAGACCGAGACAGATGGCTTTAGAAGGGTAAGAGAAGTGGCTACATGTTGCACTAGGCTAATGCACCATCACATGGAAAGATCTCTTCTGAGCCCCCACTTCCTCCAGTGGGAAAAGAGAACCCAGCATTGGGGATGCTTTGTTGGAGTCCCATTCGGATCTCATACCATGAGGATTGTAGGGGAATCTGCAGGGCTTAGCCACTGAGAATCTGACTGTAATGTAGAAGGAGGCACACATATCTTGGCAGACTGAGTTCATACCTGCAGTCCCCACATAGTAATTCTAACTAGCAGCTTGTCTTATCCAAATAACTAAGTTGGGGGTGTGCTCTAACCAGGGAACCCAGTGGGGTGTGGATTTGTCTGATTCAGATTCTCAAATGAAAAGTTCTGCCAGACTTAGAGCCTTGTCTGCCCATACCTGGGCAAGGAACAGAATCACAGCCCCACCCACTGTGGAGAGTGTCTTCTGGCCCCATCTGACCAGTAGGGCTGGTAAAAACTCCAAGAAGGTGAGTGGCTCAGTGGCACTGGAGACTAGAGAGGGGTGGGAGTGCTGATTGCCTCCGGAGCAAAGTCAGTATCAGGCATGGAAGGTTCCAGTGCTACCCAAAGCCAGAGGTTAAATTCACAGCTAAGGCTGATGGTAGTGCTGGGGCCCTCCCAACTGAACTGCCTATTTGAGAAATTGAGGGTAGTGTGGAGGGGCTCCTTATACCACCTCCCCAGGCAAAGTTGATGAGACATAGCTCCCACCTATTGTGAAAAGTGTCTTCTGGCTCCATCTGACCAGAAGTGCTGGCAACAACTCCTGGAAGCTGTGCAGCTCAGTGGTGCTTTAGCTGAGAGAAAGGCAGGCAGAGGTGACAGTTTGCAAAGCAAAGCTAGTGGTCCTGTTTGGCTAGGAAACTTGAGGAGTGGGTTGGCTTGAATTAAGACAACAAAGAGCTTTACTGGCTTTAGAGCTGCTTTTCCACTGTGTCCAGACAGGCAATCTCATCTGTAGCCCTTCTCATCGCTGAATACAGCATTCAGCCTGTCCAGCTACAGAACCTAATAAGAGCACATGAGAAGCTTTATAGCCCATTCAACAAGCCCTGTACACAATGGCACTTGAATAGACAGCATGGTTGTGATTTCCCCTGTCTACAGGGCAAACCTGGTAGCCTGACCTGGCCAGGGAATTCAGTGCACACCCTAGTCTGATTTGGGTCCTTAAATACATTGCATAGGTCCTGGGCCCCATCCTGCTAGGTCCCACTAGAGCAAGGAACCTAATTCATAGCCCCAGATACTATTGAACATAGTACCCAATCCCAACCATCTAGTAAGTCTCACCCAAGAATCCAGGTAACCATGGAACCCATCCTACAACTTCATTTGTGTAAGGAACAAACCCAGCAGTCTGATCCAACTATTTCCATCCCCATCCTCAAAGGTCAAACATAAGAAAAGGCCTCACCTACCCAAAGACTTTACCAGCAAACACATCCTGAAATCCAAACTGAGCCAACTGATAAGAACTGTCTCTACTTAAGCAAACCTGTAATGTCTGGAAGAAGAACCCAATTACTCAAATATACAGATACCAACCAATGTAAGGAATCAAGGATCACAAAATAATTAGGTAAATATGATACTGCCAAAAGAAACTAATTAAACTTCAATAACTGACTCTCTAAAGAAATGAAAATCTATGAAATGTCAGACAAATAATTCAGAAGAATTCTCCTAAGGAAGTTTAGTGGAAAAGAAAACCCAGACAAAAAAACTAAACAAAATTACAAAAACAATGCATGAACAAAATGAGAGTGTTAACAACAAAATAGCAACCATAAAAAAAAAAAAAATCTTAGGCTTTAAAATACAATATTGAGCTAAGAAATCAACATAGAGTGTAAAAAGTAGATTTGAGTGTGCAGGAGGAAGAATCAGTAACCTAGAGGATAGGATATTAGAAATTACATAGTTAAAAGACAAAAAAGAAAACAGAAAGAAAAGAATGAAGAAAGCTTACAGGAATTATGTGAATGTAAAAAAAACAAAAAACAAAACAACAAACAAACAAACAAACAAAAAGTCACTATGGTAATTCCAGATGAAGACACAGAAAGTGGGACATGGGACAGAAAGTATCTTTAAAGCAATCATGGCTGAGAACTTCCCAAACACAGGAAGAGAAATGGACATCCACATCCATGAGGCCTAGCGAATCTCAAATAGATTGAACCATCAAATAGACTACACCAAGACACATTATAATTAAATTGTCAAAAGTCAAAAATAAGAATTTTAAGAGCAACAAGAGACAACCGAGATTATATAGAAGGTACCCTCCCCCACCCCAGCCTCATACCATCAGTGGATTTCTGAACAGAAACATTTCAGGCTGGGAGAGAATGGAATCTCATATTCAAAATATTAAAAGAGAATCAATGAAGAATTCTATACCTGGTGAAGCTGTCTTTCAGAAACAAACAAAGCTTAGGGAGTTCATTACCATTGGAAGTGCCTTACAAGACATGTTAAAGCGAATTCTGTGAGTGGAAGTAAAATAATTCTCATTAACATTATAAAAACATAAAAAGTATAAATCTCACTAATAATAGTAAATGTATAGTCACAGTTAGAGTCCACAATATGGTAACAGTGGCACATAATTCGTTTACAACTCTAGTTTAAAAGCTAAAAAAGAATGAATGTAGCAAAACTAACCATAAATACAATAATCTGTTATTACACAACATAAAAAAAAACATGGAAATTGTAGTAGCAATAATCTAAAATGTGAGGGGGAAGAAGTAAAAGTGTAAAGTTTACAAATTCTATTGATGTTGTTATCAGTTTAAAATAGGGTGTTATAAGTTTAAGATACCTATGTGAGCCTTATGGTAATCAAAAGGGAAAATCTTATAGTAAATATACAGTAGAACATGATGAAGAAGTCAAAGCATACTCATACCAGAAGACATCAAAACATAACAAAAGGCAGCAGATAATAAGCAAGGAAAAACAGATCTACAAAACAACCAGGAAAAAATTGAAATGGCAATATTAAGTCCTTATCTATCAATGATTACTTTAAATATAAATGGATTAAATTCTCTAATTAAAAGAATATTGAATGGATTAATAAAACATGAGATGCAAGGGGCGCCTGGGTGGCGCAGTCGGTTAAGCCACCGACTTCAGCCAGGTCACGATCTCGCGGTCCGTGAGTTCGAGCCCCGCGTCGGGCTCTGGGCTGATGGCTCAGAGCCTGGAGCCTGTTTCCGATTCTGTGTCTCCCTCTCTCTCTGCCCCTCCCCCGTTCATGCTCTGTCTCTCTCTGTCCCAAAAATAAATAAACGTTGAAAAATAAAATTAAAAAAAAACAAAAACAAAAACAAAAAAAAAAAAAACATGAGATGCAACAATATGCTGCCAATAAGAGACTCATTTTAGCCTCAAAAACACAAATAGACTGAGAATGAAGGTATGGAAAAAGACATTTCAAGTGAATGGTCACAAAAAAAATCAGGAATATTTTTTTTTTTAAATTTTTATCAGACAAATCAGACTTTAAATGAAAAATGGCAAAAAGAGACAAAGAAAGTTCTTATATAATGATAAAGGGGTTAATACATCAAGAAGTTATAACAATTGTAAGCATTTATGCACCCAACATTGGAGCACCTAAATATATAAAACAAAACCTAAGAGAGCTAAAAGGAGAAATAAGTAGTTGTACAAAAATAGTTGGGGACTTTTATATCCCATTCTTAACAATAAATACATCATCCATACAGATAATCAATAAGGAAAAAGCAGACCTGAACACTATAGATCAAATAGATCTAACAAATATATAAAGAACATTCTATCCTACAACAGCAAAATACACATTTTTCTAAAACACATATGGAACATTTGCTAGGATAGACCATATGCCACAAAAAAAGTCTTAGAAAATTCAGGAAGATTGAAATAATTCCAAATATCTTTTTTGACCACAATGGTATGAAATTAGGAATCAACAAGAGGAAAATAGGAAATTCATGAAAATATGGAAATAAAACAATACTCTCCTAACAACTATTGGAACAAAAAATAAAGAGGAAATGAAAAAGTGCCTTGAGACAAATGAAAATGGAAACACAACCTACTAGAACTATGGGATGCAGCAAAAACAGTTCTAAGAGGAAGTTCATAGCAATGAATGCCTACATTTATAATCAAGAAAGATCCCAAACAAACAACCTAACTCTACTCCTTAAGGAATTAGAATACAAACAAACTGAGCCCAAAGTTACCAGAAGAAGGGAAATAATAAATATAAGAGCAGAAATAAATGAAATAGAGAAGAAAAACAATAGAAAAGATTAACAAAAGAAGTGGTTCTTTGAAAAGAAGCAATATTGACAAATCCTTACCTAGACTAATCAAGGAAAGAAGACAAATAACCCAAATCAAGAAAATTATAAGTGAAAAAGACATTACAATGGACACACAGAAATTCAAAGGATCATACGAGGCTACTATGAACAACTATATTCCAAAAAACTGGATACCCTAGAAGAAATGAAAAAAAAAATCTTAGAAACATTCAACTTACCATGACAGAATCAGAAGAAATAGAAAATCTGAAGATCAGTTACACATAAGAAGATTGAATCAGTAATCAAAAATTCTCCCAACAAAGAAAAACCCAGGATCAGATCGTTTCACTGGTGAATTTTACTAAACATTTAAAGAAGAATTAACACCAATCCTTCCCAAATGCTTCCAAATATACAAGAGGATGGAATAGTCTTAAACTCATTTTATGAGATCAGCATAATCCTGACACATAACCCAGAAAAGGACACTACTAGAAAAAGAAAAATGACAGGCTAATATCCCTGATAAATATAGATGCAAAAATTGATTGATTGATTGACTGATTGTCTGAAAGAGAAGGTGAGACGGAGAATCCCAAACAGGCTCCCCCACTGTCAGCACATAGCCTGACACAAGGCTCAATCTCATGAACCAAAAGTTCTTGAGCTAAAATGAAGAGTCAGATGCTTAACTGACTAAGGCCCCCAGGTGCCCCTAGATGTAAATACCCTTAATAAAATACTAGCAAAGTAAAGTCAGCAGCACATTAAAAGGATCATTCACACATAATCAAATGGGTTTATCCCTGGGATGGTCCAAAATATGGAAATCTGCATGATACATCACATTAATAAAATGAAAGAAAAGAATTATATGATTATTTCAATAGATGCACAAAAAGCATTTAACAAACTTCAACATCTATTCATGATAAAAACAAACTAGGCATAGAAGAAACATATCTCAACATAATAAAGGCCATATACTTTAAGCCCACAGCTAAAATACTCAGTGGTGAAAGATTGAAAGCTTTTCTCTAAGATCAGGAGCAGCACAAGGGTGCCCACTCTCCCACTCCTATTAAACATAGAAATGGAAGCTCTTGCTATAGCAATCAGGTAAGAAAAAGAAATAAAAAGCATCATAATTGGAAAAGAACAAGTAAAATTGTCTTTATAATCAGGTGACATGATTTTATACACATAAAATCCTACACTCAACCGACAACCTGTTAGATTTAGTCAAGGAATTCAGTAAAGTTGCAGGATATAAAATTAACATAAAAAAATCATAAGAATTTCTATACAGCAACAACAAATTTTCTAAAAAAAGAAATAAACTATCACATTTTTAATAGCATCCAAACAATAAAATATTTAAGAATAAATTTATCTAAGCAGTTGAAAAATCTCCAATCTTAAAATTACAAGGCACTGATGAAAGAAATCAAAGTCACAAATACATGGAAAGGTGTCCTGTGTTCATGGATTAGAAAAATTAATATTGCTAAAATCTCAGTACTACCAGAAAACATCCATAAATTTAGTGTGATCTCTTTCAAGGTTCCAATGTACATTTTAAAGGAGTAGAGAAAACATTACTAAAATTTATATGGAACCATAAAAGACCACAAATAGTCACAGGAATTCTGAGAAAGCAGAATAAAGCAGGGGGTACCACACTTCTGATTTTAAGCTATACTATAAAGTTACAGTCATCAAAACTGTATTGCATTGGCATAAAAACAGAACTAAATAGGCCAACAGAACCAAATCAAGAGCCCAGAAGTAAACCCAAGCATATACAGTCAATTAATTTTGACAAAGGAGCCAAGAATACTCAATGGATAAAGGACAATCTTTTTCAATAAACAGTGCTGTGACAATTTAAAACAGAAAAATAAAACTGGACCCATATCTTAAGTCACTCACAAAAAGTAAAGAAAATAGATTAAAGACTTAAATGTAAGACTTGAAACCATGAAACTCTTAGAAAAAAATACAGGCATAAAAATCCTTGACTTGGGTCTTTGTAAAGATTTTTTGGATATGACACCTATAGCACAAACAACAAGACAAAAAATAAATAAGTGGGTTTACATCAAAATTAAAAAAAGTTTTTTCACAGCAAAAGAAACCAGTAAGGTGAAAACACAACCTACAAAATGGGAAAATAATATTTGCAAATAATATATCTGATAAGAAGTTAATACACAAAATATATAAAGGACTTATAAATCTGAATAAGAAAAAACAAACAAGAAAAAAATTTTAAAAATATATAAAAAAACCTCAACAAACAACAATAAAAAATGCCCACACACAATAAACAAATGATCCACTTTAAAAACGGGGAAAGTATCTAAACAGGCATTTCTTCAAAGCAGATATACAATAGGCCAACATGTACATGTAAAGATGCACAACATCACTAGTCATTAGGGAAATGCAAATTAAAACCACATGAGATATCCCTTCATGGCTATTACAATGCCAACAGATAACATGTACCGGCATAGATGTAAAGAAAAGGGAATGCTTGTTCTCTGTTGGTGGAATTATAAATTTGTACAGTCATTATGGAAAACAGTATGGAGGGTCATCAAAAAATTAAAAACGAACTACCATATGATCCAGAAATTCCACATCTGGGACTATATCCAAAGGAAATGAAAACACTAACTTGAAGAGACATCTGTACCCTCATATGCGTTGTAGCATTATTTACAATAATCAAGACATGGAAACAATCAAAGTGTCCATCAATGGATGAATGTATAAAGAATTTGTGAATATACATACACACATACACATACACACACACCTACATCCATACACACATAATTGAATATTATTCAGCCATAAGAAGTGAGGAAATCTATCATTTGCAACAACATGGATGGTCCTTGAACACATGTTAAGTGATATAAATCAGACAGAGAAAGACAAATGCTGCATGATCTCATTCATATGTGGAGTCTGAAACAAAAGCAGAAACAAAACCCCCTAAAGGCAAACATAAAAAACTCATAGGAAAAGAGATAACTTGTAGTTACCAGAGAGATGGGGGAGGGGTAATTAGAGGAAGGTGATCAAAAGGTTACAACCTTCCAGTTATAAAAAAAAAATAAGTACTAGGGATATAATGTCTAAAACAATAACTATAGTGAACACAGCTATATGACATATAAGAGTTTTTAAGATAGTAAATTCTCAGAGTTCTCATCACAAGAAATACTTTTCTTTTTTTACTTTTTTCTCTTTCTTTGTTTTCTTTTTATTGTATCTATATGAGAAGATAGATATTAGTTGAACCTTCTGTGGTAAACATTTCACAATATATGTAAAGCAAACCATCTGCTGTACACCTGAAACTTATACAGTGATGTATGTCAATTATTTCACAATAAAATAGAAAAAAATTGTCAATATAGAAACCCAATAGAATGTATTCAATTTTTGAATTAAGAGAATTTAGAAATTGGATGGCTATACAATAAAGAAACAAAAGTCAACTGCATTTCCAGATACCATTCAAAAATCAGATTGAGGAGAGCCTGAGTGGCTCAGTCGGTTGAACATCTGATTCTTGATTTCGGCTCCGGTCATGATCTCAGGGTCATGAGATCAAGCTCTTTGTAGGGTTTGTGTGTCGCTTCCTTAAGATTCTCTCTCTCTCTCTCTCTCTCTCTCTCTTTCTCTCTTTCCCTACCTTTCTCCCTTTGCCCCTCTTCTCCTGCTCATGCTCTCTCTCTCTAAAAATAAATTAAAAATCTGCTTGAAAAAGGATATATATAATACCTAATATTATAAAGATGTCAGTTCTTCTTAAATTGACAAATTAGATTTAATGTAAGACTATCAAGTGTGAACTGTATTTTATTGTTGTTGTTGAACTTGACAAACTGGTTCTAAAATTTATGTGCAAGGACAAAGAGCCTAGAGCAATTAAGAAATACCTAAACAGGGGTGCCTGGCTGGCTCAGTCAGTAGAGCACACAACTCTTGATCTCAGGGTCAGGAGTTTCAGTCTCACGTTGGGTGTAGAGTTTACTTAATAGCAAACAAAAAAAACATAAAAAAAGAAATATGTAAACATAAAAAATAAGATGTGAAGAGGGTCCTTTTTTATTAAATAGCAATTCTACTATAGCTGGATATAGGAATAGAGAACTATCAGAAACTGATCTCTGTTTATAAGAGAAATGGGATAAGATTAAGCTGGCATTTCTGATCAGTGGGAAAAAGTTAAACTCTTAAATTCATGCTAAGACTATTTTATTTATGCAGATGGAAATAAATGAAATTATAGTTCTACCCAGCAACGCACAAAAAATGTCAATTCTAATCCATTGAAATACATACATGCAAAGATAAAAACTTCAAAACTTTTAGAAAATAAAGTAGAAATATCTTATACCCAGTAAAATGAGGAAAGATATCTCAAACAAGATATAGGGGCATCTGGGTGGCTCAGTTGGTTGGGCAGCCGACTTGGCTCAGGGCATGATCTTGCAGTCTGTAAGTTTGAGCCCTGCCTCAGGCCCTGTGCTGACTACTCAGAGCCTGGAGCCTGCTTCAGATTCTGTTCCCCCCGCCCCGTGCCTCCCCCACTTGTGCTCCGTCTCATTCTGTTTCTCAAAGATAAATGTAAAAAAAAAAAAATATTTCTCAAGCAAGATATAGGAAGTTTACTTAAAATTTTTTAAAGACTTTTTTTATTTTTTTTTTTCAACGTTTATTTATTTTTGGGACAGAGAGAGACAGAGCATGAACGGGGGAGGAGCAGAGAGAGAGGGAGACACAGAATCGGAAACAGGTTCCAGGCTCTGAGCCATCAGCGCAGAGCCCGGCCTGGGGCTCGAACTCACGGACCGCGAGATCGTGACCTGGCTGAAGTCGGACGCTCAACCGACTGCGCCACCAAGGCGCCCCAAGACTTTTTTTTATTTTTAAGTAATCGCTACACCCAACATGGGGCTCAAACTCCCAACTACAAGATCAAGAGTTGCAAGCTCCACTGACTGAGCCAGCCAGGTACTCCTCAAGACATAGAAAGTTTAAATGATAATGGAAAAGACTGATAAATTGAACTAGATTAAACTTTTAAAAAAGAACTTCACATCAGTTTGAAGAAATAATAAGCTGAGGCACTAACGAGATATTTTTCCTGCAATTGCAATTTATATAACTGATAAAAGGTTATTATTCAGAATAAACACAAAATTCATAAAATCACTAAGAATAAGATAAACTACACAAATATGGGAAAGAGAGGAATAGGCAGTTCATAGACAAGGAAATACAAAGAATAAGCATATGAATAAATGAAACTTTAGTATCAATCACATACAATTTTTAAATGGTATAATATTTAATATAATCTTTAAAAATTTTAAAGTCTGATAATTTTAAGTGTGGCAACTATGCAGGGAAACAAAACTGCCTTAGTCTTCAGGTGAATGTATAAATTAATATGGGTAGGAGCTGTTGGTTATCTTCCAATATTTGTCTTTCTTCTCTTTCTCATTAGTAATTCTATTTTTAAATGGATCCATGGCCAGGTAGAATAAAGACTGGATTTCCAAGTTTCCCTTGCAGTCAGACATGGCCATGTAAGTTATGGCCAAGGGGGTATAAGAAAAAGAACTGTGTGTATCTTTGGGGAAGAGGCTATGCACTTCTTGTGTGTGTGTGTGTATGTGTGTGTGTGTATGTGTGTGTGTTCTCCTTCTCCTTGCCAGCCAAAATAGGATATACTGGCTGAAGCTTCAGAAACCATTTTAGACTTGTTGATGAAAACTGTATATTCGAGGTGACCTACACAATAGAAGGACCCTGCGTCTTTGACTCTGTGAAGTATCTTATCATTTCTGGACTGTACACCTCCAAATATCTTGAACCTGAGATAAAAATGCATGACTTTAAACTATTATGATTCTTGATTTTTTATATTCACAGCACCTTAACCTAAACCTAGTCCTAACCAATGCAACCTCATTAGAAAAAGGGTTGGCATTATCCCATAAAGTTGAAGACATACATAGCCTACATTCTCCTAAGTATATGCTTTGAAGTTACACATTCCTATGTGCACCAGGAAGCATGTACAAAAATATTCATAATAACATGATTCTTTTTTTCAATGTTTATTTCTTTAATTATTTTGAGAGAGAGAGAGAGAGAGCATGGCAGAGGAGGGACAGAGAGAGACACACACACACAGAACCCAAAGCAGGCTCCAGGCTCCAAGCTGTCAGCACAGAGCCCAACGCAGGGTTTGAACTCATGAATTACAAGATCATGACCTGAACCAAAGTTGGATGCTTAACCAACTGAGCCACCCAAACGCCCCATAATAACATGATTCTAAGGCCAAATATTGGAAATAATCCAAAAGACCATAGGTAGGAGAATGGCTATTTCATTATAGTGTTTTCACTCAATGTTTGTTTCCAACAAACAGCCTGGAATAAACTCAATCTCTAAAGAATCTATCAGCATGATACAATTTGTAAAAATTCAACAATAAGGAAATTTAAACAATATATCATTTAAGGATACATCCTACCATTTATAAGTTAATGCAGCAGAATGATAAATTCAAATTTAGGATTGTCATTACCTCTGGTATGGGCAGGAGAGAGGCAGCAATCAGAGAGTTCTATGGGAGAGCTTCAAAATATGAATAACCTCTATTTTTTTTATGCTAGGTGCCAGGTACAAGGATATTAATATTATTCTATTTGTTTAAAACTTACATGTATGTCTTACATAGTTTTTTGAATGTGTGAAAAGTTTTTACAATAACAGTGGGAAAACCAGTGGGGAGGACAAAGCAGTGTGTGTGATTTTGAGGTGTGTGTGTGAAGTAACTCTATCTCTGGAAATGTGAAAAGACATAAACCTGACCATAACACTTAGGCTTAAGCACGACTGCTATGGCAGAGTACCTCTTTCTCAGCTTTTAAATATGCAAATGATTACCAAGGACTTGCAGTTCAAATGGACAGAGGGGACTGCCTCTTCTGACAGAGACTCTGAAAACCCAGTCTATAATCATCATATCACAACTGTCTGTACCATTGCTGTCATGTTCACCACCATCTCAATGTTGTTACTTTGTATATTGTCTCTTAGGTTCCTGACACTTTACTAAAGTCTTTGTGTTATGTCAACGATCCTCAACAATCCCGTGAACTAGATATTATTAATTCTTTATAAGATCTGCTTGAAGTTAAGCTCAGAGTAGGGAATGAATAAACTGGCCTTGTCATAGCTAGTAAACAGCAGTGTGTGCGTTCAAACCCAAGCACACTTGTTTCTAAAATGTGTGATCTTAACCATCATACTGCTTCTCCACAGCCCTCATTTCAAATATGTCTATTTTTACTGTCGCCCCTTCAGGCACAATAATGGGTACTATGGTCTTTCTGAAGCAATATTCATGCCTTAAAGAGGTGACAAAAAACAAAGAATGTAGTAAAGATATAACTGATTACTGACAATACTTCTGAGAGTTTGGAAGATGAGACACAGAGAGAAAAGATGCAGGATATTCTGAAAAATTGAGGGCAAAAGGATAGAAATGGAGTAAGACAAATTAAAATCAGGGAAATAAGCAGGGGGAAAAAAAGGATCCGGAGAATGAACAGAAAATAACAAGACCATCCTAAAGAATTTATTTTTTTCTTTTCCCCAGAAGCCTCTTTCCTCACCTTGGAATAGGTGTTTCATCTTCTGAAATGAGTTGGATAAATAAGAAGAAAAGGTTGAAAAGTAATTTCAAGTCCACAGAGCAAACCCTAGGATAGATTGTTTTTCCCTCAAAAGCCTTTCATCCAGGAAGCTTTAAGGTCTCATGGTTTTGGCAATAATTATGGCAGTGGTAATAATAATGCTGCTTACCTGGGATTTTCCCCTTGGCCGCGTGTGTATACCAATCAGTTTGTCACAATAATATCTTCAAGTTCACATACTAATTTGCATAAATCCATTTGTTAGTCTACAGAAGTAAGGACGCTTTCATGCCCTTGGACCTCAGTGTATTTGGGGCTGTCTATCTTGGACATCTTCACTAATGAGGTACTTTTAGGTCAGAACAAAGAAGTTCTTGCTTTGACTTACTTTGTATATTTGAATATTTTAGCTGTGCATTTGAATGTATATATCACGAATATATGTAGAAATTTCTATGGGGTGTGAAAACTCAGATTGTTTGGTGGGAATATGACACTCCGTACTCGCAAAAATTCCTTAAAAATAGGATATTTACCTACTTATTAAAAGAGATAATTTTGGCACTGCTGGTTTGCAGGTGGGGTATGTGAGAGAACCCTTCCTCCCCTAAATTCTGTGATATATGTGTTGTCATGAGCCCTCTTATTTAACATCTATATGCATTCTATGACTTTTATAGCAATCACTGTACATTATAAATCATTTAATCCATCTTCTTATTTTAACGATGTGATGAGAGTTGCGAATAGGAGACAGAAAGGAGGCAACAGTTCATTCAACCTCTCTAAGGCCTGCCAGCACCAGGAAATGCAAGGGTAGGCTCAGATAATTCTGAGGCATGAGACAGATAGACAGTGAATATCACCGGAGGGGAAGCTGCAGACCAGTGGTCCTGGAGGCAGAAAAGGGATGCAAAACGGGTTCCTTAAATCTTCATTTTAAGCATTCAGAATTATGCCTGTACAATGTTGATGAGAAATATATTATGATGAATTATGCCTGTTCATGTGTTTGTTTGTTTTTTCCAAAATTTCACAATAAACAGAGAGGCCAAAACCCAAGATGAATTTCTAAACTAGGGCAATGATGTGTTTAGACTATAAGGGCAGGACAGCTATTGTTAAAACTTCATGATAAAGCTCTTTAAAGGGGCTTTATCTTATCTTCAAAGCCCTATAGGGGAATGCTTTCTTATTTGCTTTCACAGTACTACAAGGACTCTTGTTTTTATACGAAGAAAACCAGTTCTCTTATTTCTGATGCACTGGTGGACCTAATACTATGAAGCTTTAAAATCATTCTTGCATCAAGTCTTCTTTTCCTAATTATTATGATTTCATTGCTGCTGAGCAGAATAATATGCTAGGTATTATCTTCTTAGCTCGTTTCAAAAGTTAATAAAAAACAAAGTTTCTCTATCCTTTTGGTGACTACAACACTTAATTAACTTAACCATTAATTCTTGTCAGTCATTATCACATACTGTATATGATTTCCTCTACACACTACATATGAAAGCAGTCAATTAGAATACCTATTAGCTGTTAGGCTACTGCATAAGGGAAAATATCATACTATTTCACATAGAAGGTGCTTAATAGATGCTTATTTAATAAAAAATGCATGGACCAATCATTTGTATAGATTTAGCAGAAATGTAGCTTTTGGAAAAAATGGATTCTATGCTTATATTTTCCCCTCTGATTTCTTTTTAAAAAAAATTTTTTTAACGTTTATTTATTTTTGAGACAGAGACAGAGCATGAATGGGGGAGGGTCAGAGAGAGGGAGACACAGAATCTGAAACAGGCTCCAGGCTCTGAGCTGTCAGCACAGAGCCTGACGCGGTACTTGAACTCATGGACTGCGAGATCATGACCTGAGCCGAAGTCGGCCACTTAACCAACTGAGCCACCCAGGTGCCCCCCCGCCCCATGATTTCTTTCTAAAGCACATGGAACTATCATTTGAGAAGGTACATTGTCTAGATACTGTGTGGCTATATAACAATACAAATCCTACAAATCCTATACAAATCCCTTAAAGAAGAAGAAAATAATTTTCAAGAGTACAAATTTTATGAGGTGTAGAACATTAATAGGAAAGACCTAATGGGAGAAAACCCTGAATTCTGGCTATGCTTATTTAGTACTTAGCTTCTCATTTTATGAACAGATTTGAGCAGTTTATAAAGAAGTGTTTGATGAGTTGCTAGAAACAATGTTGACAACATCCAGCATTTCCAAAGAAATGTAGGCCAAAAAGAAAGCCAAAAGTTGTTGAAACTAAATCAAACTACTAAGGCAAACTGCAAAACTAAATCACCTGATTCTAAAAGGAGAACATTGGAAAAATAAAGGTAGAAATTCCACATTGATAGAACTGTACACTAATAAGGGTGAGTTGTACTATATGTAAATCATACTCTAATAAACCAGACTAATAAAAAGCCATTTTTATAACTATATAATATGTCATTATTATTTTTCTCCCATTACTATGACTTCAGTGAGACTATGACTTCCATGAGACTCATAACTGTACCAGAAGGGATGATGCTAAAATTAAAAATACTTGGATTAAGGTTAAGAGTACTGATTTTGATGTGGACAAATGTGGAAAACTGAGTTATGTTGTGTTACTTTGGGCTAATTTAACAAAACCCATATAAGCACCAACGGCATCAATGGCAAAATTAAGAAAAGAATAAATGTATGACAGGGTTATTGTGAGAATTTATTATTATAATGCCTATCACACACTTACCATAAAGCCCCAAACATTTGAATCATATATTACTTTCTACTGGGGCAACTGAAAAGGCTTCACAGACAAGGGTGAGTAGAAGGGACATTACTGGCAAGGAAAATAGAATGAACAAAAGGACTGAGACAGATAGGAAAAGGACATGTAGTTTGAATGCAGTACTGAATCTCTGAAAGGGAGAAAATGAAGATGCATCTAGAAATGTGGGATATCACCAGATGGTGGATGGTGTTAAATGTTATTTTAAGGAGTTTGGATTTTATTCAATGAGTAATAAAAACCACTTAAACATTTTCGATTAGTAGAACGACATGATTTAAGTGGTACTTTACGAAGATTAATTTGGCAGCAATCGATAAGGACACAGTAGAGGGGAGAATGGCTAGATATGGAAAGTTCGTGTGGAGATTAATATCACATGTAAGTGACAATGAGGTCTTGAAGAAGAACGGTGGCGATGGTGACAGTAATAACAGAAAATGCATGAATATGGAGGATGTTTTGTAGGTAGAATTGATAGGATTTGGCTTGGAATTGGAGGATAGTAAGGGGTAAGATAGAAAAACAAATCAAAGTTGTTTTTGAGGTTTAGAACTTGGGCATCTTGGAATGTTCCTGAGCCATTATAGAGATTTTTATTGGATTTTATTGGTTCTATTTAAGATACTTTGTGTTTGAGATATAAACATGAAGGCTATCCAAATGGGGTTTCTGGCCAGTTTATTGTAAATGCAGCTCTGAAACTAATGAAAGCAATTGGGATATAGTTTTGCATTTTTCTGATTTATAGAGATGACTGAAGTAGAGAAGTGAGGACAGAGCTTTGAGGATTCTTGCATTTACAAGACGAAATGAGAAAGCCAATGGGACACAGAATATAATGTTTCTGAGAAACCAACTTGAGTAAATGTATAAAGTCAGGAGCTTGATTAATGAAAGTTCAAGAGAGTAAGGGGGGTTGGTGATAGTGTAGAGACAGTGAAGAGAGATGACTTATTTAAGAATAACTATTCTTAGGGTGCCTGGGTGGCTCATTGGTTAAACATCCAACTTTGGCTCAGGTCATGATCTCGTGGTTTGTGAGTTTGAGCTCCGAGTCAGGCTCTCTACTAACAGCTCAGAGCCAGGAGCCTGCTTCAGATTCTGTGTCTCCCTCTCTGTCTTCCTCTCCCCTTCTCATGCTCTGGCTCTGCCTCTGTCTCTGTCTCTCTCTCAAAAATAAATAAACATTAACAACAACAAAAAAAAAAGAATAGCTATTCTCTTGGCTTTTGTACTTTGGTGCCCAACCAATTATCCTCCTACTTTTCTGACCAAAGAGATTTCTTAACCACCAAACTGTTGACTTTTTCTAGGTCATCATTGTAAGTCATCGCTACGTTACTGACTTCTTGAAAGTCCTTCACTAATACCGTTTATGTAAATAAGCACAAATCTGTATTTCAAATCCTTATCTCTTTCTTGAGTCCTAGCTTGTCATTTATAACCATCTATATAGTCATCTTCACATGTCATCACAAACTCAAACTGGGCATGTACCAATAGTACCTTCTTGCCTAAAGAACATCTCTTCTGGCTTCATCATTTCACTATTCCCTCAGTGTTAATGCTAAGTTTATGTGTCAACTTGACTGGGCAAGATGGTGCCAGACTTTTGACCAAATGTTATTCTTGGTGTCTCTGTAAGAGTGTTTCTGGATGAGATTAACAGTTACATTGCTAGACTGCATAAAGCAGATCATCCTCCCTAATGAAGACGGACCTCAACTGAAGATCTCAGTAGAACAAAAACATGGGGTAAGAGAGAACTTGTTCTTCCAGAGCTGGAACATTAGTTTTTTCCTTTCCTCCAAGTGAGATTTACAACATACACTCTCTTGGTATACAAGGCCTTCAGGCTCAGACTGGAACTACATCACTGGTCCTCCTGGATCTCAGTCCTACTGACGGTAGATCTTGGGACTTAGCCTCTATACTGTATAAGTTAATTCTTTACATAAATCCAATTCTTTGGCTCTGTTTTTCTGGAGAACCCTAACTAATATACCCAATCACTCCAGTTTCAAATCTTACAAGGAACTTTGATTTTCCCCTCCTTGACTTTAATCATTTTTAAGTTCTGCAGCTTCTGTCACCATGCCTAATTCTCTTTTCTCTTTCCTTTGACACCACTTGAGGGAGCAATAATGAAGTCTTGTCCAGTCTATACTCCTGTTTCACCTCATTTCAATGAGTTCTACTTGTAGCTGCCAGATTAGTCTACTTAAAAAACAAAACAAAACAACGCATTTTTTTGGATCAAAAAACTTCAGTGACTTCTGTATATTTAATTAATTCAAATTTATTAGTCTTTCAATAAATATACTTCATGAAATAGCTCCAGTTTTTCAGAGGGAACAAAAACTCTTTTATTTTGACTTGAAACAATTAAGCACCCAAGGACAAGAGGAGATGGTAAGGAGAAGGGGGTTGAAGGAAGAAACTGGTTTAGCAGCTGTAAAACTAAGTCAACTAATTTTATTGAAGACATAATATATACAAGAAAAAAAACTCAATCTGGTCAAAAGTGGCCGAGCAAATTCAATGAACAAGAAAGATCATTACTATTGAAGAGACTTCTCTTTGAAGAAAAAGATATCAGAAGATACTAGAGAAAGATGATCTCTAGAAGATGGATAATACAATGTTATTTATCCTATTTGATTGGAATTCATGGTAAAATTTCAGTACTAGGTATGACCCTACAGGATGGATATAGGAAAATTAGATAATGCGTATGCTTAGGAGAGTGAGCATAATGTTGAATAAAGGATATGGATTTCATGTTATTAAAGTCCACGCTATATTTCATATATATTTTTTTAATATTATTATTTTTTCAACGTTTATTTATTTTTGGGACAGAGAGAGACAGAGCATGAACGGGGGAGGGGCAGAGAGAGAGGGAGACACAGAATCGGAAACAGGCTCCAGGCTCTGAGCCATCAGCCCAGAGCCCGACGCGGGGCTCGAACTCACGGACCGCGAGATCGTGACCTGGCTGAAGTCGGACGCTTAACCGACTGCGCCACCCAGGCGCCCCTATATTTCATACTTTTTGAAATATTATTTCGTGTTATCTGAAATGTTAGTGAAGGAGCTGTTAATGTTTTGCTTGGAAATGAAAATATTTAGCAGGACCTAATGATTTCAAATATATAAAGGATAATCAAGAAGACAGGCAATTTAACTTGTATAGTATGGCCCAGACAAGCACATTACGACCTGTGGATTAAAAGAAGATAGATTTATGCTCACAGAAGTGTCTCAAGTGCTATCAAAAGGTGGATTAGGTTGCTTCAGAAAAGAGTGAGTTTTTTGTCATTGTAATTTTTACATTTATTCTGAGTGAATACCACTCAGAAGAAATATTATAAGATTAATTCAAACCTCAAGAAGAGTGTTGAGACACATGATATCTAGAATGTCTTCCAAACCATGGTAACCAGGATCCTGTCTTTCTAAAGCAGATTCAGCCCAATCCCTTTAACATTACCATAGGTTCCTGCCAGACATGACTACTCAGATTCCCTTAGTTTTACACACCAGCTCAATTTGCTGTTTTTGTCCTTTCCTTGAAATGCTTTTTGACTGACAAACTCTACCAGTTGGAATTGTACCTACTAATGAAGATCCAATCTAGATTATTCCACCTTATTACATGTCTCCCAACTTAAATATCTTCTCCTTGTTATCCAAACTAAATATGATGTTTTCTTATCTATCTATCTATCATATAATTTATTGTCAAGTTAGCTAACATACAGTGTATACAGTGTGCACTTGGCTTCGGGAGCAGATTCCCATGATTCATCTGCTTACATGTAACACCCAGTGCTTATCCCAACAAGTGCCCTCCTCAATGCCCATCACCCATTTTCCCTTCTCCCTCACCCCCCAAATTAACCCTCTGTTTGTTTTCTCTACTTAAGAGTCTCTTATAGTTTGCCTCCTTCTCTGAAACTATTTTTTCCCCTTCCTCTCCCCCATGGTCTTCTGTTAAGTTTCTCAAATTCCACATATGAGTGAAATTGTCCATTCATCAACTGCTGGACATTTGGGCTTTTTCTGTAATTTGGCTATTATTGACAGTGCTGTTATAAACATTGGAGTACAAGTGTCCCAATGAATCAGCACTCCTGTACCCTTTATGTAAATTCTTAGTAGTGCTATTGCTGGGTTGTAGGGTAATTCTATTTTTGATTTTTCCAGAAAAAAAATAGGTATGATATTTTTAAATAACAGAGCACCAATGAACATGATAGAATACTGAAAAATCTTTGTCTTGTAACCTTTCTTCTTCTCTGTCTCCCTTTCTTTTCTTTTTCCCTTCCTTCATCTTCCTTCCGTCCTTCCTTCCTTGCTTGCTTCCTTCCTACCTTTGTTCCCTCTCTCTCTCTCTCTCCTCCCTCCTCCCTCCCCTGTCACGTTTGAATATGAATAGTTGGCGCAAGTTCTAGTGGTTTCAGTTATGAAAGAAGAAAAGAGGACCAAACTAAAATGGAAAGAAGGTATTGTTTCATAGCCTTGAAGTGTTGAATGAATTAAATTCACCGTAGGTTATTTAAGAAATTGGTATGTTATATTATGACAGACTCAACATCTATTGTTTTTGAATGGACATGGAAGGTAAAATAACCAAGAACACAGCTCTGGGAGTTGGAAGGGATTTGAAGGGATATAATCTTCTGTTTTAAGGCAAGAAATGTAATCATTTCCTTCATACAACAGAGGCAGAAGCTAAGCCCCCTATAAAAGAGAAAAGTATAGGACAACTTTGGTAATATATGGATTCATTTAATATCAGAGGGTGCCTGTCTGACTCAGTCAGAACATATGACTCTTGATTTCAGGGTCATGAGTTTGAGTCCCATGTTGGGTGTAGAGGTTACATAAACAAACAAACAAACAAACAAACATACATTTAATATTGGATCCCAATAAGTATATGATGGATCAAAATAGTGCTTTCATATTTACAAGATGCTTTTATGTACAATGTGTCATCTGTTACCACAACAGTGATGTAGACAGACATTGTAATCCTCATTTGCAGATAAGAAAACTCAGAGTCAATGAGGCTGTTACTAAGAACTTGAACATTCTAATCCAGTAATTTTTCTACCATATCAAAAAAGATTCACCAGGGGGGCACCTGGGTGGCTCAGTTGGTTAAGCATTTGACTTTAGCTCAGGTCATGATCTCATGGTTTGTGAGTTCGAGCCCCATGTCGGGCTTTGTGCTGACAGCTCAGCACCTGGAGCCTGCTTCAGATTCTGTGTCTCCCTCTCTTTCAGTCCCTCTCCTCCTCTTGCTCTGTCTCTCTCTCTCAAAAGTAAATAAACATAAATTTTTTTTAAATGATTCATCAGTAATTTACAATGAAAGTTTATTTACTTTTCATTTTTGAGAAGCAATGACACTAAGCAGAAATTTGTTCCCTTTATGATTGTGACAAATTACAAGGGGGAATAGGCTTAGAAATACAGTATTATTAATAGTATTACTACTAAGTAATACTATTCATTAATGATCTCATCCAAGGTAACAAACAATCTCATCCCATTTCACAGATGGGCAAATGAAAATAAGTGTGCAATAAAAAAAAAAAAAAAAAAAAAAGGAGGGGTCACAAAAGAAAAAGAAAAAGAGAAAAGAAAAAGAAAAGAAAAAGAAAGAAATAGGGCCTAGCAGTTGCTTTAGTGATGAAGGCGTAGGTTTTAAGAAAGAAGTAATTGTTGAGACTAAGTGCTACCATGAAACAAGGAGCATTAAGATGATGCAAAGACCATTTGATTTTGCAATCAGGAAGAAACTGATGGCCAAATTTAGTCAAAAGTAAAAGAGGTGACTACAAAGATGAATTCTGTTTTCAGAAATTTGGCCCAAATGAAGAAGAAACTTACTTATTGGTACTGGGATGACACTGTAAAATAGAAAAAAAAAATCAATAAAATGAAGCCTTATGCATTTAAGGCAGAGAGCAAAGACTGAACAGAGAGGTAGTGAACTGGCAAAATAAGATCAATACATCAGGGCTGATAAAGTAGAATATTTAAAAAATAGGAAAAAGAGCACACAGATGGAGAGAGAGGAAAGAAAAGACTGGGGTAGTTGGTGTTATTGGAGCTTCTCCATAGATCTAGAATAATGTTTAGCTTGAACTAGTATTTGTTTTAGGAGGGATAGTGTGAAGAGGAGAAAAGGGAAGATGAAAATGCTGATGCCAAAGGGTTCTAGTTTACCTGGCAGAAGAAAGTGAGAAGAAGCTAAAAATATTGTGAGACTTAAAAACATGAAAAGAATGGAAAACTCTTTTCATATTTATTATGGAATGTATATGAGTTATTCAGAAAGAATTTGATACAAATATTTCCCAGCAGCACCAAGGACTGAGTTGATATTAGAAAGCATGGCTCTGATGGTCTATGATTTTCTTTACAAGTAGCTTGGGGCCTGGGAATATCAACAGGAATTAGACCATGCCTATTATCCTGATTACAGGTTTAGTACATAGTTTTTTGATATAACCTTGGAATGAGCTTCCAAGGGAGATTAACAAATCTCTATTTCCTCAAATCTCCAAGGATAGAATGAACAATTAAGTTCCTTTGAGTACAGTCAATCTATGAACAATTTCAATCACCATATAACAGATTATTCTCCTTTAAATAGACAAAGAAGAGATTATTCCTTCTAACCACGCTGTATTTTCCATTAGTTCAAATATTAATCTCTGCATGCAATAGATGCTTAATAAATGTTTGCTAAATAAGTCTACTTGCAAATAAGCTTTGGAGAGATCGAAGGACCTTTAGTGAGGCTTATAATTTTCTGCTAAAGACTGCCTTTTCATCATTAGTATATTTGTTTCACTATTTTTCTTACGTATTCTATTAATTTAAATTCACATATTCCTTGGCTCTAAAATCAACTTGTATTTCAACTTCAGTAAGATTAATACCTAGAATTCACTGCACCTTATTTTAAGTTAAGTTTGTCATACAAAATATATGACTCCATGTTAGACTCCAAGACTTAGAATTGGGAGAGATTTTGCTATGTAGAAAAATATTCTTTTAAATTTTCACATTATTCATCTTTTGCCAATTGACTTACCTTTAAAGACATTATCCTTTCATTTAAGCTGTACATTTGTTATTATTTGGAGTTTCATAATGATACTAAAAAATGTAGACTGCAACTCTTTTTCTCCTATTGAATTTAGCTACTAAAATCATCTCTTTGTAATTTGGAAATTTTCCACAGTTCTCTGACCTTCTGAATAGATAATGTTTGCATTTCTTCATTTTTTTCCATATCAAAGAAAAATAAGCCCTACAGATATCCCTCAGTTTGGAGTTTGTCTCTCACTTGGTGTAAAAAGAATTGTTTTAACTTTTACTTTGAGACTATAGAGAGTAGAAAACATTTTCATATTAATTTTTACATCTGCCTTCAATCCTGATTTTATAAAAGCATAATGGAAAATACTGGAATATAGCAGGTTAACGGACCCATTTTGGAGCACTTAGTTACCTTGAATAATTATTGAGACCTTTGGTTATTATCTGTATCAACTCTTTTGAGGTTCATCCACCTCTCTTTTCCATCTAAAGGAGACCTTGGTCCTTGTGACTTCAGAAAGGACAAGCCCAAAGGTCCCAGCTGCGTCCCCCTTTCATTCCCTAATCTGAGTCATCTCACTCACCTCCTAAGGCCACATATCTCTTGCTGTTCTCTGTTGCATGAAGTGGCCTTTATGCTTCAGAAAATTTAAAGGTCATTTTCCTTTCTTTGAAACCTCACTACATTTTGTTACTTACAGTGTCAGTTTCAGTAAAAGAAAACAGAGAGGTGAATTGTTATTTCACTGGTGATAACCAGAGCTTTGGGGAGTACCTCTGAGAGTTGTTTTCAACCCTGGGTCAAATGCCATTGTCCTAGACTGAGTTCTCTTCCCATTTTAACTCCATAAACTAAAACCCAACAATGGTATGGTATTCCGGGGGAGAAATGAAAGTTGTCCCATATGAATTTTTTTCATCACAGAAAATATTTAAAAAGAAGAAAAGAAGTGAGATTACTGATCAAACAGAATTAAAATTAGGATAGGGCTAAAAGATTCTGACCTTTGAAACAGAGTTCTTAGAAAAACATTGGGAAATTAACACCCATCACAGCTTGACAGAAATGTTCTTTCTTAGAGAAGTCATTAGATATTTATCTAAAGTTGAGGTTTTTGGGGTTTTTGGTTTTATTTTGTTTTGTTTTTTGCAATAAATAGAAAGCAACAGGTATTATGTTATATATTGTTTTTTGTTTGTTTTGGGCTTCTATTCTTTTCAACTATTGATAGTAAGATCATATAAAAAATATGGCATCTTTTCTAACCCTGCAAAATACATTTTCCAAGCCTGTTAACGCTGTAGCTTTATAGAATTACATTCTGATCTATTATTCTATAATCATTACATACCTGAATGCTGCCTTTCTTTCATTTTCTCACATCAGCTGGTTACTAATCGCATGAAATGAATACTGATTGGATGGTATCTGCTTGCCGTGAATTCTGATTGGCTAGATGCTTAGAAGCATGAAGGTCACTTGCTGAATTGTTTTGTAATTTTAGTCAATATTATCCCTTGTTCTCTTGCAGACCTGATTTTTGAGAGCGGTATTTAACAACAAAAAACCCTCAAATCTGAAAATCAGAATTCTAACCAAGAGCCCTTGTTTCCTTCCAATCTCCAAAGCAGAACTCCAAGTACAGAAATTACATTATTCTTTTTATGGCACTTTCTTTTAAATAGTCACACAAGACAACTTTCACAGAGATAGGTAAGGAAACCCACCTATATGTGATGAGGTGTCTAAAGGTGAAGATGTCACTAACGATGGAAAAGTGTGAACTGGATGTCTAAAGTGTACCCATCTTAACCACTTGTAGACTCTTGGTAAAAAATTTTTTCTCTAGAAAAGAAAGGCAATTTGGACACATTAATGACTTCACATTGTATTCATCATTAAAGGAGGGAGGGGCTATAGAATAAAACTGAATCATCACTCTATCCATTCTGCAGCTAAAGAAGGGAGAGAGCTGGAACATTCTCAGCCTCTCACAGACAGTAACATCTCATGCAACTGGTACATGTGGAAGGATGAACTGTATAAAGAAGAAAACATTTATAGACAGACAGGGATGGGAGGCAAATGTAGGAAATGCAGACAGTATGACTCTTGTTCAGAGGTATACCCGCCAAGTTCCCTAACTTCCTATTTTAGGAACTGAACTTCAAAATCATCAGAATGCATCTTGTTAGTTCATCCTGTTTTGAACTCTGTCTCATAAGGCAGACGTTCCTTATTTATGTACTTATGTATTCATTCATTCATGTATTTATTTATGCATTTATTTAAAATGAAAGGAGGGCAAATCCTCCAAATTACACAATTCTTGTGGTACATATGAAATAACAGAAAAGGGAGACCCCAGAGGTTCCCATTTTCTACCCTCTTTGACTGGTTTCTCATTTTTTCAGTCACTCCCTGTGTTCCTTTCCCCATCATTGCTCATTCTCTCCCTTTGGTCTTCTTTCCCCCTCTGAGCCTCCACCTCTCATTCCTCCGGCCTCTGCAATTACCAGCAGTGCTGATTGTATTTCTCCTTCTTCTCTTTTTATCTTTCCTACTGTCTCTGACAAGCCTTTTGAAGTACTCAAGATTTTTTTTTTTTTAACGGCTTCCTCCTTTTCTGTTTATCTTCTTGTCACTGTCTTTGCTTGCCTTAGCCTCCTCGAGTGGGCGAATCGTTATCTTTTTTCTCTGTCTTAACCAATCATTGCTCATGGAGGCATTTTTTTAATCTAGTCTAAGAGAGTATGAATAGTACCCAGGAAGGTCATTTGAGATTCTATTTAAAAGTGAAGCAATGGAAAATCAAACTTTTCAATATCATTTTCATGCTGCTCTTGCTAAAACCAAAATACAACAGAAAATGAAATCCAAACTAAAAACCTGGCTTCCTGGGTCACAAAAAGGAAAACAGAGATGGATTACCTTAGCCATTATAGGACAATCCCAACATCTAAGGTGATATTTAGCAGCATAAGTAAATTAATTGATGGGCAAATTACAAAATATATTTTGATTTTAGGTTTTGTGCTCTTCAGTGTTAAGATTGCTAATAACCATGTCTTCAGCCAACACATATTTACAGAGAGGGCTGCCTACAGGGACAGTTGTCCAGAATAAGTAGCTAACGTTTAGTCAGAGAAAGAGTCATGTAGAGGGAATAGCCTTCGTCATGTGAGGACAATATCTTCTAGGGACAATAAATTATTAGGTTAGCTGGGTATGGTTCCCACATTTGGTGCCTGCAGGGAGAAGGACAGGCAAGACATGTGTCTCCAGATAGTCAAGGGTAGAGCCAGAGTGTTATCTGTGTCAGCACAAAGGTAGTAATATTAACATAAAGGTAATGAGAAACTATTGATGGCGTTTAAACAGAATAGGCCTAATTTATGTTGTAAAATAATTGTTTTTACAACAGTGTAGAAAATTAACTAGAGAAATGTCAGGCGGGAAGTAGGGAAACTAGTTTTGAGGCTCTTGTGGCATTCTGCATAAAACAGTATAAGAAGTTGAGATATTTGAGAGATATTTAAGTCACAAACTTAGTGACAAATTGGGTATGGAGAACAACTAGACAAGGACGACATTCAAGCTTCTGGCTTGCGTGAATGGTGGTGCCACTCAGAAAAAAGAAAATTCAAGAGTAAAAATTTTGTGAATAAAAAGCACGATGAACTTCATTTTGTACATACTGAATTAAAGTTAATTTTGGGAAATGCAAATGGAGATTTTTTTATCAAAGAGTTACCTATATGGGCCTACCACTCAGGGTAGGGATATAGACTGGAGTTAATTTTTTTTGGAAAGTATAGAATGTAAATAGAGATGTAAATAATTTGAATCATTCAGGGAGAACAGGTACAATTAGAAGAATCAGCCATTTTCATCCATTTTACAATTGTTAAACATTTATTGAGTGTCTACTATAGGTACAGTGAGATAAGAGAGCTTAGTTTTGTGGTAAGGACAGAAAAAAGAAGGAACCATGCTAGCCAATTCATTCACATATTTCCTTATGCATTTAATAAATATTTATTACATGATTATTACTCAGAATCCAGTAAGTCAGGAAGTAAGATTAGTAAAGCCTCTATGGTAAGGAAAAGTAATTTCCAGTGTAGCTCTTTTTAGGAATAAATATTGTAGTTCAGGAGACAATGAAATAAAAACATATTAGAGTGCTATAATACAGGCATGTATACAATGAAATAGTAGCATAAATGAAGAGTGACCTGAGGGATCTATACAGGTTCTAGGGGAAGGTAGGTAATCTCAGGTAAAGTACTTGGCATGTACAAAACATAGAGGAGTAGAACTGCTTATGGTATTCCATAGCTAGTGAGCAGTCTTGTGATTAAAGTATATGTGGGGATTAGTTGGAGATTAAGATGGAAATACAGACTAAATTGGAATATAAAGAGCCTTGTAAGCATCAGTGAGGAAATGAACTGTAAGGAAGTGCCTGAAGTCACTTGAGCCAAAGAGTTTTCACTAATAGACTGATATGTTCAAACACGTATTTTACAGAAGATATTCTGGTCACTTTAGGGAGTATGGATTGGTTATGACAGAACCTGGAAATAAAACACTTAAGATAATTTAGATTTTTCTTTTCTTTTTTCTTCCTTCCTTCTTCCTTCCTTCCTTCCTTCCTTCCTTCCTTCCTTCCTTCCTTCCTTCTTCCCTTCCTTCCTCCCTCCCTCCCTTCCTCCCTTCCTCTCTTCCTCCCTGCTCCCTTGCTTGTTTGCTTCGTGGCAGCTATTATTTAACTATCTTGGCTTAAAAAAACCAGTACCAAGAATAAAGTGCTACTGTAACAAAAAATACACAATGTAACATTGACTTAGTGGTTAATGATTGGTGAACAAACTGAAAGTTTGGTGGCCAGTTAAGGACTAGATGTATGACCTCTGACAGGAATTAGCAGCAAAAGAGTTGGTAAAACTGTCACCTGTGTTAACTTGTGAGGTAGGCTACATGCGTATGGAATGAACAGATTGAAAAGGTGTTCAAAATCTTTGTGTTTGCTACTACTGTTGCCTGTGGTAACCATCCTCTAACATGGTCCTCAATGATCCCCATATCCTGGTATTCATAGGTTGTACCCGTGTCATACTAAGGCTGTAATGTGTGACCAAAAGCATATGGTAGAAGTGACTGCATGTCACTTCTAAGATTAGGTTATAAAAGGCTATGGCTTCAGTCTTGGGTGCTCTCTTGCTTACTCACTCTCTTTCACTTTATTTGAACCATGCATTCATGAAGAAGCTAAGTCATGAGTAACCCAATGGAAAGTCCCAAGTAGTGAAGAACTGAAGTCGTGCCAAACAGCCTTGTGGATGAGTTTGAAAGTCAATGCTTAGTCAATTCTCTAGAGACTGTAGCCTCAGTGGACAGTTTGGCTACAATCTCATGAATTATCCTGAGAAAGGAGTACCCACTTAAGCCGCTCCTGGATTCCAAATCTACATGAGATGATAAATGTTTGCTATTTTCAGCCAATTAAAAAGAATAGATTTGGCGTCAATTTTTTATTCAGCGATATGTAACTAATACAGTTGCCTTTGGAATATATGAGCAAAAGAGAGAATAGGCAAGTCTGCAAGCAGAAACAAAAGAAAACAGAGTCCAGAAATTTGGAGCTTTGAAGGTTTGGAAGATTCAACTGCTTCTTGATCCATAATAGGAGATGGGATTTTAAAAGACTTTGAGTAATAAAGGACCAATAAAACCTTTCAGTTGATTAAAGAGACTCAGGAGAAAAGTCTAAGGGTGGGGCCTCAAGGTAACTACCATTAAGTTGTTGGGGAAAGGATGTAGAGCCGCAGAAAGGAAAAGAAGCAAAACATGTTTGAGGAATATGTCCCAAAAGAACATTGAGCATAGTTATTAGCACATGTTGCTGACTAGAAGCAAATATATCAGAAGCCTACTAAGATGTTGCAGAAACTATATCACCAAATAATGAACTTAGGCCGAAAAATTCAGAATTTCTCAAAAAAAGTAATTCTTGAATTTGTAACTGAGAAATTGGATGAAGAATTCAAGTCAGATTTTTAAAAAATCTTTGAGCTACCATGAGAAGATGTTGAGCTGCAAAAGTTGTGCAGTCTCCAAGGTAAGCATATTTCCAAATTCCCACTTCAGATGACGTCATGAAAATGGCGCTTGAAGTGATAGCCTCCTTTCCCCCTACAAAGGGTAGAACTAGGAGCCACTGAGAAAAAGTGGGCAAGAACACAAAACCAGAAGCTCAATAACCACCATGTTGGGGCAGGGGAATTTTACAGCATAACACACAGGGAAGTTTTGGAATTGCTTTGGACCTGTAACCAGTATATGTCTCCCATTCATCCCTTTCCCCAGTGAAAGAATTTATTGAGAGTATACCTACTCTGATCCATCATTGTGTATTAAGTATACATATGATGGGATAGGTGAGAAGACAGACAAGTTATTTTTTTATTTCCTCATTTGTTGGGCTGGAAGGAACAATATCTGGTCCTTATGGGTAAGACTGGAATTTTAGGTGCATGCAGTGTCTGGGTTGCCTCACCGAGGGAAGAGGTGATGGTATTAAGTGTGAAGTATAGGACCAACTGGATGGAAGGGCTGACTGAAGCACAGAAAATGCTTTGTGTTTACCATATTTCATTTCATTTCCTCTTCAGCCTTCCCTGCAGAGTCAGTTCTGGCCAATGAATTGTGAGTGCAAGTGAAGTGTGGTTCTTCTGGGCTCAGGTAGTTATCAGCCAGTGGCTTTCCCTGTACTCTCCATCTTCCCACTTTATGGTGACCTTGAAGGCCACTTTTTAGGATGGTAGAGCTACAAAGCAGAGGAAAATGATACACATAAGACTGTAATGTGAGGGAGGAATACAGTTTTATTGTGTTAAGCCACTGAGATTCCAGGGACTGAAGTGGCAGGTAAGGCTAATTTCTCCTAACTGACTTAGATTCCTTTCTCTTAGCTTCTCCACCTCACATAAGAATAGTATATATATATATATATATATATATATATATACACATACATATATATGTACATATATATATATCTACTAAAGAAATAATGTTATTAGAATTAATATCCTCAAAGTTTGGAAAACATTTAACCAGATATAGCTTTACATTGTTTAATTTATAAAGAAATTTCTTAGATGAGTTGTGAATTTATGTTTATGTTATGCTATGATTATTTATCAGGACTTACTTTATGTATACACTGAGTTCTGCACCAAACCTACAAATGACACTTCTGATATGGGACCTTTAACACAGGTATATTTTGCAACCAGGAGAAAATGTTTAAGTATACAACTTCTTTCTATTTAAACCATTGAATGGAATGTCTTTCCTATCACTGTATACATGAAAATATTCAAACTCTTCAAATTCTTCTAGCTTGCCAGACTTCTATTTTCCTTCTAGACTTTTCTGTACAGAGATCCAATAAGAAATTGTATGTGTGTGATTTTTCTAAAGCCAAATAAGTATTTCCTCTGTAATCAATCTAGATGAATTTCTATTCTGATAATATCTACATTGTCCTTTCTCCTCTTCAAATATGAGAAGACCCATCTCATCCAAAAGCTTTCTAACTACATGGAAACAAGATAAATGTAAACCACTATAAATGGGTGCCTTATTTATTCCTTAATTAATGATAACAAAATCACCTAAAATTTTTCGCCTCAAATGACCCCAAATATTCTATGGATAACTTATTTACATTATGAGCTACTATATTTCCCTTAAAATGAGACAGTAAATTCTCTTTATATAGCACTTAATTTGGTTCCCTGTGCACATGGAAACAAGCATATGTAAACAGTAGTAGCAGGGCACAAGTGCTTTTCCCAACTTGCTTCTGGGACAAGTAAAACGTTGGCCATCAAAGCAGAGAACAGAATGGCACCAGGGTAAGGAGTCCTTGATAATGATTAAGTGTGGGTGGATTTTGCATGAACTGTTTAGAAAGAGTAAAATTTTGAAAGTTAGAGAATATAAATTTAACAGTCACATAGTGACTTCTTCATGTACTTTTATGATTTCCTTCATTTTTACTTCATTTCCTTCATTTTTCCTTCATTTTTACATTTTACATTTATTTTACTTCAATTATCAACATGGCTGGTATTTTGTAAGATCTGAGTTGATAAAGGTTCTTACAGTTGAGTCATCCAGATGCTCTTGCTTGTTTTCATCAACATCATCTATTTTGTTCTCTTACCTATGTTCTTATGACTGTCTAAAAATGTATCTGAAAACAATTAAAACTCTTTCACCCTTCTGGATGTTTTGATTCCCTTTCTTTCGTAGTGTTCCCTTCTCTCCAATAAAACCATAGCTTTTCTTAAATGGGAGAAACACAGTGATATCAAATACTGACAATTCATTTCTTAAAGGATATTCAATTTTAACACTAAATGAGTTGTTCTGAGGATGAGACTACAGTTCAAGATATGTGGTAAATATAACTGAAGAAAGTGAAAGAAATTCACAGGTGGAGAAGAGAGGAAAAAAAGTGGGGGAAGTGAATAATTTATGTTCTGTGTATAATACAAATGAACAGAGAATAAATCTTGGTTACATTCCTGGTGACTTTCTGTTTCAAGAAACACCAACCACCACAATTACAGGTTGCATCATATTTCAGTTAGTATGGTATTTAGAAGGACTTCTTCCCAAGAAGCCATAAGTAATCTGACAAATATCACTATTCAATAAATACTATTTTCAGTTTGTACTAATGACAAGTCTTCTTGCAAACTCAGCTTGATACTGGACACTACATTGGTATTATACCTGGCTACTAAATCCACAATTTCATGTGAATCTTCTTGTTTGAGTTCTTTTTCCATTTTATCTTTGTCCATTTATCAATAATTAAAAAGTAATCTATCAACACACTGGGTTCATATGATTAGTCTTCTCCATAGTGAGAAAGAAAAAAAAAGTCTTTGTGTGCTAGAATTTCTGACTACAACCTGGTATATCCTTATTGTCAGTGATCCAGGCATGTGTTGTAAGGGTTTGTGATATGTCTATTTCCAGGAGGGAATCCTTTTTTTTTTTTTTTTTTGTACGGTATTTTGTCACTTTTTTCTTTGATTCTTAGATGAAAACACTGCACAAAACCAGCCTGTTTTGTAGTACTGGTTTTTAGCCATCACTATTGATAATGAAAAGTGGATCAAATCTAGGCTAAGGACTTGACTTACAGCAAGTTAGAGGGACTCCGGATAAATACAAGATCTTGTTAGGGGTATCTCTTACTCAGTAAAATTATCAAAAAGAGTATCCCATGTATATTTCAGGGCTTTAATGTAAATGGAGACCAGTTGTTGTATAGAATGGGCATTTAGGATCAGCATTAAGATCTGGAGAGGTTTCTGAACTGAGTGTGTTAAGATGACTCACAAAGAGGTTTCCGTGAAGATCAAATCCACTTCCTAAACAGCTTCCATGCAGTGGACACAGATTTAAAAAAAACTTTCCTTCATTGATTCTCCTTGAAATGTAATCCAGTCAGTGAGATAAAAATCTCCTTGCACTTGAGTCTTATTTGTCATAATTATGCATCTTTAGGGTTTCATAATGACCAATTTAATCACTTTGCTGTTTAGAGGGCTATAACAGCCAATCATGATAATAGGTTTGGTATTTGGTAGGAACCATTTAACACCCAAGAGCCCTTATTCTGAGCCTCTTGATGCTACTTCAACTTGACAGGCAGCTTCTGATTAGCACACGTTGCAAAACCTTTGGTAAAATGCTCATTTCTTTTAAATAAACTCTGTGACCTACTAGTAGGCATGTTGGCTTGAAAACAAGGTCACCATGTGAGAGAAGTTTTCTCCAAAATGCTTATTCTTTTCCTAGTCATCCATTGTAAGAGCCTGAACGCACCAATGGGTTTCCAGTTCCGAAGTAGTTCCAAATGTAGGTTAGATCTAATTGGCTGGTGATAATGCACCAGAACTTCCAAAACAAGCTCTGCCACTGTCATTAAGTGATAATGGGAAAGTCACGAGAAGTCCTAGTAAAACGTACAATTTTTCTATCATCAACAGCATTCTCCAGTAACTAGTCACACTAACATGATGAGAAACAGCAAAAAGATCTTAGGGCATTTGTTCTCAATCTTTGGTGGACATTAATACCACCAGGAGAGTATGTTTTAAATGTAAATTTTGGGGGCTTATGCATAGAGGCTCTTACTTATGTCTTCAGTGGCTCCAGGAAACACCATTTAACAAGAATCCTAAGCGATTTCGTAGCTGTATTCTTTTTTTTTTTTTCTTACATTTATTTGTTTTGAGAGAGAGTGTGTGCCTGTGAGAAAGGGACAGGCAGAGAGAGAGGGAGAGAAAGAATCTCAAGCAGGCTTCATGCTGTCAGGCATAGCCCTATGTGGGGCTCAATGCCACAACTGAGAGGTTATGACCTACCTGAGAGTCAGATGCTTAACTGACTGAGCCACCCAGGTGCCCCTGATTTAGATATAAGTAGCCCTGGACGACATTTTTTAAAATATTGTATAAGGCTAATTACTGTAGATTGGCTACTAGTGGTAAAGGCGTCTCAGCATTTTATCAAAATGCATTGATGAAATGATTTTCCTTCTCTTTTTTTCTTTTGTTTTGTTTTGGCTATGCCTCCATTTCCTTTAAAAAACTGCTTTTCTAAAGTATTTTGTAGATGAATGCTTGAGTGCATTTCTTTCCTTGGAAAAAAAAAAAAAAAGAAGGCCAAAAATTCAGTTTTGTGTTTGCATAGCCTGATTTTTAAAATGAAGAGAGATTAGGGGCGCCTGGGTGGCGCAGTCGGTTAAGCGTCCAACTTCAGCCAGGTCACGATCTCGCGGTCCGTGAGTTCGAGCCCCGCGTCGGGCTCTGGGCTGATAGCTCAGAGCCTGGAACCTGTTTCCGATTCTGTGTCTCCCTCTCTCTCTGCCCCTCCCCCGTTCATGCTCTGTCTCTCTCTGTCCCAAAAATAAATAAACGTTGAAAAAAAAATTTAAAAAAAAATAAAAAAAAATGAAGAGAGATTAGACTTTGGAAAGCTTTGCCAGGGTCATAGCTCACAGTGTAGTTGTTTGATCATGTGATGTGGGATCAAGTACCATCTATGGCACTTACTAGACTTTAGTTACTTAACCCTCTAATCCTCAGTATCATCTGTAAAATAGGGATAGTTATATATATATGTCACAAGATGCCATAAAAATTAAACACAGTCATTTACATGCATATATGCACACACACACACACATATACACCTGTGTGTGTGTATATATATATATATATATATATATATATACAGTCTTATATGTTGTACTCATCAAGGGACTAGAGGAAAATGTTAACATCTTCAAATATCTTTATCTATCTGGGAAAAGAAAAATGTCGCTTCTAGCCACTCTCCTAACATAGTCTTCCTTATAGGTAGAATAAAGTTAGCAGTCAACGAGAGAAAGAAAGAATGCCATTTAAAGATAGGCAGGCTGCAACACTGGAAGGAATGCCACGGGATTGCACTGCAGGTGGGTAAATGTGCTGAGGTTAGCTCCTCCCAGCAATACCTTTGTGAGATCAGATGGCAGGAATAAGACAATGCCATGCTCTGGGGTAAAGCAGATCATCTGGAACTGTTTCCTTTTCCCCACTCATGTTTGCTTGTGCATATGCTACAATTTTTTCCCCCACAAATAACCCATTGTCTTGTTCTGAAAGGGAACAGGTGGATAGCATGACTGCAGGAACTAAGTATTTTCTTTGACATCAGTACAGTTTGAGAAGAAAATGTGCAACACACATAATTTTCTTATTGCACAATTTACAAAGTGTATACGCTAGCTGAAGAATAACATTTCAAGTTGTTCTTCCCAGATTAGATGTCCTCAGCCCCCATCTCCAACTTTGCACCAGCATCAGCCGAGTGTGACACACACAGATGGGTACCCAATCAAAATGGCTACCTAAGCCCTCATTTGCAGTGACAGCCGTAGTTAATGAGGGCCAGAGGGTGAGTGAGGGCGATGTAGTCATGATTCACAGAATTCCAACTCTTCCCAGGGTCAAAAATCTATTTTTGCTGCTGTAGCTGCTGGTCTCCTTGCTTTATAGTTTAAAAAATACACGTTTGGCCTCCTCCACATAGGTGAGATGATCAAAGCCACCCTCCTTCCTCTATTATCAGGATTAAAGTCAGCATGCAAATCAGTTGATACGGCTGAATCTGATCATTTGAAACCTCAGAGATGAGTCTTCTCTTATAAGGCAAATAAATAGAAAAGATTTATTTTGTAAATTGTTTTCTTTATAAAAAATTTTCAAAAATGCATTTATTTTTTGTATTGATAGCCTTTCTTCCTCTGTGGAGGTATATGACATGATGTTGACAGAGTTCATAAACATGACTATAGAGTAACAATGGAATAGATTGAAGGAAGTGTAAATTTATGACAAATCAAAGCTATCTTGAGATGGATAATTAAGAAGTTGCCTTGACATGACTACTCATAAATTTATCTGCTGCCCAGACTAATGCTATGTGTTGGGATAACATTGACCTCCCTCAGGGCTGAGTCTTCACAGTCACAGGACTTTGAGAATTTGGTAGAGCCCTCTTCTCTGCTGCTGCTTCTTCTCTACCTGGCTGATACTGGTGTATGGATAGTGGAAATTTCTCCAGCACTTGTTTTCAGGTTTCTAAAGCTTCATAGAACATGCAGATATCTGGCCTCAAAGCTATGTATGCCTCAGCATTTTACCCTGTAATCAGGGAATAATTTTAAATTTCCCTTACATGCTATATAACGTTATTTTTATTATTTATAAGTGAATATTTGTAAAGCATAAAGATCTTGACACAGAGTGATGAACAAATGCTTAGAAAAACAAACAAACAAAAAACTCCTTAAAGTTTTCCAGTAGCAGTGTGAATATGGCATAGACCCAAGCTCAGCTCCATTGTAAAATACAACACTTCCTTTTGACAGCCTAGAGGATGTTAGGAAAAACTCATCTTTCGGCCTTCATTCCAACTGCTGTGTTACCTATGGCCCTGGTTTCCTCTGATCTGTAGTGCATCTAGGAGATGTAAGAAATTTAGTATACCATAAAGGAATTAATTCCTCAAAGTTTCTGACTATACTACACAGGTTCAGATAATCCTATTAACATTTAATGATTATGTAAACTAAACTCACTTATTCCTCTTTTGAAATTTGTTAAGAACTTGTCTCTTGAAAGTTTTCTAAGTCTTGACACTTCATGTTAATTTGATTTTTTTATTTGCATGATTGTTTCCCCAATGTTCTTAAAGGAACAAGTCTTGTTTTTCATTGTCCATATGAACATGCATTCTTCATATTTTGCCCTGAAACTGTGACACTTTCACAACGGTAGTATTTGTAAATTTTTTAATGTAAAAAATGCAGTACCTTTGTAAAATGCAAAATTATCATGTTTCTCCCATCCCTTTCCCTTTCTTATTGGTATGCAATATTTTTACTCCTGACAAATAAATGACTCAAGATGCAAATGCTGATGTATCTCAGCACAGGCACATTATATAGGAAAAGAATGGGGCTGATGGGTCCTTGGAGATGCATAGTCTTAGGTAAAACGGCAAAGACTGTTTTCCAGGTTGGAGCTCTGTTTTGAGAGTCTAAAAATTCGGAGTTCAAGTACGGGATCTTCTATATGGTGGCAGTTGGGACAAATAAACTTATTATACTTCCCCCACTCCTGTGATTTGAACCTGACCTTTGGAAATGAGCAGTGGCAACCAGCATTGCAGTGACTGACTTTCTGGAACATCAGATCTTCTGCTTTTAATGGTGGCATATTCAGAAAAACAAGCAATCTGCTTCAGGGCAAGAGAGAGGAACCAGGATGGAATTTCATGAGTTTACCTCCTGGGGGTTTGTGAGGAGTGACTCTAAAGAGGATAAAAGATAGATACTCTCACTGCAGACAAGAAGGGAGTGTTAGTCATTTATGATAAAAACAACTGCCACCACCTAAAATGCAACTTAATCTGGTAACCCAACTTGGGAGTAAGTCCTATCAGTTACACAATTATTTAATTATAAAAATGTCAGGATCCTGTGACCCTTTCATAAGGCTTACTTTCTCTTAATATTTTTTTAGTCCTTGTCGGTTGTGTTGTCCAACACAACTGATGTGTTGTGCTGTTGAATAATCATTGTAGTGGCGAGGCTTAACCGCTGAAAGGCAGCTTCATTTCAGCACAGAGTAAGTGATCCCTACATACAGGTAGTGAAATGTTTTAGGATTTCTATGGATAAGAAAAACAATGTCAACTTAGTCATTAAGATTGAATTCTCTGGGCACCTGGGTGGCTCAGTCAGTTAAGCATCTGACTCTTAATTTCGGCTAAAGTCACGATCTCATGGTAGCGAGATGGAACCCTGCAGCCAGCTCTGCTTAAGATCCTCTCTCTCCCTCTCCCTCTCCCTCTCCCCTGCTCCCGTGCATGTGCTCTCTCTCTCTTGATTTCTCTCTCTCTCTCTCTCTCAAAAAAAAAAAAAAAAAAGATTGAATTCTCCTTTTGAAAGTCTTGTTTATACTAGAATCTCAAATGAAATTTGGCCAGAGGTTACCCCACACCTCTTTGGCTTCAATCTGTGGTCCCGCAGGGAACTGCAGTCAACTTTAGGTATTAAATCTGTGCAGTCTACATTGACTGGGATCTGGTTAATAATAGGCATTTTCATGGAGAGGCTGAAGTGATCATCTACTAGAAAAAAAATCTTTCCTCCCACCTCTCCTCAAAACAGAGGTACCAGGTATGATACAGGTGTAAGTGAGAATGTAGATGACTGGACATGGCATAATGTCCATATTTCCCAAAACAGGTACAAATCAAGTTTATGTAAACATTCCTAGAAACCTCCTTTATATACTTACCATTGTTGGTCTTGCTGGTTTAAGCTTGTTAGCTTTCCCCACATAGAATTCATTACAGGACTTTTTCATAAATTATTTTTAAAAAATAAGGGAAGAAGCCTGTCCTGTCCCCCCAAGAGCTATCCATTTTTTTGTGTGATGTCACCATGATTCTTGTCAATAACCATACACATGATCAATAGCTTGCCTCTTCCAGAGCTTTGTTATCCACTTCACCCCAAAGTGCCTGTTCACAGTGGAGGTCAGTACTGATCCCACATAAAGGGGCCTTGTTCCTTTTGTTTAATTTAGTGCCCCTCCTCCACACAGTATTCAGGACCTACCTGACTGCTTGGTACATGATATATGCAGGCTACTCAAGAAATATTTGTTAATGATGATGGTGATAATTACTCCATATCACAGGCAATTAGGGTCTTCTCTGTTTAAAAGACACCAAAATTCTTAATCATTTGTCTTATGTTTTTATTGTTAGTGAATTAAAGGAACTATAGGGGCACCTGGGTGGCTCAGTAGGTTGAGCATCCAACGTTGGCTCAGGTCATGATCTCACTGTTTGTGAGTCTAAGCCCCTCACCGGACTCTGTGCTGACAGTGTAGAGCTTGCTTTGGATTCTGTTTCCCTCTCTCTCTGCTCCTCCCCTGCTCGCACTCTGTCTTTCTCAAAAATAAATAAATAAACTTTGAAAACATAAAGGAACTATATATTACAGGGGGTGTTCAGAATATAGTTTTAGGAACAGATTCAGACTTCTTTTTTTTCTATCACCTATTTAGTGACCAATATTGTACTAGGTTGATGGATGTGACAACAAAGTAATAAAATAGGAAAGTATATTAATTCACTTGACTTTACATGTTACTCTTAGGGCAGAAGAGTCATTCAATAAAAAATGGAGAAAAGTGATAAATTATAGTCAATCATCAATGACTTACTCCAAGATCAAATTTTCCCATAAAATTAATAGGAATTTATTAGAATCTGGTGCAAAAACCTGTACATTTTAAAATTTTCCAGGAAGCACTGGTGATCTGTCTCTGGGGACATATGAATGGTCATCACAGAAAGCTTAGCTTGAGACACAATATATTAACAATCAAACTTAAGATTGAGTAAATACCTAGGTTATAATTACCAAACAAATGGTTAAAGGAATACTGTGAGAAATATTAGAATTTAAACCAAACGTTTGTTAGAACCTATTTTTATAAGCAACATGGAATGTGTGGACTGGATTATGGCAAAGTGGATTCATAACTGATTGAATACTTTCCCCAGAGAATTAGAAGGATTGACATCAACTTGAAGCATCTGGAAAAGAACATGATAGTCAACTTTACTGATTATAACAAGTTAAACAGATCAACATGGCTAGACTACAGAATAACAGTAATGATAATGATCATACACTGAATTTTTCTACATGTTATATATAGTTAGATGGTAGAATAGTATCCGAATGGTAAACTCCACTTCTGAACTGACATACGCAGATAATCCCGCATCATCTTTTATTTCAAGGAAAGTCTTCAGGAAACTGATGTTTTGTTTGGACTATTCTAGCAAGAATTTCAAGATCACTGCCTTGTTATAATACTTCAACAATAAAACAAATCTATCTACTAAGATTGCATGTAACAGGAATAAATATAATCCTTTCCTTCCATTAAAAAGGATGATGTAAATTTGAGATGGGAAATAGATGGCTCATTAGCCTTATGTGTGAAATCACTTACAAGCTTTTTGGTTTGTGATCGCACAGGCACTGGTATGGCTGTGGGCAAAAACATTCTTACCAATTTTCTCAAGTCCTCATGATACTCATTATTACAAGGTTAAAATAATATTTTTTGTTTGACTTTTATTCATTTCTCACTTTTTCACTATTTTCTCAGGAAATGCTATCTCCTTCCCTCCCCTCACTATCCTTTAAACTTTCAAGGAAAATAAACAAGATTTATTCAATCTCAAGGTAAGGATGGATGGGGTTCCAGGCCAGTCATGCTCTGGAGTTTCCTTTCCATCTCTCACTCAGAGATAAAACCAAAGACAGGATTCCTGGCCTTTTTCTAGCAGGACAGAAGAGAAGTGGGTCTGCTGGCAAGATCCATGTGCAAGCTGGCATGTGAGCACCTCTCTGTGAGTCATAAAAGTTAGTTATTTGTTATATCTAGCCCAGTAGAACTCACACTCCAGTGTGTATGGAAATCTCAAGGGAAGTTTGTCTCAGTGCAGACTGCTGGAACCCACACCTAAGACATTGTGTTTCAGTAAGTCTGCAGTAGGGTTTAGAATTCTACATTTTTAAAAATATACACCCAAGCAGATTTAGTTGTATGTTCATTCATCTGGTAATTTTAATTCTACATATATTTTTGAGCAATAAATACATCCTGGGCACCTTTCTAGGGTACAGCAGGGTCACCAAGGATTAGGCAGTGCCTAAGATGAACAAAGCACACTCCGTTGTGGGACTTGTATTCTGTTGTGGGGTGACACATTTAAAAAAATCTCATAAATAAGCAAAAACAAACTTTCAAGGGCACCTGGGAGGCTCAGTCAGTTAAGCGCCTGACTTCAGCTCAGGTCATGATCTCGCAGTTCATGAGTTCAAGCCCCATGTCAGGCTCTGTGCTGACAGCTCAGAGCCTGGAGCCTGCTTCAGATTCTGTATCTCCCTCTTTCTCTGCTTCTTCCCTGCTTCTGCTCTCTCTCTCTCTCTCTCTCTCTCTCTCTCAGAAATATATAAAGATTAAAGAACTAAAAAAAAAAAAAAAAACAAACTTTCAAATAGTGACAGTGCTATAAAGAAATAAAAGAGCACAGTGACAAAAAACTATCAGGGAGAGTATGCTTTTTTTAGCTAAGGGCATTAGGGGTGGCCTTCCTTAGATGCTGTATTCAAGCTGAGGCTTTAATGAAAAAAAAATGATTCTGTGTGTGTGTGTACGCATACGTGTGCATTGATGTATATGTGCATATGTACATGTGTATGTATATATACATATAGTCGGAGGCATAAGATGTACAGTAAATGCAAAAGCTCTGAGGTAAGAGGAAGCTTGGTAATCTTGAGTAATAGAAAGCAGGGCAGTGTGGTTAGAGCAGGGTTTCTCAATAGCACAACTATTGATATTTTGAGCTAAATAATTCTTTGTTATGTGAGGATTTCCTGTACATTGTAGGATTTCAGTAGGTTCCCTGGCCTCTACCCACTAGATGCTGGTTACACCCAACCAGCTGTGACAATCAAAAATGTCTCCATGCCATGCAGAACTGCCCCTAGTTGAGAACCACTAGGATAGAGCTAGTGAGAGAAAGAATAGTAGGAGATGGGGTAATAGACAGCGGCTAAATCATGTAGGGCCATAATAATCCTTGAATTTTCTTCCAAGAGGTTCTGAAATTCATTGGAGGGTTTTAATTGGGACTGAAGGAGGGATATAATATAATTTATGCTTTTCAAAGAATGCACTGATGGCTGGTTAAGGAACAGAGGGGTTGTAAAGTAGAAGTTGGGACTACTGGAATATTCCAGTAGAGACATAATGGGATTGAAATAGTGTTTAGTCAGAGGACACTGGAGTCAGAAAATATGTAGGAAGGTGCTGTGGCAGGACTTTGGGTGGTCAGTAGACCACACTTGGAGCAACAACATTTTCAAGATTTGCTACTCAAAATGGATCCGTGGACCGCAGCATGGTCATCACCAGGGAGCTTAGGTGCACCACCCGAGGTCCCTAGGGGACATACTGAATCAGAATCTGTATTTTAATGAAATTGCCCGGGTGGTCGCTATGTAGAAGTCTGAGATGCTCTGAGACGAGGAGTAGTCTGTCTGAGGTCACAGAGCGCTGGGGCAGTCAGAATTGGAATTCAGTATTCCATGCCCTGGTTCCAGATCCTCTCCAGCAGCTGCATAGTAGGATAATGTGCATCTTCTGTTAGAGTCCTTTCTTAACCAGAAATGGCAAGTCCGTCCCTTAATTCTCATAGAACAAGTAAAAGTCACCTTTCAAAAAATAAAAGATTGAAATTCCTTCAGGGAGGAAGAATGAAAGATCCATGGTATCAATTTAAAGCAAAAAAGCATTTAAAAACCAATTACCAAGCTGTGTTGTTACTGCTCACAGGGCTGGCATCCTTCCCCTGCTCAGAGTGTTAACATTGCAAATACAAAACAAATCCCTTGCAAAGTGATGCCAGGATTGGGGTGTGGGCAATGATGAGGAGGCTTTGAGATCAGCCCCTGCGTAGAGAGCTCTTTGGCTGCACATTCAGTGACAGGAATCTTCCAGATCACAGGCAGCAGGATTTGCAACTTGAACCATGTTTCTTTTCCCACCATGTAAAGAGAGACTTTGGAAAACCGAATACCGGTCTGCGTTCTCCTTGTCTTTATCATTCTCTTCTCTGGCTAGCCAACTTGCCGCTTTCTCATCCTCCAGGGAGATGGACCATTTGTCAAATTCTCTTCTCCTCAAAACCTAAGTCGTGAAATAGCTACTGTCCTATTTGGCAGCTCCTGTGGAGCTAATATGCTGTGCTTATCCCAATATGTGGTCCCCATCATATCATAAATTAGAGAGCCTGCTTTGGAGGATGAGCTTGAGGGGAGAGAAGGATAAGAAAAATGATTCAAATCCTCAAGGCTGCCTTTCATTTGACAAGATACCAATCTTCATCTCTAAGGCTTGGAAGTGAGAGGGAAGCCTTGCCTCCTTCATAGCCGGAAGTAATTTGGTGAGCCCCTTCTGCCAAGGGGGGTTTCTGATTTCCTGGAGTTAGCGGGGTTTATAAAGGGCAGGTAAGCCAACCGCTGTATGAGCACAGTGGTTGGTGGGCAGGGAGATGGCCACAGGCTCACACGGAAGAAGGATAAAGCTGACTGCCTTTTTAGGGCTGGATGTGAAACCACTCCTCTCTGCAGGGGACTGGCCCCTGAAGCACACAGCTTCTGTCATTGCACAGCTGTCATCTGCCATTAGCAGGTTCCTGACAGGGACATGTGGAGTTCCCCAGTGCTTCTCCACAGCAATCGAAGCTAGTGTGCAGGGGTGTGTGTGTGTGTGTGTGTGTGTGTGTACAGAGAGACAGAGGGAAAGAATGTGTGTGCTGGCAAAAGACCACAAAGAAAAAGCAGAGAGGTTAAAAAACAGATTCTGAACACTCAGATATTTATACGTTATAGCAGGAAGAAAATAGAGTTTGAGCCAGTTTTTCCATTTTGTTATTAGGGATTTTGGGTAAGTCATTTATGCCTTTGGTTGTCCTTTTCCTTCTCCACCAACTGAGAATAGAAGCAATCTATGACTTATAGAATCCCTAGTAAGTGTCGGGTCTCAGCTTAGGGCATGTTGTAGGCACTGCTTCCCTTAATCTTCATAAGAACCCAGTGAGATGGGATCTATTCTTATTATTTTATTTTATTTTATTTTTTTGCAGATGAGGAAACTGAGGTTTGAGGAGCTGATGTAAATTTCCTCCACAATCCCCGAGTCGAGGGATGATGGAGCCCAGATTCCACCCAGCTGTCCAACTTCGGAGGCATCATATATCAGCACTGTGCCTTCTCAGATGAAGATGCCCACCTCATTTTGCATCTGGGTCACCAACTAAAACATAGGTAGGAAAGCGTGGGTGGAGAGGCATCTGTACACTGAGTGCCACACCAGTGTCAGCCGCTGTTATTTCAGAAATTCCGCATCAGCTTATTTACTCATTGAGTACTTGCTGAGAACCTGGTTGTAGTCTACAAAGTATCATTAGGTATAACATACGGGGAAGGGGAGTGAAAAAACAAGATACTGGCTCTTCCATCAAGCAAGTCACATCTTTCCAAGTGTTGGGGAAAAAAATAACCTGTATAACAGGTTCATAACACCAAGAATCAAGGACATCCCATGTGCTCATCATATGATACTGAAATGAAACAACTGCTTACTAACCCATGTTCTAGAAGATGGTGACTTCTAGTTTCGGTATTTTAAAAGTTGCTCTTAGTAGTAAATATGAGACCTCCTTTTGTCTCCCCTCCTATCACTCTCCAGGAAATTTCAAGGGAAATAACTAAATTTAGTAAATTTTAATTCTGAAACAGGTAGTATTCCCAAAGTTGTAGTTAACAGACATAGTCCAGGCACTGTATCATAATAAGTGATGGTTTGTCTCCTGTTCATCACCTTGAAATGTTACTACCAGCAGGTGCTTCTGTGCCTCGATGGAACAATGATAATTGATGATCGCAAAGATTAACTTGAGGCAGCACCCTTTGTCGATCATTAAAAAAAAAAAGGAAGGGAAAGAAAAAAGTTTCCTTTAGCATATTTTTGTATTATATTTTATCCAAATATAATTCTTTGAATATTAGTCACCAGTAATAAAACATGTGATGATATCATTGATCAGAGCATTTCAATTACCCAGTATGCCAAAGCAAGTAACCCTGTACAGACATGTTCATTATCTTCTTTCCCCTGCAAAACCTTAAACTAATTTTACATAATTACGTATCTGGCTATGAACAGCTGTAAGGGGCCATTCCCTGCATTAGTTTCATATTACTGCTATAACAAACTGCTCTAAATGTAGTGGCTTAAAACAATAACCACTGACAGTTCTGAAGGTGGAAAATCCAAAATGGGTCTTATGGGGCTTAAAATCGAACCGTCAATGGAGCTGCATTCTGTCTAGAGGTTTTAAGTGAGAATCTATTTCCTTACCTTTTCCAGCTTCTAGAAGCTGCCTGAAGACTCTGGCTCGTGACCTCTCCTCCATCTTCATGCCAGCAGTGTGGCATCTCCAAATCACTTTGTGATTGTAACTTCTGCCTTTGTGATCATATTTCCTTCCTCACTCTGATCCTCTTGCTTTCCTCTGTTAGGACCTTTTTGATTATACTGGGCTCACCCAGATAACCCAGAATATTCTCCCTATCTCTAAAATCTTAATCGCATCTGCAAAGTCCCTTTTGCCATATAAGGTAATATATTACCAGGTTCTGCATATCAGAATGTAAACATCTCAGGTGAATATTTTTCTGTCTACCACACTCCCTTCACAGTAACACATTCATCATAATATTCTCCTTCTCTGACGTTTTTCTTTGGCTTCCAGTTTTTGGAAACAATTGTCCGTTTTCATACATGATGGGTAGGGTGATTCTGAAATGAAAACTATCATAGTTCATGAGATTAAAGGAAGTAATTTCATACAGAACCTCTACCAGTATTGAACCAAGGGGTCAAGCCAGTGAGAAAAAGGCTCAGCTGGCAGTTGCCCACAGCACTGGTACTTATGCCCCAGTGATGGGAGTTACTTACATTTCTATTTCTTAAAGCCTTGACTTAAAGTATTAGAACAACTTGAAGTTAGAACATAATAGGAAGAAAGAAAGTGATGGAGAATATTTTCCCAGTTCCAGACAATGGAGAACACAAAAGGAAATTAGGAAGGAAAAATGAAGAGGCAGAAAGCCAGACTGGAAGAAACTTTGGATGCCATCTGACAGGCCTTTTCAATGTGCACATTTGGCTGACTGCCCAGCTACACCATGTACCCTACATCTCGCTGTGCACTGCTACAGAAACAGGAAAGCATCCCTTGGAAAAAATATCCCAGGGCACCTAGTGAATAAGGGAAAGTCTGACTAAGGTCAGGAAAGAGATATTGGCCAAGAGGTACTGGAGGTTTCAGTTGTGTGGACAGGATGTTCAGACAGAAAGAAAGTTCAACCAGGTCGAACAGATGGGGCTTCTGTTTCTCAGCTGTAGACAAATGTCCTCTCTGCTGAGCTTTTACCCTAAACTCGCATTGACTGCTTGGCTCTGAATTATGTTGGATATTTCCTTTTTACCTCAAATTTGAGTGTTTCATAAGCCTTGCTATTTGCAAAACCATTAGGGTTTAAATAGGACACCTGACAGATCTATTATAAGCAATGTTTGAAGGAACAAGATCCATCATTTCACTGTGTGCAAGCCCAGTTAAGACATGGAAAAATTCCTCTCCAGCTAGAGCACTGGTGTGAAGGAAAGATGAAAATGTGTCATTGTTAGCTGGCTTTCTTTTTTTTTTTTTTTTTTTTGGTTCTTTGTATAGCGGGGCCACTTGCAGATTGGTGCCCTTGCACATAGACCATACCTATTGCCATTAGAAATTTTAATGGAACAACAATAACAGCAACTCCTCTTATTAAGGGCTTAATAGGTCAGGTACTGTGGGAAGTGCTTCAGGAACACTGTCTCTTTAACTCCCACAACAATAATGAGAATGTTCTATTCCCCTCCCCCTTATTTTGTAGGTCATCATGTGGCTGAAGGAAGTGATTTTTCCATGGCCACACAGCAGATCATATCTAAAACTCAAAACCAGGTTGTCCTACTTCCTAATTTTATCCTCTTAGCAACAATGTGTACTTCCTTTGCATTTTTCTATAAAGACTTTCATCTTTATAGGCAAACTCAGAGAACTGAGTGGTATATAAAATATCTTCTCCTCAGATCACTTGATAATAAAAGCAAGATCTAATTACATTTGATTTGAATATGGCAATACCCAGAGCTTCCCACACCTTACCTTTCAAAAGTCATTTGGGTTTGTTCCACTCGAATCTCATTATTCTCTAAGATTTTTTTTTTCTTTTCAGAGCAGCTTGTAGTAGATTGAACAGTGTTCCCCAACAAGACTTGTTCAAGTCCTAACCCTCAGAATGAGTAAGTGTGAACTGATTTGGAAAAAGAGTCTTCATAGAGGTATTTAATTTAAGCATTTGAAATGAGATCATCCTGGATTTAGGATGAAACTCAAATCCAGAGACTGGTGCCCTTGTAAAAGAAAGGAAGGGAGAGCTGAGACACCCAGATACAAAGACACAGAGGAAAAGACCATATGAAAACACAGAAAGAGATTGGAGCTATGCTGCAGTAAACCAAGGAACACCAGGAGCCATGAGAAGCTGGAAAAGGCAAGGAAGGATCCTCCTCTAGAGCCTTTAGAGGGAGTGTTCCCCTGCTGACACCTTGACTACAAGTCTTGCCTCCAGAACAATCAGAGAATACATTTCTGTTGTTTTAAGCCACTATGTTGGTAATAATTTGCTATGGCAGCCCTAAAAAACTAATACATGGATGTATTTTGATGGTGCAGACATCAAAATAGTTTGACAAACCTTACTAAGGGAAACTGTGATTTGTGACTATAACTGGGTCTTAGGAATGCAGCTTTGTACCTTAGTTTCTTACTGATGTAAGGTGAGAAATTGCAAGATATTGGAATATTTATTTTTAAAAACCTACAGGTAAATAATATAAGCAAATATGTGTATATAAATATATAAATATATGAATAAATGTATAAGTAATCTTTGTGTCACTTGTTGTATGTTTGATTGTTTTCCTATGAAAGAACAACAGGGAGACAAATTCATACAAGGAACCTATTGATATCTTGTAGATTTTTCTTTGTTCTTGATCAAAGCTAGGAATGCCCCTTGGCAAAGGGTTCTGAATATTCATGGAATTATTCATGGATAATTGGCCAGTAGCTCCCATAAAAGTTAGCAATTACAGGGCTGCCTGGGTGGCTCTGCTGGTTAGGTGTCCAACTCTTGATTTTGGCTTAGGTCATGATCTCAGGGTTTGTGGGTTTGAGCCCCACATCGGGCTGTGCTGCGCTCTCTCTCTCTCTCTCTCTCTCTCAGTAAATAAATAAATAATAAATAAGTAAGCAAACTTAAATTTTTTTAAAAAAATTAGCAATTACAAATGCAGAATGTGAACATGACTGGCATGTAGGCACTCCATCACTGACAATGGCAGTTGAAACTTAGAAGGTCATTACTAGTCGTAGTAGAAGTAGTAATAATGGTAACAACAAAGGTACATGTGGTGAGAAAAGACCCGAGGAATCATTTTTGTTTATACAAATCTCATGGAACTCACTCATATAAGATAAAAGCTCCAAAGAAAAATAAGGCACAAGCTCTTTATCTTGATGTTTCAGTGGATATTGAGAATCTGTTTGAATTCAGAAAGGTACCACCTTAACCAGCTAAGATCACAGATAGATTTTTTTGGATCTGCTAAAACAACTCTTAGCCTATCTCTATTAAGAAGGTGTGGTTTATATACACTATGGAATACTACGTGGCAATGAGAAAAAATGAAATATGGCCTTTTGTAGCAACGTGGATGGAACTGGAGAGTGTGATGCTAAGTGAAATAAGCCATACAGAGAAAGACAGATACCATATGGTTTCACTCTTATGTGGATCCTGAGAAACTTAACAGGAACCCATGGGGGAGGGGAAGGAAAAAAAAAAAGAGGTTAGAGTGGGAGAGAGCCAAAGCATAAGAGACTGTTGAGAACTGAGAGCAAACTGAGGGTTGATGGGGGGTGGGAGGGAGGAGAGGGTGGGTGATGGGTATTGAGGAGGGCACCTTTTGGGATGAGCACTGGGTGTTGTATGGAAACCAATTTGACAATAAATTTCATATATAAATAAAAAAAAAAAAAGAAGGTGCTATTAGATCAGGTTAGAAGCAAGATGTGATGCTGATAGGCTGGCCATGGTAGCAGCCTTTCACACCTTCTGTAGTCACCCAATCGCCCATGCTTACACAGCCTGATAAATAAGATTATGGGTTACTGACACTGCCAGACACTTTCTTGGCAGAGCGACACCATGGAAAAGCTGAGGAATCACGTAAGTTCTTACAGGCTTAGCAACATTGCACACTAGCCACAGCACAGCCCCTGATCCACTCTGACACCCAGCTGCAGAGTCAGCCTCTTGTGGGGACCTCAGAGTGCTTAATGTTCTGTGGGAATCACCTCTTCTACCAACAATCAGCAATAGAACTGCCAATAGTAGAGAGTTACAGCTACTCACATTGTTAAAACAAATTTTCCTTTCAGCCAGGCCTGGGGGTGTTATAGGAATAACTGAACGGGACATGCTTTGGGTCTCCTAGGGTTCTTTGGCATTCTCCATAAGGAGGAGATACCTGGGGTTTCCTCTGTTGACAGGATATCAGGGAGGGGAGCAAGCAATAGAGTGGTAATGCCATTCCCATCTGGTCTCTGGATTATGGCTGAATATCCTGAGTTTAAGAGAAGATTTAACTCTGTGATCTATCTAGTCTTAAACGTGAGAATAGAGCTGTTGCAAATCTCAGGTGCTCAGGATGACAGACAAAGACAGATAGCTGGAAGTCCAGGTGGTCAGCATCATGAGATCAGATACTACATGCTATGGATTGAACTGTGTTCCCTCAAAATTCACATGTTAAAACCCTAACCCCCAATGTAATAATATTTGGAAATGGGCCCTTTGGGAAGTAATTAATTTTAGAGGAGGTCATGAGGGTGGGGCTCTCATGGTAGACTAGGGCCCTTATAATAGGAGGTACCAGAGAGCATGCTTACTCTTCCTCTCTGTGGGAAGAGGTCTGGTGAGCACACAATGAGATGCTGGCCCTCTGCCAGCTAGGAAGATTGCTCTCGGCAGAACCTGACCACGCTGCACCCTAATCATGGACTTCTAGCATCCAGAGTTGTGAGAAAAGAAACCTCTGTTGTCTAGTCTATAGTATTTTGTTATGGCAGCCCATGCCAGCTAATACACCATAGTGACAGTTTAAAAAAAAGTAAGTGAGCTTAATTATTTTAGGTAAGTGGGCTTATAGAAGTCATTACAGGTGCAACAAGAATAGTCATCAAAATTAATTGCTTTGCTAGAAAATAAAAGCGGTCTGCCTCTTTTCCCATTAAAGAACATCTGTCTCCTTCCAGTTACCTACTAAAGTAAGCTCTCTAAAGCCCAGAGTTACCCAAAGAATTGCCCATCTCTGTCTTCATACCAAGTAAGTGACTCTAAACTATGGGCAGCCAGGTCTTCAGTACCATATGTTATATTTGGAATGACTTTTTTTCTAAGCTGAAATTCTGGAATACACAATTTGTTGCACTGAAGCAGTTTTCCCATGGCTTGCTCTATCTATCTACCTATTTATTGGGTGGTGGGAATTAAAAAAAAAAATTTAATGTTTTTATTTATTTTTGAGACAGAGAGAGACAGAGCATGAGCAGGGGAGGGCCAGAGAGAAAGGGAGACACAGAATCCAAAGCAGGCTCCAGGCTCTGAGCTGTCAGCACAGAGCCAGACATGGGGCTTGAACCCACAGACTGTGAGATCCTGACCTAAGCTGAAGTCAGTTGCTCAACTAACTAAGCCACCCAGGCTCCCCTGGTGGTATGAATTTTTTAAATGCAGACTATCTCCTCATTGCTTTATAAAGACTAACTTTCAGTAACTGTTTTCCTGACTGCCTTTCAAATCCCTCAATCCCCAATCCGGATCTGTCTTTCCACAGTCAAAACAGCATAAAACCTTAGTGACCAGGCCAAAAAAAAAAAAAAAAATTAAAAAAAAGAGGACTGATGTCATTCAAAGACTGACATTTCAGTTTTTATTACCGGAATACCTTGAAGAATTAGATCTGATTTGCATTGATATTTGCCAACTGGATTATTAAAGGTTTTTTTTCTCTTTTCTCTTTCCTTCATCAGATTTTAACACTTTCGTCAACTGCACACTAAGTCACAATTTGACAACCATGTTATTTCACAAAGCGTTCTGGGCTTTTGAATTGTTGACCAACTTGAGAAAAACACCAGATTTGATCCATAAAGTGAAAGTAGGTGACAACACATAAGAGAAATGGCAAGGGAGTTTTTATAAAGGAGTCTGCTTCTTACTAATGTTTCTTAAATGACATGGGGTAATTTTGTTGGCATGTCTTCCATAGGCAGGGCCACCCCATTTGAGTTACCTATTGAGATTTCTTTGTTTTCTTAGAATCAATTGCAACCTCAGTGCACTGAGAGATCTGAAAATGAATATTCCTAAAGAAGGATAAGGATTTCAGAAATGTGTGAACATTTTAAGTGGTATGTTAGTCTCCAACATCATCAGACTGTAGATGGAAAAAGACAAAGTGGAAATTTCTGTGCAAGTTGTTAAACTTCTAAACCTCTTCATCTAAAGTGACAAAAAAGCCTAACCACAGAGTTGTGATAGTGCATTCGTATATCAAATAGTTTTTTAAATTTATTTAATTTTTTTTTTTTTTTTTTTTTTTTTTAGAAAGAGAGAGTGCAAGCAGGGGAGAGGGGCAGAGAGTGAGGGGGAGGGAGAGAAAATCCCAAGTAGGTGCCATGCTCAGCGTTGAGCCCAACATAGGGCTCGATCCCAGGACCCTGGGATTATGACCTAAGCTGAACTCAAGAGTCCAATGCTCAACCAACTGAGCCACCCAGGTGCCCCTCAAATGATTTTAAACATGCACACAATACTTACAACACACACACAGACACACACACACACACACACACACGCACACACCCCAGGTCGTCAAAACATTCCTTATTGATTTATTATCACACAGAAAGAATCTCAAGTTACTCATGCTTGGTAAAAAATAGCATACAGTCCTATCTCAAAAAAGGCATATTTTTAGTGTAGGAGTTCTCAAAGTTTATTGTGCATCAGAATCACCTGGAGGGCTTGTTAAGCTACAAATCACTAGGGTTAGATTTTCTGATTCATGTAGATCTGGTGTTGCGGGGGCGGGGGGGAGGGGGCGGTCTGATAATTTGCAGTTCTAACAAGTTCCTAGGTGATGCTGATGTTGCTGGTTTAGGGACCACAGTCTGAGAACCATTGCTTTAGACTATCTAGAGACTCCGGTTTTATTACTTATTTTCGTCAAATAGAGTGCTTCATATTCTTGCAGTTAGTCCTTTCTACTATCCAAATAATAACAAAAATGACTACTGTAATTTAAAGTCAGTATTTTGCCTTGCAGAATCTACGATAACAGTCATAACAACCAGCAGTTGAATAATGCTTTATCATTAATAAATCATTTCAATATACATTATATCACTGGAGACAACATATGAATTCTGGCAGGTGAGCAAGCATTATATTTATATTTTATGGATGGAAAGCAGAGAGCTTAAACGACTTACCTAACAACCCCCCAAAAAGTAAATGGTAGAGAGCAGAGACCTGAACCAGGATTTTCTGACTCTAAATTCTGTATTCATTCTTTCCACCACTTCACTCTTTCTCTTAATTGCTTACATTTGTGGAGAAACTTACACTTTTCAAACTACTTTCATATTCATGATCTCATTTGATCCCCCAAAGCAACAGCAGGAGGCGGGCAGGGCACATAATATTGTCCACATTTTGCAGATAAAGCCATTATAAAAAATGATGAGAAAAGCGGCTCCTGTCATTCAGGCAGTATTTCTTCATCTACCAGGCTACATTTTCCTGCAATATTTAGCAGCATCAGATAGGTAGGTAAAGCATCAGATACTCTCCTATACAAGTGATAAATATTCAATGGCTCAGTATTGTTAACACCACCCTTGCTCCTACATCATTTTTTTTTCCTGGTTTCTTGGTAGAAATACATTTGGAGAGAAGAAAGAAATGGGTGAAATTTAGGGTTACTAATTTGTAGGAAAGTGGGGAAAGTTCTTTCATTTCTACACTTTATGTATTTAGGAAAGAAGCTTTTTCTGCATACAAAGAAAGACTCTTCACCACTAGTCTAGGGCTTTTCAAAGTTTAATGTGCACACAAACCACCAGGGGATCTTGATAAAATGCAGATCCTGATTCAGTGGGTCTGGAATAGGGCCCAATATTCTACATTTCTATAAAGCTCCAATATAATGCTGATCATGGTCCAACCTTGATAGGCAAGGATCAATCCTATTTCTCAAGACTACAAAGATTTTTATTATTCTCTGAATCATGTCTGAATTTCTGGGGTGGAACAGAGAACTTAAAATATATAACATTGTAACAATATTTGGTGAATAGTGCATACATTGTGGGACTTACCTAGGTGTTTCCCTGTGCTAGGCTATTATACATTCCAGTATCTTCCAATTTATTTTGATCTCAAAATCCAAGATGATGCTTAACACGGGGTGCATAGACTCGCAGCAACAATATTACACCTGGGTGTTTGTTACATAGGCAGAATTTCAGGCCCCATCCTAGTCATAGGAGAAATTGGATGAAGGGCTTTAAGGCTATGCTAAGTAGTTTCAACTTTATCCCAAAGGCATTGGAATATTTGGAAATTAGGTAGGAAAACTAACTTGACCAATTTTACATTTAGGAATAGTGTTTTAGGGGGAAATGTCTAGTAGCAAGGGGTCCAACTGGAAAACTATTGAAATTCAGGTGAGAAAAATGTTGGCTTATCTATATTGTGACAATGACAATGGGGAAAGAGGAACGGATTGATAGCCAATAAGGAGGTAGAATCAAAACAATGTGTCAAATGAGTTATTGATGGGGAAAAGAAAGAGAAAGAGTCTAGGATCACTCTCAAGTTTCTGGCTTAGACAATTTATACCTTTAGCATCTCTTTGAACTTGTCCTCTGACCTCTCTGCTTCTGACCACCTGGGGTAAATGCCTTGATTCTTGGGACCCAGGATTGCCAGTCTTAGCAAGGACCTAAATCAGTCAGACTCTGACACTTCGTGAGGGATCTTAGGATAGACTCTAGCTGACATTCACAGTCAAGATTCCAAAGTTAATTATACAACTTACCCTGACTTTTTCTTGGATAAGTAAGCCTTATCAAATACAATGCTAGTCTTATTGTCTGCTCTTCTATAGCAGTTTGTTTGGCTCCCAAGTAAATCAACCTACACTTAACTTGATGAATTTCACCATACTAATATCTGCCCATTTCAACAATTTTATGATTACTCTGATCATTTTAATATGCTTCCCCCAACTATAATTTACTGTTTTCTTTTTGTTTTATTTGTATTGTGCAGCCTTGCTGTTACTTTCAATAGCTTAATCCTGAACACTGTAGATCTTTTTCTTTTTCTTTTTTTTTTCTGGTGTTATGGTATAATCATCACCCGTAACAAGAGTTTTGTAAAAAAAAAATAATAAGCATTGTAATTCACAAGGTATAGGTTCTATATAGCTACAGCAAATAAGGTATTTGCCTTTATATAGCCAGACCCTAGGAAAACTGTCCCCAGGAGAAGAATGAAGACATCAATAAGGCATGCTAGAAAATCTTTCCCTAATAAGATATGGTCATGTCCTTTTGAAAAAAGGAACACACACCTTGGGGCGCCTGGGTGGCGCAGTCGGTTAAGCGTCCGACTTCAGCCAGGTCACGATCTCGCGGTCCGTGAGTTCAAGCCCCGCGTCGGGCTCTGGGCTGATGGCTCAGAGCCTGGAGCCTGTTTCTGATTCTGTGTCTCCCTCTCTCTCTGCCCCTCCCCCGTTCATGCTCTGTCTCTCTCTGTCCCAAAAAAATAAATAAACGTTAAAAAAAATTTTTTTAAAAAAGAAAAAAGGAACACCACAACTGGTATGTTGATGCAATGTAATGTAACACAATATGAGATATAAAATATTAAGACCAATTTTGATGAGAAAGAGCATTTAAAAAAAATCTCATTTGTTGTGTTTGAATGGATCAAGATGGGATTGAGGTTGTGTTCAAATTGCCAGTCTCCCTCCAAATTACCACTACATAAAGCTGATATATATAGATAACTAATAATTAAAATAAATAAAAATAATACCAATAATATCTGACACTGTACTAAGAACTTTACCTACATGTTCTCTTAATTCTCATAATAACTTTGGACAAATTCTATTTTTATATCTATTAAATTGTAAAACAGACTGGAATAATGGCAACAAATATATGAAATGGCAAGAGTTTGAGAGATGTGGACTCTATTTCTGTTCTCCTAGATCATGTGCAAAGTTTGTGGTTAAGCTACCTATCCCTTCATAACCCATGCTTCCAAAATGTCCTGGAGCATTCAAATCCAAGCTAGTCCTCCAAGAACACATCTAGGGTGGTTCATTTCTCTTCAGGAAGAGTACGCTGGGCATCTGATGACAAATCTAGGTAGGGTAAGACTGGGGTGCTGAGGTGGTGGTACAGCATTTGTCCAACACTACCAGAATGGCCAGCATATCTGATTGTAGAGATCTTCCCATGGTTTAAAGGTTGCCAGTGTCAGTTATTATGAGTCTTTCCAGTTATTATTGGAGGCCAGTGATCATGTGGTTATATTTTAGAGTCTTCATTTTCTAAATTACCCAATTGTTTTAAGGCTATTGAGAAAGAATTTGTATTTACTTGATTAGGCTATTATGGAATCACCTGCATGGGCAAAGAATTTGTTTCTTACCTAAATTTAAGACATTCACACACATAAATAACTGCTTGTATACCTGCTACACTGGGAACATGTATATACACCAGTATACACTACCTTGTATATTTAAAAACAATGCACAAGTAAGGTATTGGAAATAAAATATAGGAAGATTTCTGTTTATTTTTTCTGCCCTTTGAAAGAGAAAACAGGAATAGTTTTAAAAGTAAAAAATATATATATGCTTAAAGAAAAAACATTAGTATAAAAAAAACTAACATCATGGTTTCACATAAAGATGCTTGCCTGGATTCCTAAATGAATTATTATATATGCTCTCTTCTCTGCCTGGGATATTTTTCACCCCCTTTTTTTCTTGGTCAGGTTGTATTCACCCTTAAGGTCTCAGCATAAGCTCCCCTGAGGGGAGCTTTGCTGGCTTTGCAGATTTTGCTATATGGCCCTGTTTTATAGTCTTATTGAATGCTATAATTTTTCTTTATATTGTAAAAATCTAATTAAGTGGTTATTCATGCAATTATTAGTTTAGTGCTCTGCTTTCTTGCTGAACTATAAACTCCATTTGTGCACGGACCATGTCTATCTCTCTCTTCATTTTGTCCTTTTACAATGTGAGCGTTTTATGAATATTTTTTGCCAAAAGTACAAATTGTGAGATGGATATCAAGATTAATCTAGATATTATTCTGTGTTGATGGGTAACATACTCTAAAACTGATATACAAGTAAGATATTGAAAAGAATACAGAGAAAGATTTTTTATTTATTTTTCTGCTCTTTGTAAAGGGAAAATTGTTTAAATGCAAGAAACAAATGAATACAATCAAAATAATAGGTTGAATCATTATTTTCACTTAAATTATCACTATCTGGTCAAGAGCAAAGTCACTGGTTTGATTCTTCCACATCCATATACTACCAAGATTAACTCAAAGAATCTTTTCGAAGGTCCATACAAGAAAACCCCAGAGAAAGAATTTCCTCAAACTTGAACTGTAGATATGTTCTCTGTGTGAAATACGAAGTCATGCTAATTCTGGTGTGCTAACTAAAAAGAGCTGATGTTACTTGCAACATGTACTTCTGGAAATCAGCTTAAAGAAATAAGTTTAGTTAAACATTGCATAGTACTCTCAAACCCATGAGGGCAGGGTCTAAGCTACATATATTAATAATTGGTTAACCTATAATATTAGAAGACAGACAGAGCTAGAGCATTAATGGAGTTCAAGAGTATCACCAGGCAAGGATTCAAATTTGGGAATCTCTGACCAAGTGTAAAAACCAACATCCAATAAGAAATGGGATTCCAGACTCCCTGCAGGTCTCTTACCAGCTTCCAGTACAAATTTTCCCACCTACCCTATCAAAAAACAAAATATTTCTTAAGCAAGATTTTTATATTCTGTATTAATGTCAAATCTGGCTTTTGGCTTGGACAAGAGAATTTTTACAGCACCTGCTAATTTGTTCTCAGCCTGAAGGACCAAGTCCTCAGTGTGGCTGAGTTTGGCGGGTATAGAAAGCTATTGAGGATGCAAAAAAAAACCTTTGTAGAAACAAAATGCATAGAAACTCCTTCTGTAACCCTGGGCAACCCTGATACCACATGAGGTACAGTTGAGAAAGGGACTTCCTCTGGAATGTGAGAAGAAAGATGTAGAAACAAAGTTAAATGAAGATGGGAACAGCATTACTCACAGAAGGGAGATCAAACACTCCATAGAAAATACATGTTACGGTGCAATTGCCCTCTGGGAGTCACAGGATTATGAAAGTCTAACTTAATTAAGGGAGAAAATAGGTCACATTTAACAACCACATACGTGGCGTATCATTTTGACTATACAGAATAACTGGAGAGAATGGAAAAATTAAGAAGTCGGAAGCATAAGAAAGGCAACCATGGAATTCATCAACCACTTTCTCATCCTTCTAAGTCAGGTATATGTTTTGATTCTGTATATATGAAAAGATTTACCATTCTTTAAACTTCCCTCTTTAAAAACACTTGCAGCATATTTGAAAAATAAATTTCAAATGTCAGAATAAAGAGAAACAAAATGGTGTGACCAAATTAAAAAAAAAAACTAAATTAAGAGGCAATAAATAGTCTTCATAAAAATATACCTTTCACCCTCTTCCTTTTCTCCCCCTTATGTCATCAAATGACAGGTAATCAGGTACATGTGAACCCTGCTTGGATTCTTCCCCCTTTCATAGCTTGATGCCCCTATGGGGTCGAGCTAATTACAGGTACATTTCCTCTGCAAGGCAGTCACACTCTATACTGTTGAAGGCACAATTAATAATTGAACAAAGCTACTAGATTTTTTTTTGCTCACACGGCCACGGGTTGCAGACAGTTTTACTGTGACACAGGGCAGAGCTTCTTCCTTGAGTGTCTCCAAGAAAGGTTTCATGTTATAGACTGAAAAGGATCACTGCCTGTTTCCAAATTTTGGAAAGTAGGGGAAAACCCACGTAAAACCAAAAAAATCCAACCCCCCACAAAAAAAAAACAACCTAGTTTCCTTTGTAGAACAGTAAAGGAAAATTTTCTCTCCTGTTAGCAGGAATATGATTATGATCAGGTGGCTATTTAGGTCAGATGTAAAGAGATGAAAGAGTGGGCCTAGAAATTAATACTCTTTAGAAGGGAAATTGGAGTTTGCCCTTGAGTCTGTGAATGCAGCAGGGAGCTAGTTTTGCATGTGACATAAGAGAATTTGACCTACAGACAGGGCCTAGATAAAGGATTAGAGAAGAATAAGGTTCTTTCCCTTGAGATGTATTTAGGAACTTAATAGAGGATATCCCCAGAGTGTCATGGGGTCATAGATTGGTGCAGAAAATCCTTGTCCTATGCCCCAAGCAATAGTCTTGAGCAACGGTCTGCAAACTTTTCTAAAGGGCCAGATAGAAAATATTTTAGGGTTTGTAAGCCCAGCCATCTTTGTTATAACTACTCAACTATCCTGTTTTTGAACAAAAGCAGCCATAGACAAGAAGAAAATGAATAAACATGGGTGTATTTCAATAAAACTTTATGGATGCCCAAATATGAATATTAAATTTTTGCATGTCAGAAAACAGAATTCTTCTTTTTATATTTTTCAAACATTTAATCATCTAAAACCTATTTTTAGCTCTAGGCAGTACAAAAGTGGGGCAGGCTGTATTTTAGCCCACAGACTGTAGTTTGCTGATCCCCTGGCCTTACTATTGGAAATCCCTATGAGTATACCTATTTTTCAAGCTGATTTTGAAATCTCTAGGGATCTCTGAGTGTATGTAAATGCTATATTTACATGGGAAGATGTGGTGTTTTGTTGACTTTTAAACACCATGGATAACCAGGTTATTCAGGATTCAAATCAGATATTCACTATCATTAAAAAGGTTACTAGAGTTAGAGATGAAGATCTAAACTGCTAGGCCCAGCATGGAAAAATCTTGAAACTCTGATTCTATCTCATTATTTTTCTGAACTCAAAGGATAAAAAAGAATACATCTTTGGGTTCTGGTCATGAATAGCATTTCTCCCCCAAAGACAAAATAAAAATAAAAAATGAAAAAACCCAACTACTTCATAGTCAATAGTACACAAAAAAGCAATAGTCCTTTATTAATGTAATTCATTTCTTGATTATAAGTTGAATATAATCTATCTTCCTTCCCTTCTTCTTCCTACCACTTGTTCCACAAAAAATAGGAGGGTATAAGTAACATATTTATATAGATATTTAAATTAATTAGAAAAGGTGAGACAATAAAACAAGAGGAAAGCAAGAGAATGGTCTGTACGTGAATTTGATGCCATAAAATCCCACACAGTTTGTTTAAAATCCTCTTCATTAACATGCAATTTATATATGATTTCCTATATTCTTTTACAAATGGGCAAAATAAATTTGGCTCTAAGTTTAGTAACAGTCAATTCCATGAACTCTTAATCATTTATAAAAATTTAGGGAGTTCATTCATAGAAAACCAACCATTGCTTAGAAAAAAGGCAATAGAAATACGTAAGAGGAATTTCCTCATGGGATATTTTCCAAAAGGAAAACTATGTAATAAAATGAACAATCTCTCAAAATAACATTATAGTAAATTCAATGATTTCAATTGATATCTTGTATAACATCTTTATATATGGGCCAATAGTTTTTATACCAAATTGTCATTCAGTCAAAGCAATTCTATACCAGAAAGGACCAAATTGTCATTCAGTCAAAGCAATTCTATACCGGAAAGGAGTAGGTGGTGTGGGATTGGGGCATAAAATACTTCAATCCAGGCCGAATGTGCTCTGGATGTTTAATTTAACCCAAGGGAAAGGTGTGTGATATCCAGAGGTTCACCCTTAAGACAATCTTCCATATGCATTTTTTCCATGTGAAGTATAAAATGGGTCTGAAAGAAAATGAGTTTGATCTTCCAAATAAATGCCTCATTTATTGCTCTTATATATTGTCAATAAATGACAAGTTGCATGCATTAACAATTAAGGTGGGTTTTGAGTGACGTTCCCTTAAGAAAATAGAAGCAAGCCTTTGATAAGAATAGCTGTCAAAAAAGGAGACCATTCCATAGGCTAGTCCAAATTCACTTGAAAAATTAGTTTGAGACCTAACATGACATGGAGGCCTGTATTCTCAACCACAGAATACAGTTTTCAAACATGCTTTAGGCGAACACTATCCTGGCCTTTTAGAAATACCTCAGGATAGTTTCCATGTATGTCTTGCTTTGCACAATTTTTTAGAGTTTTTCATTCCAAAATGACTTTGTTGTGAACTCTAGATACTTATATGAGGAAATTTTAAGAGAATATCAGATATAAATCAATTAAAATTGAGGATTATCTATCAAAATAAATTACATTTTATAAGAATAATTGATCCATAGCCCCTCTTTCTGAGAAATTAAATAGCAGGCTTTATTCTACAAAGACTGTGTCATTTACAAAACCATGGCATTGCATATAAGAAAATGTAATCTGTAGAGCAGGAAAGTATGCATGCAGTGGACCCAAGTAATTTGATATAATATTTAAGTGAAGTTCAAGAAGCAGCAGAGACCGAAAATTCAGTTATTCTGATGGTGATGGTGCTGGAACAGGAGGGAAGGATGCAGAAGACATTCCTGGGAAATAATTTTTCTGACTTTGACTGAATTTGCATTAATAGGTAGGGACCCATAATGAGCTCATGCAGCTTAGTCCATGCCTGATGCCCCTCACAGAACCATATGCCAAGGAGACGACATCAGAAGTCACTAACAATTTTGTATTATTCCTGAAAGGTTTCTTCACAAGGTGCTACATATTAGGAAACCATAGTTAAGGTTTAGGAACCTTAGTTAAGGAAACCATAGTTAACAGCAAAACAAACAAACAAACAAACATGCAAAGGACTAGTTAAATCTAATTCATACAAAACATTGCCCCAAGACACTCAAGCACAAAATTGGCCTACATTTTAGACATAATACTAAGTCATTTAATGCATTTAATTCTTCTGTATTTGTTGCCTTGAGGTGATGTTCTATTAAAAATGAAATAAGAAATGGCTGTAGACTTTATAGAGATGAACACATTAGCAAAGACCAGGGAGGACCCTATATAAGTCCTATTGCAATTCTATTAGTGCTTTAATAACCAGATACATGCTTGCCTTTCTGATCCAATGGAATCTGAGAAGCCCAAAGATATGTTAAATAATGTGTGGTATCTTGAAGGCTAGAGGGCTGCTTACCAGTTGGTGTAAGGTGTCTCCAGGTGATCACAGGTTCAGGACGGCCATTGGCCATGCAGACCAGGGTTACATTGCTGCCCTCATTCACAGTGACATCTGAAGAGATGTTGGAGATCTTTGGTGGAACTGCAAAGACAAAAGCGAATGGAATATGTAACCATACCAGTAAAACCCCATGTTTGAAGCACTGGTCCATGCCACTGGAAATAACAAACTTGAGCTAGATGCTTTTATGACTTGAACCATTTGAATTTTTATGTTAAGAAGCCAGGATACTTTATGACCTCTTTAGAGACTCAGCAGATGAAAAGCATGGGTCTTACTACTAGAAGAATCTCTCCACTATGAGCAAGTATTGTAGGAATTTCACAGAGGAGTATAGTGAAATGTATTATCTCTTTTTTCATTAGAATAGACTTTATATAATTATTAGTGTGCACATTTTTACCATATTAATAATTTTTTCTTATCACTGAATGGTGCCTGCCTACATTTATTTCCTTATGTATATCAAATGAATATAGTGCATTCTTACCTCCAAATGTCAGGAAAAGGAAAAGTGTTATTTAGTATGAGTTGCATAGTTGTGTTATTAGGATGTGGCAACACCTGTTTACTTACAATCTAGCCACATGAGGAAACCATCATTTAATCACAATAGAAAGTGTCTAAATATCACCTTGGTATGTGAACAGGCTAGATAATGCACATTAGAGCCTAAAAACTGAATTAATAAGGCCTGTGTCACAGATGCTACAAAAAATAATATTATTACCCCTAATACTTTCACCACCACTATTACTTACAATTTAATAATAGGTAACTTTAAGCATTTATTATATGTAAGGCTCTATGTAGAGTACTTTTCAAGTATTATATTGGTAACTCATTATAATAAAGAAATGATATCCTATGAGCATTTTATTTACAGGTGAGGAGCTGAAATATAGATGGAGCCAGGTGAGAAGCAGAAAACAGATTTGAATCTAAGAAGACTCCAGGGCCCACACTCTTAAGCAATACTTGAATGAAACTTCAACTTCACAATCCAGGCTACCAGATGGCTGAAAATGACGGAAATTACTTTTTGGTGGTGTGAGAAATGAGTCCCCGAGGGCTAGCTGTACTGCCGTCTGACTTCCTTCATTAGTGTTCAGGGCGGCAACATTAGATCTCATATTGGTAGGCTTAAGTGGAAAGTGAATTACTCACAAATTTCATCACAGAGGTTATGCACTGATTCCAAATAGCAGAGTTTATGGTTTGACTGTGATTTTTTCTTTTTTTCTTTTTTTTTTTTTTTTTACTCTTAGTTGCTTATGCAGTCCCTGAGAAAGTATGTGTCAGAGGGAGGCAGGAGAACAAGACAGCATTAAGGAGTTCAATAATAAAAGAATCTTATTTTCTCTCTCTTCCTGCCCTGTGGTGACAAATAAAACAGTAACATTTTCTGCCTGTAGAGACTGCTGTCTGACAACCATGTGATTGCTGCAGATCTCTGTTAGGAGACACTGATGGGACTTGGGCAACTGACCAGGTCACAACGCCACAAGGAGGAAGTGGGAGGAGGACTCATGACCTTAGCGTTTCTCCCACAATGGCATCTTACAGGGCTTCTGGGTAGAAACCAGTAGTTCTAAATCAAACCCAATGGCAGAAATGGAATGTAGTTGATTCCCATTATTTAGCAGTATGTATTTATAGGATTTCTGTTTCTCTTTTATCTACTGGGGTTAATGGATCTTTCTCTCGTATTCACACATTGACTTGCAATATACCTTCCCAGACTTTTACAATGAGGACCTAAAAGGTTATACCCAGTTTTTAAGGAAGAATATGAGGCACAGAGAGAAATAATGACTTGTCAAGGGCAATCCCATCAAGAAATATGGCTGGACTTAGAACTTGGGGCTCCTGAATATCCAATTGTTCTGTTGTTTAATATTTACAGTTTTTAATTCCCAGCTGAATAAGCCAGTGTTCTGAACATTTTCAGAAAAAGTACAATGAACTATAAATCAATGATGGTGTTCAAGAATACAATTTAGACATCCTAGGAATCTTCCTCTACAATCTAAAATCTGCAACAGGAAGCTATGTAATAATTATATGAGCTCATATTACTCAATTTGTGGTTAATTCTGAATTGCAAGACAGGCCACAGAATAGAAAGAAGAAATACAAATGTGTTTTCATAAGAAAAATGTAGAGGGGGAGACTTTATATTCCTAATATAAAAACATGCAAATTTACAAAACAGAAAAGATCGCCAGTGGTCAGATTCCCAGAGAATTATTACCTATGATAAAATTTACTCATAATTTTCTCTCATTTTGTAAGAGGAATATATATCCAAGGACTTTGCTTTTTTATGGCACCCAGGATCCCCTGTTTCTTTTAACTAAGGGCAATATGTTCAGGTCCTAGATCTCAGAAACTGGAGACTCAGAAAGTGTTTGTGTTCAATAGTCAGAAATGTAATCACGTTGACATTGAATTTCACCTTCCTCGGGGTCACTACCAGTGGGTTTCACTCTATTGCTTCTCTTCCACTTCTTTGTACATTGTACCAGCTTCTTCCCATAGCATTTATATCTGATGTAGTCATTTGTTCCAGAAATAAATACCTCCCTAAATTCTACATTACCATCTTACTTTCCAACTCTCTGTCTCCAAAATCTTGAAAGAATTGTTCTACATTACATCTTCATCTCCCATTCACACTTCAACCTACGGTGCAATCTGGACTCTTTCCTTAACCTCCAAAAAAACTGCTCTCAGGAAGCTCACCAATTTGAACCATGGAGTTTCTAGGTCCTATGAACAATTTTGTTATTATCCTATTTTTCTCAGGAGTATTTGATTTTGTTGACCATAACTACCTTCTTCCATTCTTTTATTTTCTAAGATGCCAGATTCAACTGTTTTTCATCTTACCTCTCTGGCCAACCTTTCCAGTTTAGCTTTTGGACTTACTTTGTCCTGTTCCTTAAATATCTGTATTTTTAACGTTGATCACTGTTCCCTTCCTTCACATAACTCACTGTGAATGATCTTATCTATTGTCTAAGTTCAGAAGCCAAGGCCATAGTATGTATGACTCCCAAATCAGTATCTGCAGCTCAGATTTTTCTCATGACTTTTACACTTACGTTCCAATGGACCAGTCTAAATTTTCATCAAATACATCACAGATACTCAAGATTCAACATACTCAGAACCAAAATTGTCATCTTCCTTCCTACGTGACACTTGTAGTCTTGTTCACTATCTCGGGGAATGGTGTCATCATGCAAACAGTTGCCCAAGCAAAAACAGCGTTATCTTCCTTGACTGCTCTCTTTCCTTTACTACCCCCATATAAAAAGGATCCTGAGTTCTGTGACTTATGCCTTTTAAATCTCTCTCAGATTCACTATTATTCCCAATCCCTATTCCCAGAGTCATAAACTTTTTTTCTTTTTTTTTCTTTTTTTTTTTGGTTAGATTCTGCAAGAGCATTATAACGAATTTCTTTGTCTCTAGCCTTCCTTTCCTCAGGCTCACTGTCATTCATTCATCACACTGAAATAAGTTTTTTTTTTCATAAATTGCAAATGTGAGTATAATATTCTCTGATTAATCTCATTGCCCTCAAGATAAATCCAAACTTCCTAACATGAATTCACAAGCCATGGTTGGCCCCCGGTTAGCTCTCTAGACTTACGTATTACTCCCTTTTCATTGTATCATCCAGTCAGATCAAATAATTTTGGCTCCTAGAATATACTATGCTTATTTACCCCAAGGCATTTAACATTCTATTTTTTCTACATGGAATATTCTTCTTCCAATCCTTCATGAGGTCAGCCCCTTTCTTCCTTCAGGTTTCAACTTGTCATCCTGTTTTCTCGCTTTTTCCAGGAAGACTATTCTGTCATTTACCACCCCATTCCTACCCCTACCCCACTCCTGACTTCTTATTGAGTGAAGCATCCCTCCTATGTTCTCCTATTGTGCCCTATATTTCTCTACCATGGCCCTGGATCGTCATTGCTGGATTACTTACCTGTACCTGTCACTAAACTGAAAGACGCAGATGAGAAGTCCTTGGTTTTCCTGACCAGTGAATTGTATAGACCATGGCACTTAGAACATGGTAGGTACTCACAGGGTGTTTGAAAAAAGAAATTAATGAAAATCCCTGCCTGCCCCCAAACTTTTCTGAGCTCAAGTAAGTCATCTCATTGAATTTTTATCAGAAAGGAGCAACCTTTTATTTTGAGCCAGTAAAATACAGCTTTTATCAGTATTTCTTTAGCTACCCCTCTAATGACCTTGTTCACTATCAACTTTTTTGACTCTTAATTAAAAAAAAAAAATTAACCATGGGGCACAGAAACATCTGTGTATGTTAGGAATATAGGAAGTGAGATAAACTTGGTGTCCAGCTTCTTGAATTATAGATGTATTCAGGGTTTAACTTCTTTTTTTCTTTTCTACGAGGAATCATTCATATATGTTTGTATGGATGTATATAAATTTTTTTTCTAATGTTTATTTATTTTTGAGACAGAGACAGAGCATGAGCGGGGGACGGTCAGAGAGAGAGACACAGAATCTTAAAAAGGCTCCAGGCTCTGAGCTGTCAGCACAGAGCCCGATGCGGGTCTTGAACTCTCAGACCTCGAGATCATGACCTGAGCCAAAGTCGGACGCTTAACCGACTGAGCCACCCAGGCGCCCCTGTGTGGATATATATAAATACATGTAACTTTTTTTAGTTTAATGGTTTAATAGTTCCTTTCTAGTTTCCCATAGCCATTCATGAAGTCTGTATTTACACCATTACTGATAATATAAGATTAAAGCAGCGCAAGGTCTTTATTCTATTACCTCCTAACATCTTTATAAAGATCCTGGGAAGTAAAATGTATTCTCTTTTATCGCCATTTCATAGATGCAGACACCAGGGACAAAATGGGTAAGACTCACACAGCTAAGAAATTATAGAGTTAGGATCAAAACCTAAGGTTTATAGATTTCCTAAACTTAAGTCTTCTTCTAGATCATATTCACTTTGCAATAGTGGTTCCAAATAGTATTTTTTGCTCTATTTTAATTCTCAGTAAGGACAACTGTAGGAAATACTGTTTAACAAGATAATCTTATTTTCATTGGTAAACATAAGTTGTTTATTTACCAAAACCACTGTAATATTGATTTATGCTCATGGGCCTTCACATATTCTGTGTAGTTATTTTATTTTCTTCTGGAGTATTCCCTAACATTTTTTTTTTCTTTTTTTGAGAGAGAGAGCAAGCAGACGAGGGGAAGAGGGAAAGAGAGAGATGGAATCTTAAACAGGGTCCATGCACAAAGTGGGGCTGGATCCCACAACCATGAGATCATGACCTGAGCCAAGATCAAGAGTCGGACGTTCAACTGACTGACTCACGCATCACTCCCAACAATATTTATTCATAGGATATTAGTGTCTTTTATTATATTTTCCTAAATGTAATGTCATGAACCATTTATTTGATGTTTTCAACCTATTTGGTTTCAGGAATCTCTCTAATTTGTCTGGATTATTTTGTTTTCTTACTCATTAATGACAGCCTGTATACCTTAGGGAAATGATCTTTTGTTGTCATATTGTTTGCAGTTTCCACAATTCATTCTTAACTTCTTAATTTTATGAACATTTTTGTCTTGTAAAAGGTTTACATTTCTTTGGTGCGCTTTTTTTTTATGATTTCTACTAGTGTTTTTGCGCATAGACGTTTCTTTCTTAACATAAAATCAGTTAAATACTTCTATTTGTTATTTCTCTTTCAATGGTTTATTTCTTTTTTTTATTGCACTCTTTAAATCATCTGGAGTTGATTTATGGTGTGAGCTTTAACTGGGTTTTTTAATCCTCCGTGGTTTTTTAGTCAATTTCCGCAATACCTCTGGTTAAATTATATAAAATGTATACATTGTTTTGGCTTTCAGAATTAGCCTACATGTGCTACCAAGAGCAATATTTCTGGGAAATATATAAATATAAACCTACTTATTTTTTTTTTCAACGTTTATTTATTTTTGGGACAGAGAGAGACAGAGCATGAACGGGGGAGGGGCAGAGAGAGAGGGAGACACAGAATCGGAAACAGGCTCCAGGCTCTGAGCCATCAGCCCAGACCCCGACGCGGGGCTCGAACTCACTGACCGCGAGATCGTGACCTGGCTGAAGTCGGACGCTTAACCGACTGTGCCACCCAGGCGCCCCTAAATATAAACCTACTTATAATGCCAAGAAATTTTATGAAAGTGCATTAAAATATGTCATTAATCTTTTGGACACCACACTATTACTATGTGATGCTAGTTCCAAAATTAATTGTTTATTAGACAAACACCTCCTAAAATGTTGAGTAAAAAACATAATTTAGATACCCTGCTTTCAGGACACTAGTGAAATTCATTATTCAAAGGAATTCTCTAGGTTTCCACTGCAAAAATTAAATAAATAAATAAATAAATATGCCACACCTAATAGATATAACTTTAAATCTGAATTATTAAATAGGTGATATTCTTTCACTGAAATCTATATAAATTCTGTGTTAAAGAAATGTACATTTTTTCCATGCATTGAAAATTAAGTGACAGTTTCTAAAATAATACTAACATCTAGGTACACTTGTACACACGGATTCCTTCAGCTGTGCAATGCAACAGTATTAAGTAGGATTATGACACAATCTGCCTCTGCCACTCATGATTTTATTGCCCTTCCTCATTCTTCTTGTAATTTCCTTACCCACTTTACCATATCTCCAGGGCTCCAGGGTCTGCCTTGGCTTTTGTGAACCAAGACATGCCTGTACATAATTTGTACAATTCTCTAGGTTCCAATGCATCCCTTCTCCTCTTTTGTGTAAGTCTCACATCTCTTATGTTTGGTCCAACGTGGAAATGCAGGCAAAGTTAGGGACATAGTGGAGTGGACATATATCATATGATCTGCCAAAATCCATGCCCTCTTCTGTCTGGAAAGACAACCCTGGTATTCCTTTGCAGAAAACACCTCCCACCAACTGCCATTGGTTTGTTGGGACTGTCAGTCAAGTGACCTATTCTCCTTTGGCCAAGGAGTGGGCATGTGACCAAAGCTGGGCCACTTAGACTCTCCCTCCCTGGAACTTGGTTTTTATAAGGAATGACTCAAGAGAGGTTGAAACTGATTCAACTTGTGGTAGACTGTGTTAATGTACCCAATTCTCAATCTTTCCTGTATCCAAATCTTTTGCCATGCCTATCCCCTCCTTCAGTGGGTAGCAGACACTTTTCCATCCCTGGACCATGCTGCTTGTTTTGGCCAAGGATACAAGCATAGGGAATACAAGCAGAGTCTTGAGAAGTGTTGGCACGATTGGACTCACTTGGTCTTGTGCCTCAGCCATTTTCATGAGAAGCATGTACCCATCTGAGTCTGGTGGCCCTAGGAGAAGGAGGATGAGAGCTGGCAAATGGGATTGCCAAATAAAATACAGGGCATCCTGTTAAATACGAATTTTATATAAACAGCAGATACTTTTTTAGTATAATGGCTCCAAACATTGCATGGGACATACTTATACTAACAATTATTTGTTATGTGAACTACAAATGTAACTGGGCATCCTATATTTTTATTTTGTGAACCTGACAACTCAAGGTACATTGTCACATGTAGTGAAACCCAGTCTGGATCTGCTGACTTGCACACTTGTGAGAAATAAAAAATAACTATTGTTTTATGTCCCTGAATTTTTGACTGGTTTGTTCAGCAGCAATAGTTAGCTAATACATATCATGAAACGGCAGCCACCTGAAAGGACTATTATTTTTCACTACTGTCTGCAACTTGCATCCCTGGAGATGCATGGCTTCTGTGCCTTCCAAGGTGATATTTTCTGCTTTTCTTTTGAGCCTGGGAACTATTCCATATTCTTCCAAAGAATCACCATTTTTTACATCAAATTAGCCAGTCAATTTCTGTTGCTTACGCCAAAGAATCCTAATTGTTACAAACTGGGAAGTAGTCATAATAAGGGGAAATTTTGAAGAGGGACATTTTCATAGAGGTAAATTGTCATTTATGCTTGGGTACTCCTTTGGGTTTCCACAAAACGAAATGAGTTGCATGTATAGCATTGGCTCTTATCTGTCATTACACATTGCTTTAAAAATAATTGTAGGTTTGAAAGAACATCTAATTCTAGCTGTGAGTGTTTCAATACCTTTGTCTTTAGTCCCTAACTGACCAACCAGAAGAAGGACAATAAATCAATTCCAGAGGAAAGGATAAAAGTGGTCAGTTGGTTCATTTATCTAACCTCAAATAATTAGCATTTATAACTTGTATTCAATTCAAAATGTTATCCCTAATGGTGCAAATTATTAAGTTTGTCTCATCAGTTATTGCTTATTTGAAGTTTGGGAAAGGTGCATGTATTACTGTGCGTATGGTGGTAAAGGGGTGTTAAAAACATAACACTATCAACTTTTCAATTTCTAACCTTTTTTGGTGTGGCTAGAGAAGCTTACACCCTATTTTTTACACATGTAACACACTGGAAACCTATAGTGTAACTATATAAGAATTGCGTTCAGAAATCTACAGGATGTTTTTTAAGCAGCACTTGGTTTTAATCGCATGATCCAAAAATTCAACAATAAGAATAAAAATATACGATATAACATATTAATAACATCTTGTGAAACATCAAACATTCATCTAGTCTGGCATTTTGCTTCTGAAAATGCCAGTGAAGCATGCTGTGCTTCATGGTGTGGTAGGTTCCAGAATGGATGATAGGATTGGAAAATGTAGCACAGTTTGAGAGCCAGGGATTTTGATCCTGCTCTGACACTGGCTCATAAGGCAACCACATATTCTCTGATATTTGCTTTTGAATTTTCCTCATGAGGTACACTGTATGTGCTTAACGAGTTTTGAACGAATAAACACACAAATTAATGACAAGTTATTTAAATCTCCCTGAGACTTAGTTTCCTCATCTGGTAATTGAAAGTAATGTGCAAAGTTGATAATAGTTAATATTACAGGATTGTTGTTAGGGACAAATAAAATAATTCATGTAAACTTGTTTTTTAAACTGTAAGGGACTGTAGAGGTGTAGCTATCTATTATACAGCTAATAAAGCAGTGTCGGCTTAACTCTTCCTAAGATAACATGATAACACAGTTCATGCATTTCTATGGCTAATGGCATTCTAGTTATATTTTTGCAGACACCATTATTGCCAGAAGGTGTAGGTAATTACTCTAATTCATAATTAATCATTAATATTGGCTTTAACAGAAAGTCACTCCAAAGATAAGTATCCAGTTCTTATCTACTAATGGGCAGAGCTATGCCAATATGTTCAGCCCTTTAGTCAATGTCTAGACATTTTATACCTGTAATAAAAAGCGACACAAAGATGTGAAAGTGTACAATCATAAACAAAAAAAAGTTTTAGAAGCTTAACTCTTGGGCTCCTAAGGAAAAGCTCTCGAAATCAAATGTTATCACTGTTACATAATTTGTAATGTAAGCCTCAGTAAAAGAGAGGTCTTCTTTTATTTGTTGTTCTTTTTTTTTTTTTTTAAATTTTTTTTTCCAACATTTATTTATTTTTGGGACAGAGAGAGACAGAGCATGAACGGGGGAGGGGCAGAGAGAGAGGGAGACACAGAATTGGAAACAGGCTCCAGGCTCTGAGCCATCAGCCAGAGCCCGACGCGGGGCTCGAACTCACAGAGCGCGAGATCGTGACCTGGCTGAAGTCGGACGCTTAACCGACTGCGCCACCCAGGCGCCCCTATTTGTTGTTCTTATAGACAACAGATGTTGCCAGGTGTTTTGTGTCTGTAATTTGAGTCTCTAAAGCCTTAACTCTGGCCAAATAAAACAATCAGCAATGATAGTTTCTTTTCCACTAGTATTAGTTCTCACTGTTACTAGAATCCATTTATAAAGCAAGAAACATTCAGCTGCAGAAGTAGGTATTTGAAAAGGAGCGCTCTACAGGAACATGATTCCTTTTAAACACAAATTTCATGGGTGAGTAGGGAAAATGTGGAAACTATAGCTTCTTTGAGTAGCAGATGAATATTAAAGTAGAAGAAACTCATTACACATATCAGTTACTCAAATTTCTTTGCCAGGAGTGATTACAAATGCTGCACTTATGCTTGCATTAGAAGATGAACAAAGTAACTTAAGGAAAGGGGGATAATATGCTAACAATTTAGAGGAAAAGATAAAATGTATATATAAAACAAAGCCAAGTACCATATGAGTGGTAATGTGGTAAAGTCAGAGAAATAGGAGCAAGGAAGCTTGTGAAAATGACATATTGAAACAATGTGCAGTCAAGAAAAAGCCATCCTCCTGTAATCAGGCAGGAGCAATTCTTGAATTATACATGTAACTAAAAGTTAGAGCCTGAAGTCTCACTTAACATACTCCTCTGAGATTCGGCTGCCATCTTACTGTGTTGGCCAAAGAAATAAGCTGGATACGACCTCCTCTTTGGCCTTTGAACCCTAAATTATCACATTCTCAAGGGGCCATATGAGTTGCTGTCACTGTCTCAGGTAGTCAGACTTACACCAAAATAGTCCCTATGACACATCCAGACAGTAGCCAACATCACAAGGAAGTGTTAATTTGGGTCAGACTGCTCTAAATAACTCAAACACAGTAGCCGTTGTACAAAGAAATACCATGAGCTCACTTATACACCACCTAGTGGTGGATGTGTACCCAAGGTGATACATGTGTGGCATGGGTATCTACATCTGATTGAGGCTCCCAGTAGACCTAAATAGAAAGTACGTTACATTGGAATTTTTCTATATTTATTAAAAGTTCAGAATTACCCTGGAATCTAAGTGTGTGGGCTGGTTTCGAAAGGGGACAAAATATTCAGGCACCAGCATTTGCATTCATGACCAGCTAAGGGCATCCATTATTGCTGCTTCAGCAATATGTATACTCTGTGGGATGTCAAATGGCTGTTCTCCTGTACAGGTCATTGCCTTGCTAAATAAGAGCAAATGGAACTATCCTGATTCTGTTCACTGAGGCTGCAGTTACTCAACAAGCCAGCAGCTCCTCCAAAATTTCATATTCCCAGACCCTGATTCCAGCTGTTTGGATATTTATTTTTGCTAATCTGGGAAAACATCCAGACGCTGATTTAATCAGTCGATGGGAGGACTGAATCTGCTTTCTTCCCTTTACCTCACAAAAGAGCTTTATCATTTCTGGTACTTACAGAATAGTCTTTAGATACTGTCCAACCACAGCAGATGGTTTTGTTATCTGGCAGAAATGGGGGTATCGAGCAGAGGGAAGTTCAAAAATATCAGGCTACCTAGGGTGGGTAGCAAATAGCAACTGGGTGAATTCCAAGGGCTCAGAAATGGCACCCACAGACTCTAGCAGAGAAAAAAGAAGTGCATCTTTTCTCTCTTTGCACTCAAAACTCAGGTGGTATTCCTGGCATCTACTAAAGAACCCTCTCTGTATTCCATGAAAAGCCTGTAAAGATTTAGCCCTAAACCATGACATATCCTAAAAGCTACAAAATACATCAGTGCAGCCAATATACATATATTTTTTCCGTGTTCCATTAGTGTTCTTTAAAAAATGTGGGAAAAAAATTGCCTGTACCTTATGGATGAATTCTTTAGTCAATAAGACAATATTAGAGATAGGTCCATATATTAAAAGAGGACAGGGGGCACGTGGGTGGCTCAGTATTAAGTGTCTGACTTCAGCTCAGGTCATGATCTCACGGTTCATGGGTTACTGCCCCGTGTTGGTCTCTGTTCTGACAGCTCGGAGCCTGGAGTCTGCTTCAGATTCTGTGTCTCCCTGTCTCTCTGCCCCTCCCCTGCTCACATTCCATCTCTCTCTCTCAAAATAAATAAGCATAAAAAGAAAGATCACAGGATTTTAAATTTTTTTTTTTTTTTTTTTTTTTTTTTTTTTTTTTTAGTAATCTCTATGCCCAATGTGGGGCTTGAACTCATGACCCTGAGATCAAGAGTTACATGCTCTTACAACTGAGCCAGCCAGGTGCCCCAAAAGAGGAATTTTAAATGAGAGAGAAATAAACTATAAGTCAAAAGAACACAGAAGTATAAAGAGTTCAGAGACCAATCTTATGTCTATTATGTTTAGGAATAATACAAATTAACATTTATTGAAAGACTATAACATATAAAGACACTGTGCTAGGCATGATCAGAGGTGAGGAGAGGATAAAACAATGACAATTATGACCTAGATCAGCCAGTTTTTATTATTTCAACAAAAGTGCCAGTAAAAGGTTACTGAAAAAATAATAATCTTAACACTAACATTTTTTAAATGGTTTACTGTTCATCTCATTTCTTCATTCCATTTTGAGAATTAGAAATGTGTAGAAATAAATATGGTGCTTGTAAGAATCCCTTAAACTTAAAGATTCCATGCCCATTTTACTAGCCTAAATTCTATTTTTTTTAGTTGCTTAAGGCATATAGTGTTCTTTGCGTGTAGGGAAGGAGGTAGATTCTAATAGAAACCAACTAGGGTGAACTAAAGCATGCCTTGAATACAATGGAAATAATAAAAGTTGTTTCCTGCCACTGCTCAAGGGCCCAGAAGATAGAATATTTAGAGAAAGAATAGGATTGACAGGAGGTTTTCAGAATTTCTTTCTTTGAATTGCCCTTGTTCAAAGCTTACCATGAACAATTATGAACTGAATATGGAATATTCACATTATTTCCTTCTAAACAAATAGAGTTACCATTGTGAATTAATTAATACATTCATGCCAATTATAATTTTTCAAAAATTATATATAATGGTAGGAAATACAGTAATTATCAAAAATGTTAAATATAACTAGGAGAAACAGAATACTTCCTGCCATTCTAAGTAGGCTTAAAAATTCCAGAGAGGTAAATAGGTATGCAGCATTTGGGGGAGGAAGGAAATACAAAGCCTGGAGTTGATGAATATGAGTTAGGTCTCCATTTTATCTTTCCTTGACCTCTGTTTGAGGGACAAAGGAACATTAAATAATGAAAAAAGACATAAGCAAGCAGAAAAGTGAAGAGAAATAATAAAAATAATAAAGATAATTAATAATAATAATATGAAGTAGTATAACATTATACAATTTATGAAACTCTGATATATGTCTTGCCTTATTTGATCTACACCTATCCCAATGTGATGGCTTGGACAAGTTTTATTACTACCACCCCCCCCCCCCCCCCCCATATATTGGTTGAATAACTGAGACTCAGTAAGGTTCATTCTTTTGGCCAAGGTCACAAAGCTAGAAAGTACCAAGTTCATAACCAGTTCATCTGATCAAGAAGATGTAGGAAGATCTTGGTATTTCAAGACTAGATTAACTACTGCTGAGATACGAGATGCTAGTATATTGATTGAATTAAACAGCTGCAAAGATGACCAGGGCACAACTACAAATAGGAAAGTCTGGATAGGTGGGTACTTGTGTTCAGTACAGTAATGGAAATGTCACTGATTATGTTGAGATCCCGGAAGTCTGGTTTACCAAAGTTTGTTGTCTCTGCATTACTCAGTTCAGTTTTTTAGCTCAATTATTACATGGTTAAAAATTTGGCTTTTTGGGGGTGCCTGGGTAGCTCAGTTGGTTTAGCGTCTGACTCTTGATTTCTGCTCAGGTCATGGTCCCAGGGTTGTGGGATTGAGCTCTGCTGGCCATGGAGCCTGCTTAAGATTTTCTTGCCCTCTTCCTCTGCCCCTCTTTCTCCTGCTTATTCTCTCTTTCTCTCTCTAAAACTAATAATTAATAAAAATAATAATAATAATAATAAAGAATTTGGCTTTCTGGTTTTGAGGTATTTTTAAAAATAATGCATCTAAAGGATACAAAAATGCTGACTTGAAGGGGCACATGCACCCCAATGTTTATAGCAGTGCTATCAACAATAGCCAAATTACTCTGCTCCTCCCTGTTTGACAGACAGCCGTATCTTCTGGTGCGGTGCCAACCGCGTCCTCAAGACATGGTGGTGAAGGCTTGAGTCAATGGATTTGGCTGTATTGGGAGCCTAGTCACCAAGACTGCTTTTAATTCTGGCAAAGTGGACATTGTTGCCATCAATGACCCCATCATTGATCTCAACTACATGGTTTCCATGTTCCAGTGTGATTTCACCCCCAGCAAATTCCATGGCACAATCAAGGCTGAGAACAGGAAATTTCTCATCAATGGAAAGCCCTTCACTATCTTCTAGGAGCGAGATCCTGCCAATATCAAATGGCGTGATGCTGGTGCTGAGTATGTTGTGGAGTCCACTGGGGTCATCACCACCATGGGCAAGGCTGGAGCTCACTTGAAGGGTGCAGCCAAGAGGGTCATCATCTCTGCCCCTTCTGCTGATGCCCCCATGTTTCTAATGGGTGTGAACCAGGAGAAGTGTGACAACTCCCTCAGGATTGCCAGCAATGCCTCCTGCACCACCAACTGCCTGGCCCCTCTGGCCATGGTCATCCATGACAACTTTGGCATCGTGGAGGGATTCATGACCACAGTCCATGACATGATCACCACCCAGAAGACTGTGAATGGCCCCTTTGGGAAGCTGTGGCATGAGGACTGAGAGGCTGCCCAGAACATCATCCCTGTTTCTACTGGCGCTTCCAAGGCTGTGGGCAAGGTCATCCTTGTGCTGAATGGGAAGCTCACAGACATGGCCTTCTGTGTCCCCACCCCCAACATATCTGTCATGGAACTGACCTGCTGCCTGGAGAAAGCTGCCAAATATGATGACATCAAGAAGGTAGTGAAGCAGGTATCATAGGGTCCCCTCAAGGGCATCTTGGGCTATGTGACACCCCCACTCTTCCACCTTCAACATGGGCTAGCATTGCTCTCAATGACCACTTCATCAAGCTCATTTCCTGGTATGACAATGAATTTGGCTACAGCAACCAGGTGGTGGACTTTATGGTCCACATGGCTTCCAAGGAGTAAGAGCCCCCTAGTCCACCAGCCCCAGCAAGAGCAAGAGGAAAAGAGAGGCCTTTATCTGCTGGGGACTCCTTGCCCCAACTCATTCCCCAATACACTCTCCTGACCTCCAGTTTCCATCCCAGAGACCCTTGAACAAGGGAAGGGCCTTGAGGAGCCCTACCTTACCATGTGCCATCAATAAAGTATACTGTATCCAGCCAAAAAAAAAATAGCCAAATTATGGAATGAGCCCAAATGTACATCGGCTGATGAGTGGACAAAGAAGATGTGATATACATATGTGTGTGTGTGTGTATGCATATATATATGCATATATAATACACTAGAAAATATTATACTAAGTAAGTCAGTCAGATAAAGATAGATATATGATTACACTCATACGTGGAATTTAAGAAATAAAACAGATGAACATAGGCGAAGGGAAGGAAAAATAAGATAAAAAACAGAAGGAGACAAACCGTAAGAGACCCTTAAATATAGAGAACAAATTCAGGGTTGCTGGAGGGGAGATGGGGGTGGGCTAAATGGGAGAGGGTCATTAGGAAGGGCACTTGTTGGGATTGAGCACTGGGTATTATAAGTAAATGTTGAATCACTGGGCTCTACTCCTGAAACCAATACTATACTGTATGTTAACTAACTTGAATTTAAATACATAATTAAGAAAAAAATTAATGTTTATTTATTTTTGAGAGAGAGAGGGAGACACAGAGTGTGAGCAGGGGAAGAACAGAAAGACAGGGAGACACAGAATCTGAAGCAGGCTCCAGGCTCTGAGCTGTCAGCACAGAGTCTGATGCAGGGCTCGATCCCACGAACTGCGAGATCATGACCTGAGCCGAAGTCGGACGCCCAACCGACCAAGCCACCCAGGTGCCCCATGTATATATTTGTTTTTAAAAAAGAGAGAAAACCAATATACATTTAAAAGCAAGTTGACTTTGTCACAACTAGCATAAACTTCAAGCCAGCGAGTCCATTTTATTTTCTTGTCCATGGTAGCATATTTCAATGGATGTGGATAATATTCTACATAATTTCATTATATAAAATATATATATAATATATATCCATTATATATATGTATATGCACATATATATCCATTATATATATAATTATATATGTGCATATACATATATATCCATTATATATATGTGTATAGATATATATATATATATATACACACACATATATATATAAAATAGATATATTTGCCATTAATGCAGTTGGATATTTTGACCATGTTGACGATCCATTAAAAGTGCTATAAGGATATAATGAAAAAAATGCTGGTAATATTTATATCTGTAATTACAAAAGCATGAACACTTTTACAGTGGAAAGTAGAGACATCTTCACAGACCTCATTTACCGCCTGTATTGCAGATAAATTTGACCAATCTCCCTCAATTTGGCCAATGCAAAATGGGGTCTCTCTTCACTCTCCCTTCTCTTAAAACTCAAGAGGGGGCAGGTGGTGGTGGTGAGAAGGAATGCTCTTTCCCTGCTTCCACAAATAAATCCCGAATGGGGTGAGTCTCATTAATCTTGAGCTAAATGTGAAGTTAGACATGGAGGCATCTCGGGTCCCCACTGTTTGTTCAAAGCCCTAGGCATGTTATGGAGAAAATGTCAAAGATTTCTGCTTTGGCTTCTGCACCCTGCCATGATGTTTTATTCAAACTTCCATGTCCTAAAGAAATAAACACTGGCTATCAAAATCCTCCACCTGACTTCCAGTCTCACACATAAACATGCACAACACCTCTGTTTAGGAGCACAGATCAATCCTCCCTCCCCAAGAGCAGTCTCCAGGGAACGTGCTGTGAGGCTGGAGCTCTCAGGCCAGGGATTTCTGAGGCAGCACGGCCATCTGTGACTCTGTTCGTCTCCCTCTCACAACACGCGTGCTTATACAACACAGTGTGTCTGCTGACCCTGTCTTCCAACAAGGGGTGCTTTTAACCATGAGTTAAACTCTGGGTTCTTATCAAGAAAAAATGCTGGGCAAAGAGGGCAAGGCTGGGAAGAAAAGACTATACACATCACTTACAATGGGTACAAATCAGCCACAGTCAGTGAGGGGGGCAGGAGGAATCTCTCCTATTTGGCTCTGCATCAGCTCTGAATTTCATATTGCCCGGGGAGCCAGCAGGGCTAGCATCTTACCCATAGAGCCTGGGTCAGACAACACTATGAAGTGGTCACAGTGGCCGTGCAGTTGGAGGCACACTGAGTCCTCTTGTCTACCACCATTCAATTGTCTGGAGGCAGCTGACTTTATGGCTGTTTTGTTCTTAACAAACCATAGGCCACACGAGGCAGAGACTCGTGCTGCAGCAGTGAGTGGGATTCTTGGGTTTTTATCAGCTCCAAACAGCTCCAGATGGACTGAGAATCAGGCCTGTTGGCCATCAGAAGTATTCTTGATTCTCAGTCCACATTGCCCCCTTTTTATTCCACAGGGAAAAGAAAAGTGCACCCTCTGTTACTCTACCTGTCCTCCCTTTGGCTTCAGGCAAGTCACTTAACCTCATTTGGCAATGATTTGGGCCTAAGAGACTGTCCTTAAGGATCTCTGATTTCCACAAGTCAGACTCACTCACACCTGTCACACTGGCCTGAAAACAACAGTGCCTAGCTTGATGTGGCTTCTCACTAACTGTATGCTAAGGGAGTGAATGCATAACTTAACTGAATCTTCAATATCATGTGCAAAATTACATGGAAACAATTAATACTCAGAGCCACTTGTGATTACTTTGCTCTCTTTGCCTTTTGCTAATGCTTTTTTCCATTAATTGTACCTTCATCACATTTCTCTTGATGGTAAAATAGCCCAAGAAGCTGAAGCCAAAACTGCAAATTTTTAGCTTCCTTCCTCTAATGCATAGAGGTTATATGAGAGAAGGTAATGTCAGCCTCTTTCCATGTCCTGTAAATTGAATGTATCCCCAGAGTAGCTGAGCTTCAAAATCTCCAATATATTTAACCTATATATGTGTGCATACATACACATATAGTGTATATAGTATATATATATATATATATATGTATAGTGTGTATATATATATAGTATATAGTACATAACATGTGGATGCACATATATGTGTTAGTAGAAATATAAAAGAGTGTAAAGATTATAAAACATCTCCCTCTGTTAACTTTTCATGAAGCTCCAGAACATATCAGGCTTTCCCTTATGCTGGCCCCTCTGATAGTTTTGAGAGTCAGATCAGGTTTCAGCTATAAGCCAGCTGGTGCCATTCATTTAAAGGAAAACAGCTATGTAAGTGAGCAAGATTCTAATCACTAAATCTAATTACAAAGTAGAGTAAATTATTACAAATGTTTCTGGAGTGTCTTAAAACACTGTAAAAAAGAAAAATTATCAGCCCAACAGAAATCTGCTATGCTGGTAGTTGATAGCGTCGTTAGGGATTAGGACATTCATGTGTATAACTGTTACATACTCTGTTTCTGACACCTGAATCTAGTATTCACACATTAAAAACTTTATAACCTTCCTCTGTCATTCAATCAGATGCTAAACTGTTCGACTCAAAGTAAACCTTGGTTTATAGATCCTAATGAGAGTAATAGGAACATTTCACTAATATTAGAATGAAGGGAACTTCAAACTGCTTCATTAAAATGGTAGCAATTAGTCAAGGGAAGGAAAAAGCGGCAGGGAAATGAAGAGATACTTTACACGGATGTGTGTATTTCCCCGTGCAGATTGACCCTCTTCTATTTAACATCCTTTATTAAAATATTTGAAATGCCACACATTCTCTATATCACAATGTAAAACTAAAAGACAAACACATCAACATTTACTCCTTGGCTTCCAAACTAGCCGTCTGCTCAGACATGTCTTACATCAGTTGCATTTGCATGTTGTCAGGGCATCATAGATCTCATCCTTTACTCCATCTGCTTCCTGGAGGCATGAATGTGTGTGCTCATAGCATTCAGAGCTCTTTAGAATGGGATTCCCTAATCATTGTCTAGTACGTCATTGGAGGTTGTGGAGGAGGCTATTAATGCTCAGCAAGTGTCTGTGTTCCTCCACATTTTCCAAGCTCCCGTGGTTAGTTTAGGACCATAAAACTAGGTTTGGGCCAATAAAATGTGGAGGAAAGTGAGGTAAGCCACATCTAGGCCTGGCCGTCAAGAAATGTTTGCATGTTGCTCCAGCTCTTTCCTATTTTGTGATGGCAACTGTGGTGACATGTGTCCAGATGGCATAGCTGCTATGTAGCAGGGGCTATGAACTGGGCTTCATAAGGAAAAAAGCCACAAGAGTCCTCAATATCTAAGGCAGCTAACATTGATTACTCTGATCAAAACATCACTAAGAAGAGTAAACAATATGACTTTTATTTAGAAGTGTACTGTCCTAAAGTTGGAAATGGGATGATGTTCTCTCGAGGTCTTTCACATTTTGTGAATTATGACTATTGAATGAACATCCTCTCCTTTTCCATTCAGTGAAGACTCTGATTGTCAATGTCTAATGACTACACAATTAATCTTGCAGTCTTCTCATCCATTTGTTTTTTTTAAATTTTCTGACCAGCTGTAGCCTTCCATGTCTGACACTGGCCCTCATCTATAAGACACATATAAGTCTCTCTTCTGCTCTGTGGTACTAAAGCCATACTGCAGGGTCAGAAATGGATGCTGGCCTAATTCTGTACCTTGTTTTTGTCTTTGCCACCTTTCAGAAAGTTTCCTACCTGCACACCTACTTCTGATTGTAAGCCTTTAGTGTTAAGAACCTGGAGGTATCTGCTTCCAGACCCCTGACCCATAAATCATATATCCTAGAAATGTGACACTCTCAAGTTTGAATTTTATAATCTTATATATAAGATTCACCGTGTGAAAAGCAAATGCTCTGTAAAATCTAAGCAAATACAGTGTAAGGAATATTATTTGAATTAGCAAAATGGCATTTCCCATCAAGAGAGTCACAACCTCTATTCACAACTATAGAGATAATGAAACAGTATAAGATATTTCTAGAAATTGCCTGAGGAAATATTGTACTAAAAATGCTTATTTTGTACTCCAGGTACTATAACCAAATTTCTCTCCATTTGCATATGCTTGCTAGTAAATAGCACAGCTGCCTGGAAATACATGAGTCTTAGGTTATATTTTTGGCTTTCCCTCTGTCTTGGTATCTTTTATACCTGCAGGTTTTTTTTTTTTTTCTTTCCCCCTCCCCCCAGCTAGAGGAGGAGGACAATGCCTCAAGAATTATTTAAGGAAACTGTGTTACATAATCAATGCAAGGACTCAGAGCCCTCTGTTTTATTCCCTTACTTAAATACAAAATCATACTTTATCAGGACAAATAAGGTTTCTAACAAGGGTGGGGTCTGTCCTTAGCTTTCCCATAGTGAAAGGGTTCTATATTTAGCATTATGCAGGCCTCATTATTATACAATCATTCCTTCATAAGAAAAACATAAAGGAATTTCACTCAAAATATTTCCAGTACATGAGTTATTTTTAAGGCCAACCAGGGAGAATTTCAGGATAATAGTGAGGGGAACATACTGAAAATGTGTGACTCTGAATAGAGAATAAGATCTGACCCACATAAGTAAACAGAGTTATCTAAAAGCAGCTCATTCACTAAATATAAGGCTTCAAGGGGACCTAGATTTTGAGCTCCCTACTTCCTCTCATTCCCAGTAGGGCTCCTTCGGGCCACAAAAATCTCTCTATACCTCGGTGTATTCATCTCTAAAAATAACAGATGCCAATTTTCTAGATTCCAGGATAAATGTAAGGATTAACTTAATCATTTAGGGTAAGTATATTGGGTATATATGCTTAGGATATTTTCTTTTAAGTAATTTTTTTCAGACAGCAAAAAAGGAAGATAAAATTGACTCAGGACTGTATGGTAACAGGACTGATTTTCATGTGAGGCTCTAGAAAATGTCCCATGATTTTGTAATTATATGTGGTCTAGCACATGTTGTAACACTAACTGGAGACTTAAGGATTAATCTTGTATATAGGTCAATAGTATCTTATATAAAAAGATTCTGCCCAACTTCCATGGTTTAAGCTTATTCTATGGGAGATACAGCTTTAGAAATCAATAAGGAGGGCTGCTCCTTGAGTTCAGTAACACAGCTCTATAGCTAATGCTTCTCAGTACCCATGAATATAAAGGTCAAGGGTCTAATGTCAAAGATGTCAGAGTGACAAATGCTCTGATGAAACGAATAAGTCAGAAATGTCTGAAGACATATAAGAGTAAGAACCATCTCTTTCAATACATATATATATATATATATATATATGTATATATATATATATATATTATAATTTAGTGATTAGACACTGGGTTTTGAACCCTGGCCAGTATCCAATCCCAGTTCCTCAATTTACTAGCTGTTAAATCTTGGGAAAAACTTTGACTCAGTTTTCTCATCTTCAGAATGAGACATTTAACCTATTTCATAAGACTGTCAAGTATTGAACAACATAATTAATGTTTGTGAAATATTTAACTAGATCCCTGGAATATATAGTATATGCTTATAATAAATGTTGTTGATCATTGAACATGTTAGTGCCACCTGACTGGAATGTTGGGGACAGTGGTTTAAAATATTTTTTGGAATACAAGAGGGAATAAGTGAATGAACGAATGAATGAATGAGAGGAAGACAGAAGACTTCTCTCTGGAAATATATTTTTAGGAGGTAATGATGATCAGTAACTTCTATCTACTTTAATCTGTGATTTCTCTGAAGAGTAAAGCATCTCGATGGTATTTATTTCTTCAATAGTGTGATACCACTAAACGCTTTCTTTCTATTTCTAATGTGTTTGCTCTCAGATGAGTTAAAGGCCAGCTCCCCTTCTGAGATGTATACTACAATTGCTCAGCACTGCTAATTTTAATTGAAGGCAATTCATTTGGTAGGTCTAAAGTAAGATACAGAAGTGTAAGTCACAAAGGCAAGGGAGGGGAGGGCACCAGAACAGAACTTTTACACAAATGCTTTTCATTTTCCCCATAAGACTAATGATCGAGATCTTCCCTTATATTGGGTTAGAGTTATAGTTGATTGGAAAAACCATAATTGAATAATTTCTCTTCTATGCAATTAAAATACCAACCTTAAGGCAGCATTAGAATATTTCACATATTACTTCAGGTTTTCATGCAAGAGTGGAAAAAAAAGTTTAATTTGATGCAGTTCCAAGGTCTTTATTTCCCGTCAGGGTATGAAATGGCCTATATTTAAATGTATAGAGGTGCCTTCAGAGAACCAGTTGCAGAGAATTAGAAGGCTGTAACTGGAAGCATCTTTTGGGGTTGAGCAATGTAAGCTATTGTGAAAACTGAACAATACATGTTGAAATAATTAAATCTTTTGGAAATGATTGAACTGGATGTTTTCAAATAAGCAAATCTACATTTGTCACTCTGAATCCTTTTTATGGAAAGATGGTATTTCTTCCTCCTGTTTAGGTAATTAAAAAGAGTCACCTGATGATCATTCATTATCAAACATTTCCGCACATGGAAAAAATGTTTTGAGGATGAGACCTTGCTTGTGAAATTTCACTCTTCAAACGAAGTCTTTCTCCAGAAACTATTATTCACAATTGGAGAATGGGATTAAGAGCATTACTTCATGCCTAAGTAATGTGTTCACAGCACAGAGCATCTCTTCCTTGGTGGCTAGGTTCCAGTGTCTGCATTTTATGTAGACGCCATGCACCATCCTGAAAAGCTGGACAGTTTCCAGTAGCATTAGAGTTTGGAGGAAGAGCTGTTGCTCCTTAGAACTTTACTTCTTTTATGAATATTACTGTCTCAATTTATTTTAACGCAATGAGTGGGAGAGAAGGTGGGAATAAAATGCATTCATAGAAGCCTCTATCTAACAGTCCTGATGGTATGGGCATCACAAAAAGAGGCACAAGAAAACCTTTGAGAGTTTGGAGCCTGCTGCATGAGAGAGATAAAAGTAGAAACAGCAAATTGGCTGCATTACGAATGGCAGGTGCATTTGTTCACTGGAGGCAAGTTGGCAATTTAGTTTTCAATGACCAGCTTGTCTCTGTAAGGTTCACCTTTCAAAGTCCTCCCTTTTGCCCTCAATGTACATCACCAAAGCTCTGCCTCATCTTGAGTCCCTATGCTCCAGGTAATAGTAACTCTTTACCCTGCTTCTTTTTGGAAAAAAAATTGTCCTGGTGCCCTTCTCTGCTCATTGGGAGTGGAATTAAAAAGAAGGAAATGGAAATTGCTGAAGTTAGTGCAGTGGAACAACATACCCACAGAGAAAGCAAATGTGTGTTGGGTATGGATGGTTTTGTCTTACCTTTGGAAACTCAAACTGAGGGGAGGGGAACTCTAGCAAAACACTGTCATTCTGACCTCACTGTAGCATTTCTACAAATAGCACAGAATTCAAAGCCTTTTTCTTGCTGCCAGGATGGGACTTAAGAGATGCAGATCAGAGAAGAAGAATTCAGAAGAGAGAGGTTGATGAGAGCAATTTGTCTTCCAACTCTCTGCTTCAGATAAGCAAGGAGAAATGACTGCTTCCTGGGTGCAGCTCATCTGGACAAAAATCCATCCATTCATTTCCCCTTCACATTAAAGCACACATAACCTTGAAATGTACATGACATACATGCCAACACTTGTTTATTTTTGTATCCACTGTTCTTATTATATTGATTGGTCCTTTGAAGACCTGTGTTTCCATCGTTATTAACTATCTTAGCAATTCCTCAAAAGGCCATGAAAGCACTCAAATCAGCTATTATTATTATTAATAATAACATAATAATAATAATCCTCTTTTGAACACTTATGGTACAGATGGAGAACATCATAGTAGGATCTCCCATGAGATCATTTTGGAGACTCTAAAGTGTCTGGAGTAAAGTAGGTCACATGGTGTGTGTGTGTGTGTGTGTGTGTGTGTGTGTGTGTGTGTATGTCTTTTGACATTTCAATGAATTTATTCAGTTTCTAGCACTGTCCTATTCAGATCATAGCAAAAGAGATGTCAGTTCTATTTTTAATTGTTTGAGGAACTTTCTATACTCTTTTCCATTATGACTGTACCATTTATAATCTCACTAACAGTGCACATGAGTTTCTTTTTCCCCATATCAGGGTCAGAACTTGTTATTTCTTGTCTTTTTGATGTTCACATGGTATTTAAGGCCTTTGCTACTCAACAAAGTGGTAAACTGATCCTAAAAAAATAATCAAAGGTAGAGCGTATAACAATAAGAGATTTTTTAATTACACAGTTGCCTGGCAATAAACATCAATGTATCAAACATGCTTGTCCTAGGTTTAGCTGCAAATGGATGAAACACCTCTATCTCCAATTTGTCTCTTTTTTTTGTGAAATCAAGGTCCTCAGAGATTCACTCAGCATAATATACTCTAGATCTATCCATGTTGTTTCAGATGGCACAGTCTCACCCTTTTCATGGTTGTGTAATAATCCATTGTGTGTGAATCACATTTTCCTTATTGATTAATCTATTGATGGGCACATAGGTTGCCTTCGTGTCTTGGCTATTGTAAATAATGCTGCAAAGAGCATAGGAGCGTATATATCTTTTTGAGTTAGTGTTTTCCCTGGATAAATACCCGATGGTGGAATTATTGGATCATATGGTATTTCTAAGTTTTTGAGGAACTTGTATATTGTTTTCTACAGTGGCTGTACTAATCACATCCTCATCAATAGCGCACAAGGTGTCATTTTTCTCCACATCTTTGCCAATACTTTTTGTTTCTTGTCTTCTTGATTCTAGCCATTCTGACAGATCTGAGGTGATATCTACTGTGGTTTTTATTTGTATTTCCCTTATTATGAGTGATGTCGAACATCTTTTCATGTGTCTCTTGGCCATCAGTAGGTCTTCTTTGGAAAAATGTCTATTCAAGTCCTCTGTGCATTTTTTAAGCAAATTGTTTGCTTTTTTGGTGTTGAGGTACATACATCCTGTAGTTATTTTGGATATTAACCCCTTATCAGATATATCATTTGCAAATAACTTCTCCCATTCAGTAGGTTGCCTTTTTGTTTTGTTGATGATTTCCTTCGCTGTGCAAAAGCTTTTAATTTTGATGTAGTCCCAATAGTTTGTTATTGTCTTTGTTTCTTTTGCCTTAGGAGAGAAATCTGAAAAATATTGTTATGACTGATCTCAGAGAAATTACTGCTTGTGTTTTCTTCTAGGATTTTTACGGTTTCAGGTCTCATTAGGATCACCTATTCTTATGTTCCTGCTATGAGAAAATGTTAAGTAATATGAACAATATCTAACATTTATCAATATCTAACATTTATCAAGCACTTACTAAGTATTTTGCACATATTAATTCATTGAATCCTCTTTACCCTTCTAGGAGATAAGTACCATTAATATTTCCATTTTATAGATGAGGAAACTGTGTTACATAGTTAACCTGGGTTAGACTCCTAGGTCTGCTAATTTCTATTTTAAGACTCTGTACTCTTAACCCCTACTCTTTATTCTCTATAGGCATTTGGCAGTCTATTAATAAACTTTGAGTCAATTGACCTGACAATATGTTCCTTTCTCTCTTATCCAGTCTGTCTGTCTCTCAGAGATGAATGCTTGTTACCAAAGGATGATCTTATAGAACAAGGAAGGTAATCCTTCTGTTAGTGTTACAGAAATAGCTATGTTCCCCTGCTAGAAGCTCCAGGAGGGTAATGATCCAATGTCTCAGTCTATTCCTTATATGTTTGGAAATTTTATACCTTTATAAACATCTTTCTAGTGCATGGCTTCTCAATATTGGCACTACTGATATTACGGGCTGGATAAATCTTTTTTTATGAGAACTGTCTTATGTATATATAGAATATTAAGCAACACCCCTAGCCACTAGCCACCACATACCAGTAGCTCTTCCTTCCCCCATCCTATGGCCAGTTGTAACAATCAAAAATATCTTCAGATGTTGCCAAATATCCCTTGGGGGGCAAAACCACCTTTGGTTGAGAATAACTGCTGTAGACGGTTGTGTTGGATAGACTAAAAAAGGACAATGACTTACCATGTTACTGGTAAATATAGATGGCATGACCCATTTTTCTCAAAGACAATGGCAGCTTCCCCAATAGAGAGTTTGACCATGAAATCAAATTACTCTTGTGTCTCTAGTCTGAGAGTAAAATTAACTATGGGATCGGGTTCTTAAACAGCTCCATAAGGCAGATTAATTTCATTCCTTGGGATGTTGCTCCAGTTAATTAAAAAATGATAAGGGATAATTTTACCTATTACCATTACTTTTTTTTTTTTAATTTTTTTTTCAACGTTTATTTATTTTTGGGACAGAGAGAGACAGAGCATGAATGGGGGAGGGGCAGAGAGAGAGGGAGACACAGAATCGGAAACAGGCTCCAGGCTCTGAGCCATCAGCCCAGAGCCCGACGCGGGGCTCGAACTCACGGACCGCGAGATTGTGACCTGGCTGAAGTCGGACGTTCAACGGACTGCGCCACCCAGGCGCCCCTTACCATTACTTTTTAAACATCCATATCTAGATACTGTTTTCCTTTTTAAAAATTAATTAATTAAAAAATTCTAATTCAGGTTCTTGCAGAAGTTTACCTTTCTCCATGTAGAATGTGAACCATGATGGTTCTGGCAGGCCAAAACACATAATTATTAAAGTCAGTTTAATGCCAACAGACATGAAAAGGTGCTTCTGATTCTCTACTCTGCTTGAGTGAGGAGTGATGCCACTATCTACCTAACTCAAAGCAGATGTCATCTCAGCACCAGGCGACAAAATGGCATTTCCTGGCATTGAAGCAGCATCCCAGCGTGAAATACTATCCAACAAAACTTACCAGGAACACCACTATGTTAGCTTGCTGCTATGCAAAGCAGACCTGCCAATAACAGCTGGCCTGTGTGCAAATGGCACTGTATGATTGGAGACAAAATGGAAATAATCCATTCTTAATGTTTTTCCACCTACCCTTTCATAGATTCCTCTACTTTATTTCCCTGATCCTTCTTTACTAACTTAGGACAAAGGTAACATTATTCCCCATATATTTCAGTATTACAAAGTAAGAATTCTTTACATACATGGACAGACAAAATGTTCTCAGGGGAAATACTCCAGGCTGATTACCTGGCAGTGTGTTGTGTACTGAGAGAAATGCTGTCTGCTTTCTGGATGGAAAGCAATGGGAATAATAATATGTAAATTGATGTATCAAGATTTCTGAAAGCTCAGCGTTATTTCCCCTTGCCCAAAGATTTCACCTCGCCTTATTAACTATTCTAACAACCCTGCCTTTTTTGTTGTTGTTGTTTGTGTAATTCTTGTTTCCTCCCATTTAGCACATAGAAAAAGGCATTAGTAACACTCTTGGTTTTAAATGAACCCTATTAATATTCGCCTCTGCAAGGGACTCTGGGATAATTTTGATAAATGTGGCCATGAAGCTGATCTGACAGAGCTGAGTGTGATATTTGTGTGTTCATGGGGAACTGCTTCATGCACAAAATGGGGACAGACTGAGATGGGGAGTCTGGCAGCTCCCTATTTCTGAGCCACAGCTAGTAACCCAAAGTAGAAACATAATTCTACTTAAAAAACAACAAAAACTCCGAACCCTAATCCAAAACAAAACAAGCAATTTTTAAAAGATAAAACAAACCCACTACTTTCTGATTGAGAGGTTATTCACTTATCAAAATCCTCAACTCTCATAACACTGGTTGGCCAGATCCAGAGAGAAGCACTGGAGGGTCATGAGAAGAAAACCTGTGTGTATAGGTCCAGACATGAAGACAGGAGTGAGCCTGCAAGGCTCAGACTGCATTTCTTTCTGTTTCCCCTTAACAATGGAAATTGCCCCTGAAAGAGTAAATGCCCTGTAGTGATTACATGCCCAGATGGAAGAAAAAAAAAAAAAAGACAGGCTGCCAATTCTAAAAAAGCTTTAGCGTAAATGTCAGAGGTTCTTGGATATAGGATCATTCCATATACAGAGATTGCCTGAAGAGGGCTTCACAAAGGTTCCTAGTTTTAAAATGGAATACATAAATAAGTGATGGAATATAGAAAGATTATGCACAGCATAAAGGCAGCTATTAATTATGTTAAAGAATTTTCTAGCCTAAGCAAGATGAAACTCCAAATGTGAACACATACAATAATAGAAAATTGAACTTCTTTCTACAGCTGCCTCCAAATATTGCCCTTCATTCTCTTTAGCATTTCTTTATTAATTTGTATTATTACATTTGATTCTATTTTGGGAACCAGTGTCTATTTTCACAATACAGAAGTACACAGACAATCACAGCAAGTGTGTCCTGCGCACTGGCGGAAAACAATTACAGAATGAAGGCAGTAGTGGTAGGGGTTTGGTGACCATAGTTCGGGAAGAGATGGCGTACCTGGGAGAATATGAGAATAGAGTAACATAAGAGAAAAAAAGTGTAAAGCCACAGACAGTTCAGAATGCTTGTTCTTGGGGAGGAGGTTTTTTAAAAGTACAAAAGGTAGGAATTCTGCACAAATTGAATATTGCTTCAGCGTTTCTGAGAAGCATAATGGAAAAGATGATGCTCACATGGCTATCATTTATCAAGCATGCATATAAGAGCAAGCCTTGTTCTAAGAATGTCTTATTTAATTACCAGGTTGCTCTTGCAATGTAGGTTATTATTATACCCACTTCACACAAAATTAAACTGAGGTTCAGAGAGATTAACCATGCTGCAAAGTAAACAGCATCACTCTCAGGAGGAAAACAAACAAACAAACAAACCAACAAACAAAAACCAAGGCTCCAGTTTAGGGCTTCCCAAAGTCCCACAGGATACAGAGTCAGAGTCTAGGCCTGTCTAACTTCAGAGGAGAGCTCTTTTTATCCACTTACTCATACTCTTGATGGATTTGACCCTTGTATAAGGAAGTGGGAAAGAGAAACCCCTTTTGATGGGCTAAGTAGGTGTGTTTGCTACTCAAGCCATTCTTCATCCATATGGAGTCTTTCTCTAAAGAGTCGTATAAGGCAACCCCACTAACATAACATTTCTTAGAATTTAAAACACATTCCAAAGCTGTGTATTTGAAGCTCGTATGGCTCTTATTCTGGGCTGCATTGCCTTTGGGGCAAATACAGCCCTCCTATTCTTAACTTGGTTGCTGGGAGCCTGCACCTGGTAGAGGCATCTCCATCTGGTTGTCCAATCAGAACCCATTAAGCATTGAGGTAGACTGCCTGGAAGTGGAAAATAGGGAGCAGGGAATCTCAGCTTGGGCTACATGACTTCACCTTTGGAAAATAAGAAACAGGAAAAAAAAATACAGCCCACACAGCCTACAGAGCAATTGTTCCTACACAGCAACTCTGGTCTAATTGATTTGGACACCACGGCTAATTTTCCCTCAGACATCTGTTAGCGCACATTAGTGGATGTCGTTAGGTAGGGAGGCGCAGATTAGATGAGGAGCAGAGCTCAAAGGCCCTGGTTTGGGAGACGGGAGCAGACGGAGGAATGACAACAGATAGAGTCTGTCAGCACCCCAGCAACGTCAGATACTTCTCCCGCAGCAACCCTGAAAAGAAATGGTAATGGCTGGGAAGCCAAGAAGTGTTTTCTGAACTTCCAAGGGCAGAACAAAGGTGCTCCAGACATGAAGACAGACAAAAGACATATGAAATAAAGACAAGAACAATCAATGCTCCTCCTCTGTCTCCGCAAGTCTCATTCCTTCTCATATTCCAGACATTACCATGCAGTGACAATTCCAGGGCTCACTCATATACCAGTCAGGCAGGTGACAGAATGCTGCTCAGGTCGGATTTGTCCAAATCATCTTCCATTGGAAAAGGCTGAGAAATAAGTCCTGATTTATTTATTCTTTCTTATGCAGCCATTCTCAAATACTTAACTGATGCCAGAATGCAGTTCCTATCCTCTGGGACATGTTTTGCAGTTGAGCAAGTTAAAAAAAAAATCATCTGATGCCCTCAAGGAAATCCTCTATGCACTGCTCTATACTGATGACTACTCTCCCAACAAATACATTTAAAAGATTATGATCCTTTTTCAGAAACAGCACAATGTTATGCATTACAAATAAACTAGAGAAAGAAAAGGCTGCCATCTCAGTCCAAAACAAAAAAATCTTACATACAGGCAAATATTTCTATCAGTGATATAGACTCAATCTTTTCGTCACTGCACCTGGCATCCTTTATACAATATCCCTCTAATCATTTCACCCCCCTCCAAAAATCCTTACTTACCCAACCCCACATCTAAAGTCAAATATTCTTTGCAAGGCATTCAAAGCGCATCATATCCTTGTGTCAAGTGATTATCCAAGCTTCATTTCCTCAAATTCCTCTGGTTCCTTAATTTAAAACAGGTTACTTGTTACTTGCTGAACATTCTAGCCAATCCTCTACCTCTCCATGTCTTTCTTTTGACTCCCATCTCCCTTTGACTACCTGCAAAATTCTGACTTATCTTTCCAAGCCTTGTCCCACATCCCCTCCACAGTGAAACCCTTCTTCTATTCCAGAGAGTCATTCCCATTCTGTGTGTGAAATAGACTTTGTTCATGTTTCCACAGATTTTATAAAACATAATTTTTTTGGCATTTCTATTCTTCATTCTTAACTTACCGCCTTGGCATCCAGCCATATTTATTTATTTATTTATCAAAAAATTTTAAATGTTTATTTATTTTTTTAATTTTTTTTTTATTTTTTAAAAAATTTTTTTTTCAATGTTTTTTATTTTATTTTTGGGACACAGAGAGACAGAGCATGAACGTTGGAGGGGCAGAGAGAGAGGGAGACACAGAATCGGAAGGAGGCCCCAGGCTCCGAGCCATCAGCCCAGAGCCTGACGCGGGGCTCGAACTCCCGGACCGCGAGATCGTGACCTGGCTGAAGTCGGACGCTAATGTTTATTTATTTTTGAGAAAGAGAGAAACAGAGCATGAGTGGGGGAGGGGCAGAGAGAGGAGACACAGAATCTGAAGCAGGCTCTAGGCTCTGAGCTGAGCCGAAGTCGAATGCTTAACCGACTAACCCTTTTTTTTTTAACTTAAAAATTTTTTTTTAATGTTTATTTATCCAAACATATTTGGACCTTAATGGCAGGACTGTGTTATTAGTCATCTTTGAATTCCCATAAACTGGCACAGTGCACGGCATATAATAGGCCCTCAACAAATGTTTGTCAAAGGGATGAATTTATGAATCAACTGTGCCATTGAATGTACCGATCTTGATAGCAGATGGTGGAGTGATTCATTGTTAGAGAAAAGTATCAATGATAGGATTTCTGAATGAGCAGGTATCTTTCACTTGGTAGAGTTGACAAATGAATTCATCTTAAAAATCTCTGTAATGCCTGCACATTCTTCACATAAAATGGCAAAGAAAGAGTTGCCAAACACAATGCCCTAGAATGTCACCAGTCTACCAAAGAAGGAATATTTTGTACACTACCGTTCTGAAGGCTAAGTTATGGTGATTTATATCTAAGACCTTGAAAACTGATGAATTAGAGTGGGGTGACAAAAGATAATGCACAAAGTTCCCACAAAAGCATATCTCAGAATAGTGTGATTTAGCTATGGACTATGAATTATGTCCACCAGAAGAAATATAACAGAGTCACATAACTCACATTGTGATTAGATAAACAAATATAAATGTAAAAACAATCTTTCCTGTGAGCTTCTTTTTCTTCTATACTACCTTAATGGCTGGAGAGGGGTGAATTAAATTGAAGTATTTATTTAGCACTTATTATATATTACACAGTATATCAAGTCCTTTTGTGGTTATTTTAGACAAAGTATTATCATCCTCATTTGAAAGGTTAGGAACTGTGGTTAATGAAATTATATAATCCATCTAAGTCACAGATCCCAAGCTGTAGTACCAAAATCAAACAAGAGCTCTGGTCTCAAGGCCATGAGTCCTTTCACTATGCAATAACTTTGTTTCTTTTCTCTATTTGGTATGGGACAAAATAAAATATGATGCAAAGAAGACACAGGAATTGAAAATAAAGAGGGCTAAGGGACTACTGAAACAGAAGAGGTGAAAGGCAGTGCAGGAATGGATATGTTGGGGTTCACTGCTGTAACTCTTACAGGAGCTGATGCTATAGAAGTTCAGCTGAGCACAGAACCTCTCCTTGGTTCACTCTCACATAATGATTAATAGATGATAAATACAGTGTTCGTGTTATAGAGGCTTGCAGTGCCTTGTTAGAGCTTGAAGCCAGGGGTGTCCATCTGTCCTAGCTTTAATGGGATTGATCAGGCTTTGCTATCTCTGCTTTCTGCCAAACAGAATCAGAAGGCATCAGTGTTAGTAATTTGGGAGCAGTTTTTGGCTACCTAAGTGGCTGTTAGTAGAATTTATGGACAGTAAAGCTCGATTCAGGGCCAGCCTGCAGCAAGACCAGGGAGTAGGCCATTCATCTTCTCTATGTTCGTAAGCGCTCCATTCTTCCCAGTGACCATTAGCCAGGAAAGAAAGTATTTGATACATTCTAGTAATTTATAGCAAGGTGTTGGTGGTATCTGCCACCTTCTCCTCCACCTGCACTCAGAGACAGCTATTTTTTTTTTTTTTAATTTTATTTTTGGGACAGAGAGAGACAGAGCATGAACGGGGGAGGGGCAGAGAGAGAGGGAGACACAGAATCCGAAACAGGCTCCAGGCTCTGAGCTGTCAGCCCAGAGCCCGACGCGGGGCTCGAATTCACGGACCGCGAGATCGTGACCTGGCTGAAGTCGGACGCTTAACCGACTGCGCCACCCAGGCGCCCCGCTATTTGCCTTTTAAACTCAGTCTTAAGTTCTATGACTATACAGTAGTTGCATTAGAAATTATAATAGGATGGTTCTGATATAAACACCTTCGCTGACCACTCATAAAGTTGCCTTCCCCCCCTTTTTTTTGATTGGATATGAGGGGTCTTTGGGTGCTTCATGCATTTCCTAACTTTTATTTTCATGAATCAAATAATCATTTTTTTTCTTGAGGAGGGTAATAATGAATGCATAAAAATACATTTTTAACATCACTGCTTAGCGTTCAGAAATTGAACTTAAAAACACGAGTGTTACTCTTATGTGGATCCTGAGAAACTTAACAGAAGACCATGGGGGAGGGGAAAGGGAAAAAAAGTTAGAGAGGGAAGGAGCCAAACCATAAGAGACTCTTAAAAACTGAGAATAAACTGAGGGTTGATGGGGGGGTGTTGGCTGATGGGAATTAAGGAGGGCACTTGTTGGGAGGGCACTGGGTGTTGTATGGAAACCAATTTGACGATACATTTCATATCAAAAAAATAAATAAAAATCCCAGTGTTTTCACTCTATATTTCTACTTCATGTATATTTTAACCATCATTAATTGCTGGGCCAAAACAGAGAGCAAGGTAGAACTAGGTTCTACATATGTTTTTTTTATTTGAAGAAAAGTCAAAGTTCTGCTTATTTATCTTATTTAGCGGAGAATCTGTCTCTTTAAAGAAAAACTAACGAGTTCCACGCAGCCCTGGGATTATTCTTTTGCTGGATAGCTTCCATTTGTACATTGCCTCCCTTCCCAGATTCCCCCTGCTCTGTGCCCTGGAAGGCTGACCATATGAATTATGTCAATGGCATCCTTGCCTCCAGTTGAGATCCTCCAGTGAGGAACATTGCAGAGAGATTTGAAGGACGGGTCAGAGTGTGGTCTAGGCATTCATTGCCCTGGCTCCGGCACCAGTGTCTCCATGGGCTGGAGGCAGTCTCCCACTATAGACCCAGCTCTTGTCAGAAGCACTATGCACACAGTTCTCTCTTTTTCTGGCTTCTAGTCACTGTTCCCTCCCTTTACCCTTTCAGACCTAGAGGTGATAACAGCTCCCTGGAGTTACTGGCCCCAAGGCTCTGCACTATCTCCTGTGATTTCCTTACTCCTGCCTCTTGCCCAAATATTTGTAAAAATATTCCCAATTAAACTCCTTTGAAATTATCCAATTTGAGTGTGCCATCTGTTTCCTGCAGGGACCTTTACTGATAAAGCCCTGTAACTCAGATTTACCTTTATTCTGAAGCCTGGATATGCTTCTTGGGAAAATTAGAAAAAAAAAATGCATCCACTAAGTCACAGGGTCAAAAATGGGTGGTTTAGCCTAGAAAAGCACTAGGAAATCAGATGAATTTCCTATGCCAGATACTGGCCGTTATAATGTGGCTCACATTCACCCACTGAAACATGCTTCCCAGCCAAGGTTTTAATAGCAAAATAAAAGGTTTGGAGTCAGCAATGCTCTCCCCAGGCCAAAGGCATATTTCCTAGTTACTTCTAAACAACTTCTTTTTTAAAAGATCCAAAATATGAGTTGCTATGAAATGCTGTCTTTTTTTCTAACAGCCATAAAATTCATTTATATTAGCAGTGTGATTCAATGATGTCTTGTGAAAAATAAATTTTGCTTTAAAAGGACACAATGCAGGGCACATTGGAGTCTGAAATTCTAACATGACTCCTTGCAACAATTCCAGATTTCCAGGGAAGTGTTAAATAATAATAACAATAATAATAAATAATAATAATAGAATGAAATATTTGAACTGGTGACGTAATGAAACCTTCTTCCACAGCTGCCTCCAGTAGAAACCTGTGAGAGTAGCATGAGGGACATACTTGGAAGCCTCATTGTCCCCTCCAGAGGTATGAAATCTGCAGTTGAAAAAAAAAAATGAAAGAGCTTGGGCACCTGGCACAGCTAAGGGCTGTGAATCATCAAGGCCAGCCCAGGAGCAGCAAGGTGAATGACGGTGACCTCCCTTGTCAGGTTTTAGCCTCCTATCCATTTGGCACGAAAAACGAGCGTTTAAAATAGCTTTCCTGCAGGTTCCATGTGACTTGTCACTGGACCCAGACAGCACAAAAGGGCTGATTAGTGAGGCAAAAAAAGAGGATCTTCTCCTGAGATGACTTCCAAAAGCTGCTTCTTGCAGCACAAATCTCCCTTTGAAAATGCGGAACTTTCTGGGAAAGGCAGCAGCATCCTCTCCTTCAAGTGACTGAAATTTGCTTGGGAATCCTTTTTTTTTTTTTTTAATGAATATCACCTTCTAGCTTTAACAGTCTTTACTTGAGGAAGAAAAGAAAATTCAAAGGACAATCTCTCATGAAAGCCTCTAACCTAGTCTTCTTTCCCACTGGCCTTTAGCAAAGAATCCAGCCTCTTGTTCATAGAGAGTTGTGAACAATCGCTTCTTGACCAGCCCTGGCTGTCAGCAGAGGCACAGGAATGTCAATTCTAATTCAGATGCCTACACAGAACTCGAGGAAGTCCTCACTCAGGGCTGCCAGTTGAGAGGCACTGGCAGGTGTTGATCACCGAAATGGTGGAGGGGGCTGGGGAAGGGGGCAATTCAATTTTCCTCTCCTGATGGAGTAAAATTTCTCCCTGAGGGAATACAAGTGGAACAGCTGTCATCCTACCATCAACTGCTTCAGAAATTCCTTGCACCCATTTAATCTTTAAATGTTGAGCAAAGCACAGAAAAACGAGAAGTGCTAAGATGTGAAGTAAGATAAAGAAAAGAGAGGATGTTGGATTGAAAAGAAGAAAAAAAAGAGTGGTAGGGAAAGGAACCATGGGGTGAAGAATTGTCATGCTGGGATGGTCAGTGATCCAAGTATCTCGGGACTGGTCAACAATGGATGATAGCTTATGATTGCAGACAATATCCACTGTGCATAGAGCTTGCAATGAAGAGAAAGGAAAGGAAGAAAAAGGATAATGAAAGAAGAACAAAAACACAGAGAAGCAAGAGAGGGAGGTAGACAGAGAGAGGGAGAGGGAGGGTGGGGACAGAGAGAACGTAACAGAAAATACAAGAAATGTTACATGTGGCTTTTATTTCCCTCTTGATGCATTAAACATCTTGGGTTGAACTTTCGCAAATAAAAACTTATTTTAAATTAAAATAATCATAGAATTTATACTTTCTATATAAATTTATTATAAGAATTGCTTCCTCCCAAAATGTACAGAAAACTCATGGCTGGCATTATGCTTCTAGGTCCCTGATAGGTGGACACTGTGTCAGTGAGGCCAAGAAGTTCAATGTTAAAGGATGAGGGGCAACAAGGCAAGACATTCTGCAAAAGAGTTCTGGTGTTGAAACTCCCATTAAGAAGAAATTATTCACCAGCTACTAGTTCCCAGGCATTTGGGGTCCATTACCCAGGACACTTCTGCCCTCGTGCATTCTGGTAGCAAACAAGTCAGTGTGGTGTCATTCAAGGTGCTCAGCTGCTCCCAAACCCATTTCACATTTCATTGCTTAGCTGGATGGGATGTGATTGTATGTGCTCTTTGGCCTCTCTAACCTGGTAGAGAGAATCAACCGGTTCTGAAGCAAAACTCAGTTTCATGAAAGGAAACAGACTGGAATGCAGACTGAAAAGACTGGAAATGAGATCAGGGTAAAGTATCTCTATTTATAAGTCAGCCTCACTCTTGGCATAAGGGAAAGGAGAACCCTGAAGCCCAGTGGAACCCATCACCGGTTGCTTACTGTTACCAAAAGTAAAAATTCGTAATTTATAACTTTAAGCATTTATCTCCATTTTTATTTGAGAACTAGATATCCCATTCCTAGATGTATAGCCCTGGCTGCAAATGTTGTGTGTTCAATTCAATTAGATTAGGTTATTGAGCTCCTAGCTCAAGGCCCTTTGCAGAAAACAATGGGCAATTTACTAATAATTTTTTCCTATCCTCACTGTTCTTACAATTCAGAGGAGACAGACAGATGGACAACCATAGCACAATGATATGGGTGACACTGTGGAATGAAAACAAGAGTTTTGAGGAAAGAGAGATCATGTATGGATTCTGGAAAAGTCTCTGTGAGAGGACAGCATTTAAGATGAACAGGAATAATGCAGAATATTGAAGAGGTAAAGAAGAAATTCTAGCCTGAGGAACATTTTGTGTAAAGGTTCAAAGGTAGTGAAATTCTTGAGTTTTCCCAGAATTGACAAGTAATTTGATATGACTGAAACATGGGAAATATAAGTCATTATAAAAAGACACATGGTTTGAATGTAAGTTTATAAAAAATTCATGGGAATGACGAATGTCAAGTTAAAGTGTGATACTTTATTCATAGCTGTTGGTATACAATGTGGAGCCATTCAAGTGATTTTACACAGAAGAGTAGCAGACACTAGTGTGTTTTTGAAAGGCAACTCAAATAATGGAGGGTTTTAGACTGGAGACAACTGCTAAATCTGCTTTTCTTTCAATCCTATACACTTACTATTTCATTTTTTAACATTGTGTTGCTTTTCTATTGCCACTATTACAAATTACCACAGACTTGGTGGTTTAGAGTAGTACAAACACATTATCTTACAGTTTTAGAGATCAGAACTCCTAACTGCGTCTCACTGGACTAAAATGAAGGTGTTGGCAAGGCTGTGGTCCTTCTGGAGGCTCTAGAAGAGAATCCATTCCTTGCCTTTTCCAGCTTCTAGAGGCTACCTGCATTCCTGGGCTCCTGGCCCCCCTCCATCTTCAATGCCAGCAGCATAGCATCATCAAAATCTCTCTTCTTGGACACTCTGCTTTCATCATCACATCTCCTTCTTGGACTCATTTAAGGACCTTTGTGATTACATTGGACTGACTTGGATAATGCACAATAATCTTATCTCAAAGTCTTTAACTGAAATATCTGAAAAGTCCTTTTTGCTATGTAAGATAACATATCACACGATCCAGGGATCAAAATGTGAACACTGTCAGACTGGAAGCATTATTCTGCCTGCCACAGACATACTTAGGTCAGAGTATAAAGTTTAAAAGGAGAGGGTGGAGTGTGATGCTCTAAGCATAGACTCCTAAAGACCTGTACTGGATTTCAAACAGTGAAACTGGCCCCATTTGGAGTTTCTCACGGGCAAATCAAAATAGTCCAAGAGGAAAATGCTTCAGTTAAGATTTTGCTTCCCCATCTACATATTGAAACCATTTGCATGGACACTTCTGATCAACATTGAATAAAGATTTAACAAGAATACACAGGATTATATCCACTTAATGTTAAAGGAAAATAAGAAAAATACTTTTTGCAAAAAAAATGGATAAAACATTTGGAAAACTGTGATTATTCTTTTTCTTTTGTACGAAAAATTAGCAACAAAGAGCCTGATGTTTATAGTCACATTTACCACCATGTGGTAATGTCCCATTGCAAGATCAAAGAATAATAGTGCCTTGTGTTTGGGATATTCCTTCTATGGTTTAAGGTGTTGAAAGATTTAGTTATTTTTTTCTTATTCTCTATTATATTTTTCATGCTCCAGGTACATGAAAATATACTCTAAAATATAAGTATAGATGATATAAGAATGTAGTACAAAGATTCTTAGCCTTGAAATCAAGGACACATTGTGACTGTCCCTAATTTGTAATATGATTAGGACCAGACTAATGAACACTATAATGCCTTAATTTTCCTGCATGTACTGAAGTGCTAAAAAAATTGGCTCGAGACATGCTATGGAGATGTCATGGGATGAAAAGAGATAGTGTATGTGAAAGTCCTTTGAATAATGTTCAAAAAATAGGTTACAATCCATTCATTGACCATGTGCTATTTGTCATGTGTGGTGCTATACTGGGGATCCAGTGAAAATAACACGTGTCCTGAAGCCAAGTGTGGGTGAAAATTACTCGGAATTGAGTACAGCGAGATGTGATCATTGCCATAAGAGAAGTACAGAAATTGTGTTTTAACTAATCTTATTTGGTAGTTGAATAATGATTTGAACAGTCTATTTAGAATGATGTAGGCAAGCATTCTCTGAAAGTCAAGGTTCAGAGGTGAGGTCCCTTCCCCAACGCTTGAGGGGCACTGATCTACTTCACACAAATGACAATGACTACAATTGGCAATGCCTTCAGCTCATAGGTAACCCAATGGAGAGGGACAGGGTTTTTGGAGCTCATCGCAGTCCATGTTTCTTAGTCCTGGATCACCCTGGAATCAGCCATATATTTCTCTCTTCAAAAGTATATGGAAGAAGTAATGAGTGATTCGAGAAAAGTGACAGTGAATTCCATATGCTTCTTTTTAAAATCACTTATATAGCAAATCCCCTTAGTCTACATGTCAAGAGAGGATTTTTCAAGCTAAGGTTGCAAATTCCATATAGGTTCTGAAATTCTGTCTGTTCTTACATCATCACTATTTTCAGAGTTTGCAGTTGGAGTAAAAGATGGAAAAGGGTCCCTGTTTTGTGTGTGTGTGTGTGTGTGTGTGTGTGTGTGTGTGTGTGTGTGTTTTCACAGCTCTTCTGATTTCACAGGACTATGAGGCAGCAGCCACATTAAGTTTGGAGACTGTCTTTTATAAAATAATATTTCTTATTCCATGATTACATGAGTTCTCAATATTTACACTGATGCTAATATTATTTATTTATTTCATCTCTGGAATGTATACCTGCCACAAGAAAGAGTACAACTAAGGGGATGGAACTGTCAGATGATAATAGTATAATGTTTTGCATATTAACACAGATTGTCTCCTTGAATGAATGACAGTCGGTAGGTTTTGTCCTCTTCTGATTGGGTATGGATCAAATTGATCATTCACACTTCTGTCCATTCTCTTCCATGATCAAATATACATACTGAACTAGTTTGGGCTATAGTAAAATCTGGTAATAGAGCTAACTAGTTCATATTGGAATATAATCCATAACTAAAAATATGATTCCAATAGATAAACTGACCTAACTAACCCAGATATGTCATAAGTGTACTTATTATTAATAAAAGAATACAACATGTTATATCAGTGGTATTAGTCAGAAATAAGAATTCTTGAAAAAATTGTTCTAATTAACTCTCGGAACATAAAAATTATTTTTAAATAGCATATTCATTTTCAAGTTCAGAGAGGCAACTAAAAAAATATGATTCAGTGCCCCTTGCCTCCACTTTCCGTATTTTCTCTGTTGTCAACGTCTCCTTCATCTGCCAGAGATTCCAACTGCTTACAACAGACCTCTCTTTTCTGTTATTAGAGGAAAGGTAACCAAGAAACAAATCCTCAGCAAGGCACTGGGGATCTAGACACACCATTCCTTGAGAAGTTTTTATTTACTGTTTTGTGGATTCACTAAATAAATCTTTAGTGAGTACTTACTATGTACTGAGTAGTATGCCCAGTATGCATTCATAAATTGAATGACAGAAACAGCCTGATGTGCAATATAAAGGAATACATAATAAAAATGAGCTATGAAGAATTCTGGGTGCAACCTCTATAAAGTTAGCAGACATGATTCATACTAAAGCCTAACCTGCTGAGATCTCTTCTGAACGGATTTCCCACTGAAAGTCAAGATCCATTGACACACTGTTTTATTTGTGAATGCTGCAGACTCACTGGTTCCTAGAAACTCACTCTGAACATTGCTTTGCTTACTGGTGTCTTTACCAAGAAAGCAAAGATGAAACAGAGAAGAAACACAAATCAGTTAACCAGGTAACTAGACTACAGGTGAGAAAAACCTCAGTACATAAAAGTCTCTTTTGTCATTTTCACTATACATGCACATGTGATTTATTTTCATGTAGAGTGGTTTGTTACTTTTTCCCTACCTAGCATCTTTTCTTGAAAGAATGGTACCCATCTGGTGGGGCTATCATACAACTGGTACAGAGCTAATCATCTGACTGAAGCTTCCCTGATATAGCTGGTCATCTGGTTATGCTAGCCAAACCGAGTACTGTTCCCCTTAGAAGGAGTGGTTAATGAATGAGCATGTGACTGAAGCAGGGCCAATCACAGTCTTTCTTTTCATAGGCTAAAATGGCTGGGGGAAGAAAAGGGAGTAAGGGAGGAGTGGAAGAAGAGATTGATTTATTCTCCCGTTCACCTTTACCATTGTATGTAGAAATCCTGATTGAGAATAAGGCTAACATAGAAGAAATTATAGCCAAGAGATACAGAGAAAAATGGAATACTTATGACATCATTTGAACTGCTGGATCCAACCATGCCTGAAATTAAACCACCCTTATATTTTCTAGTTACATGAGCCATACCTTCTCCTTTCTACTTAACCTATTTTGATATGAGTTTTTGCTGTTGATTTATTCACATTAAAAAGTTAAAACTAGAAAGACTGGAGTACGGCTATGGTTTGAACACACATGCACACATGCACATATACATACATATACACATGAGCGGAGTTAAATAAAGTAAGCTTGAGTTGGCAAAATTAATCTCCTTTGGTGAAAAGGGAATAGTGTATGTAACATGCCTATGCCTTCCATGTCATGCGTTAACATAGGTATTTGAAAATGAATGGCATTTATTCCAGTGAAACTGTAATAAGGTAGGAAGAATATTCTAGGGGAGTTAGAAGGGACAACTCTGCTGAATTATCTATAGGGAATATGTTTTAGTTTTATTATTTTTTTTAATGTTTATTTTTGAGAGAGAGAGAGAGAGAGAGAGAGACAGAGTGAGTGGGGGAGGGGCAGAGAGAGAAGGAGACAGAATCTGAAGCAGACTCTAAGCTCTGAGCTGTCAGCACAGAGCCCTATGCAGGGCTCCAACTCGCAAGCTATGAGATCATGACCTTGGCCGAAGTCGGACGCTTAACCAACTGAACCACCCAGGTGCCCGAATATGTTTTACTTTTAAAATCAGAAAAGGAACGAGGCAGCTCATACCATCTTCCGTAATTGGTTCTATTTAATCCAAGCTGTTGGTCACATTTGAATATTCAGAGTCTTTACTTTTGTGAAGTACTTATGTAACAGCTAAAAAAGAAAACTTAGTTTGCGACTTCAAATTAGTGCTTTCGAAACTCAGGTTCAGAACACTTAAGGAACAGAGAAAACATGAACCCAATTTGTAGCACTATGACATAAAAGATAAACTAAGAATCCTGATAAAGATGACTAAAGATCAATGATTTATGTGTTTCCAAGACACATACAAGTCTTCAGCCTTTTAGCCACTAGGAAAGAAACCAAACACAGGAATGGTGTTCATAAACTAGTAACAATGTTTTTGTTTATTTATTTCCATAGCTCTGTATCTACTCTGTCCTGGACACCATGGCAGACCTCTGTACATGTTTCCCATCTCGTTAAGAACAGACCTAAGCTTTAACACAAATACAGCTGCAAACGCTAAGTGCCAGAGATTAAACTTGCTATGTCTGAACACGAATGCAGCTCTTTTAGCACCTGTTTAGCTAAGTGCTAGCGAGCTCGCACCTGGTTAGCTAATTTTAAGTGATTTAGGTTTCACCCTAAAATCTTATTTTACTCTTTTTGCTGGATAAAAGAGGTGAACTATTTCTATGAGAGGATGTTTAGCATCCTGCAGAGAAAAGGCACCTGAGGAAGTACTAGCCTTTTGCCTTACCCAGCTCTTTTCAGCTAGTTACATTTTTGAAGGGACTAAACGTAAGAAAAATAAAATTTGGAAAATATGTGTTTCTTCAATTCTTCTTACTTTGGATCACTCTTGGTATGTTGCTTATCAAAGAGTTGTAGGAGAAGACATCTAGCGCCTGAGAATTCTGACAATGAAGGAATTAGCACCTTTGTTCTACTTTTCTGAACTATTTTCCTTCTACCTCCAGCATTTCTTATCAAACATTACAGTTCCCCTGGGGAAAGGCACAGCATAGTTTCTGAGGAGTCAATGGGCTGAGCTGGTCTTCTCTAACATAGGAATTTTCATTCGAATCTCAGCTGTGATAACCTAAAGGTCTTACACACACAAGTAGCCAAACAGACGTAAATGAGGTCTTTTAATTAGGTGTCTAGATTTCCATGGGTTGACTTGGCTGCAATTCAGTTTTAGAGGATGAAAAATCACCTGAAACCTCTCTGATGAAACACCCTTGCTCTAGCATGAGGGGGCTGGTGTGAATCACAAGGAAGGGTAATAAGGAGTCCTCACTGATCCCACAGAGCAAGCAGCCCTCCTGCTGGGGTGATGGATGGATGCCACACCACTTGGAGTTCTCCCTGAGTCCCCTCTCCTGGCTAAGCACAGCCACCCATGATTTCTGTTACAAAGCAATGCCTTAAGGCAGAAAATGCTGTTGATGAGAACCAGGACTGTGAAAATGCATAGGCTTTCTTTGGGTTTCTCTCTGCCTCTTTTCCCTTCCCTCCCCTCTACTTTCATCACCTCCTCTCTTTCTTCTGTCCCCTTCTTTGTTGCTTAACTCTTTCTAGCAATACACTTCTGTACTAGCAGAACTATGAAGGTAGCAAAATAAAAGTTGACTGTGAATTCTTCTCTTTTCCTTCCTCTCAAATCAAAGTACAAAGGTGGAAAAACACACAAATAACATCAAATCCTCTTTAAAGAGGCAAATACTCTCAACTTTTCATAGCTAAGAAATCTCAAGTGTTACTAAATTGGTGGTTTCAAAATCTGAGACATGGAAACTTTAAAAAGTAGTTGTTAAAAAAAGTCCATTCATTCATTTTACACAATTTAAATGCCTTTAATATCCAAGGCAATAGACTTTGAGATATACCAAAAAAATAAAAATAAAAATAAAATGCCACAGAGAAAAATTTGAAAAAACCATAAATTTCTACCATTTAGACTTTTACTTCTAGTAGACAGTGATATATAGAAGGAATGAGACTTGTCAATCACAAGTTGTAAAGAAACTGTAAGAGAATAGAGTGGAGCCAGGGACTAGGAGAGGGACTGGGTACTTAACAGACTTCATTGTAGTAGTAATGCTTATGACATTCTCATAAGAACTTTTTAATATTAATATTTCTTTAAAAATTTTTCTTAATGTTTATTATTATTTTTTTTATTTTTGAGCAAGAAAGAGAGACAGAGCACGAGTGGGGGAGGGGCAGAGAGAGAGGGAGACACAGAATCCAAAGCAGGCACCAGGCTCTGAGCTGTCAGCACAGAGCCCTATATGGGGCTCGAACCCACAAACTGTGAAATCATGACCTGAGCCTAAGTCAGACGCTGAAACTACTGAGCCACCAAGTTGCCCCTAAGCCTTTTTAAAATATTTCTAATATTTGAGTCACCTGTGAGTTTGTTTCTATTGCCTATATTTTCTCTTAATGATGAACTCTATTTTCCTGTTTATATAGCCTTATAATATTTTATCACATGCCAAAAATTCTGCATAATAGAATAGACTGAGATAAATTATGTATTTGCGCTTAGGCAAAAGGCCATCTGTCTTACTTCTGGACTGTTAATATTGAAGATTGGGTCAAAATATAGTTGATCTGAAGCTTAGCTATGTTGTTTTAGTTACCTATAGTACATAACTAAGTATACACTCTCCCAGTGATGGACTGACATGCCTTGGTCTTAATGTAAGATCTGAAGAGCAAGAGGGATTTTCTCGTTTCTTCTGCTCTGCCCATACTTAGACATGTATTATTTGTCTTAGGAGTAGGGGGATGGAGTTGGGTATTCCTCTCCTTTCTTTAATTGTAGATGGCCAATAATTTACAATCTGTAAAGGCTAAAGTGTAGAAGGTTTTGTTTGTCAGTTTGGCTTCTTCCTCAGACACAGACCGGCCCTGTGCAAGTGCCTGAAACTTTTGCTGTTGCTACTTCCTCAGGGGTAGACTATAGCCATCTGGTGTGTGTGTGAAGCCTGAAATGCCTCTTCCCAAACAACTCAAGTAACTTAGATTGCTTTAACTAACATCTCCTCATCCTTTTATCTTCTTTGATGTTGTATTATAGTTCGCTCTTATTTTTAATTTCCAAATTAGCCATCACTTTTATTTTTTTTTTGTGAATCTCAAGATATTTTTTTATTTCTTAAAAAAAAATGTGGTAAAATATACATAACATACAATTTACCACTTCATTTTTAGGTGTTCTGTGGTAGAGGTAGAGACCCTCCCTAAGGAATGTGGTGGAGGCCTTCTCAGAACAAAGGAAGGCAAAGTGGACCATTCAACTCCTATACATGGAATGCATAGTCTGACATGACTCTGTAACTTGGACTGTGTCTAATCAGACTACCTGTGTCACCATATAAGGGACACAAAGAAGTGGAAATTGCATAAAAGGAGCCCCACTGAGCTTGGGGCTCAGCATTTTGGGTCTTAGCCCATGGAGCCCGTGCTAGCATGAATAAAGTTGATTCCTGGAAAGAAAGGCCTCAGTGTCCTGTCCTTCTGTGAGAGAATCCTGCTACAGTACAATTTAGTGATATTAAGTACATTCACGGAATTGTACAACCATCACTGCTATCTATTTCCAGAGCTTTCGCCTCATCCTGCACTGAAAACTCAGAAAGAAATTCCCCAGGGGCTCCTGGGTGGCTCAGTAGGTTAATCGTCTGACTGTGGCTCAGGTTCTTGGGTTCGAACCCTGCATCAGGCTCGATGCTGGCAGCTCAGAGCCTGGAAACTGTTTCAGATTTTGTGTCTCCCTCTCTCTCTGTTTCTCCCCTGCTCACACTCTGTCTCTGTCTTTCTCTCACTCAAAAATAAATAAAAGATTAAAAAAATTATAAAACAAAACAAAACAACTCCCATTCCTCCCTGTCCCTATCCTATGGTAACCACTATTTTACATTGTGTCTATGACTTTGACTATCCTAGGTACCACATATAAGTGGAATCATGGAATACCAGTCGTTTTGTGACCAGTTTAGTTCACTTAGCATACCCATAGCATCTTCAAGGCTCATCTTTCTTTGTAGCATCAGAATTTCCTTCCTTTTAAAGGTACATGATATTCCACTGTATGAATATACTGCATTTTGTTTATCCATTCATCCACTGATGAACATTTCGGTTGTTTCCACCTTTGGCTATGGTGAATAATGCTGCTATAAACAAGGATTTACTAATATATAACTGTTCTTAATTCTTTGGGTTTTGAATCTTGAGGTTGGAGACACAAATGCAAAGTATGATTCTCATAAAGCTTTTATTTTACTTCTTAGACTCTTTCATGTCTTCCTACTTGCCATGACCCTCACAGCAGTTCATTTTCTCTTTGGGGTCATTTTCTGCCAAGAAATACAGCTTTATATCCATTCACAAGGCAAAGGTAAATCAAAACCAGCAAAATGACATTGATGCTCCCTTTCACCTGTCTTCAAATATGCAGTAAGTCTGGAAAGAGAAAAGTTTTGCTATAGGGGCAGAAAAAGTTTCCATCTACTCTTCTAGGTTTTTGGGCTGCTCTAATAATCAAATTGACATAAGACAGATTAACAGGAGAAAAGCAAACAACATTATGTATGCAGAGGAGCCCAATAAAGATATAAAAACTCAAAAGTTGGGGCTCCTGGGTGGCTCAGTTGGTTGAGTAACCGACGACTTCGGCTCAGGTCATGATCTCACGGTTTGTGAGTTCTAGCCTCGCGTCGGGCTCTGTGCTGACAGCTCAGAGCCTGGAGCCTGCTTTGGATTCTGTGTCTCCCTCTCTCTCTGCCCCTTCCCCACTCATGCTCTGTCCCTCTCTGTCTCAGAAATAAATAAACCTTAAAAAAAAAAACAAACTCGGGGCGCCTGGGTGGCGCAGTCGGTTAAGCGTCCGACTTCAGCCAGGTCAGGATCTCGCGGTCTGTGAGTTCGAGCCCCGCGTCAGGCTCTGGGCTGATGGCTCAGAGCCTGGAGCCTGTTTCCGATTCTGAGTCTCCCTCTCTCTCTGCCCCTCCCCCGTTCATGCTCTGTCTCTCTCTGTCCCAAAAATAAATAAACGTTGGAAAAAAAAAAAAAAAACCAAACTCAAAAGGCAGTTAGGTAATAGATGCTTATATAACACCCTGAGCTAAGAAAAAGGGTTGGGGTCTAGGGAGAAAAAGGGGAATAAAGCCATTCACAGGAAGACAGAGGAGAGCTTTGGAAAATAGAGGTTGCCCTGTTATGCAGATAAGTTTCTTAGGTAAAAATTTACCTCTGTGAATAGCTCTCTTCCTGGTACAGGTCCCCTCTCCAATGTAAATTTAGGCAGTTGAGGGGGAGGTAAAGAGCTTTTCTTAAGTCTGCTGGGTTTTGATTGCCTTTAGCTCAAAATAATTCTTTTACAAGGAAACACATTTTGTGGTGGCAAAATCTGCTCCCCTTCAGCCCTACCTCTGAAACTTCAAATAAGAGGTTTCACAATTCAGTAGCTAAACTGATAGGTTGCTCCATATCTATTTGGGTCAGCCTTGGTCTTGGAATAGGCCAGTGTAGTTAAATAGCTGTGTCTCCTTTCAGGAGGTGGGTGATGCAGGTGAGCCCCCACAGTTAGGCCTATATTGTGTATGCAAGCAATCAAGTATTTCATTAAAGCACATCTATGGAAATAATAGAAAAACAATGGTTAATGGTTGGAGCAGACTATAATCTCAGTCCGTGAGTTCTGAGGGCAGCCAGTCAAGAAGAATTCTAGATGTCAGGCACAAAGCATCTTCACATTGGGTGAGGGCAGGCAGTGGCAATCTCACAGATTCTCCTGGTTTGCAGTTTGGATGTCTCTGGTGATGTGACTGCAAAATAGCCATTATATTTAATTCAATGTCTATACATAATTACCAAAAAGTTTGCTAATATCTTTGCTCACTATTTCTTCTTGTATTTTACTCTTTTTTTCTACATTTACCTTTTCTCTTCTTGAAAGACATTTTTACCCCCAATGAGATGTATCAGTGAGGTCTGCGAATGTTATAACCTTGCGGAATTTATTGGTTTAAGAATATTTTTATTTTGCCCTCAATCTTGAATAATGTTTTTCCCGGGTTGATTTTTAGGTAGCTGACAGTTATTTCCCCTCAAGTCTTTAAAACAATTATTCCATTATTTCCTGGAATCTACTGTTACTGAAGGATGGTCTTCAATCAGCTGTTTTTCCTTCATAGGCAATCTGTTTTTATTAGGAATGTTTGAGATTTTTCTTCTTAACCTTCAATGTGTTTCACCTGTATCATAATATGTCTCAACTTGTAAATATATTTATTCTTTGTGCTGACTGCATATGATTCTTTAATCTATGCTTCATGTTTTAAGTTTTGGAAAGTTTTTTTCAGACCCAATTCAATTAATACCTCTCCTCAATTCTTCCTATTTTCTTTCAAACTTCTGTTAAATGTATTTTGCAATTAATCATTTTTTCATATGTCATAACATTTTATTTTTCAGATGTTCCATATGTTTATCAACATGAGATTCACCCTGGGTGATTTATTTTGATCTATCTTCCAATTTCTTAACACCCCTACTCTGTATAACCCAGAGCTTAACTCTTTCATGGAAGGTTTTGTTTTTGTTTTTGTTTTTGTTTTTAACGCTCCTGTTCCTTTCTCATGATATTCTGTTTTTGCCTAATGGATAACTTGTTGAACAATTTAAGCATACTAATTTTAAAGTTCTTTTTAGATCTTCCTACAACTAGCAAGTAATCCTCTAATATACTGGACTTTGACAATATATATAATGACATCAAATTTTCTCAAGAGCTTTATATATTTTAAATGTGTAAAGCCATCTTGAATGGAAATTATTACCTGAAAGAAGAAGCACTAGGTCAAAGATATCTCCTATGGGGTAGTCTCATGATTGTTTTTGCTGGAGATGTATAATAATCATTAGTCTTGAATGTCTATTTGTTATGTAGACTTGAATAAGCTATGATAGAATATGGTAATCCTGGGCCCAGTATCTATTCATTTTTAAATTATTTGAGTTTGAAAGTAAGAAAGACCTATGCAGGTATGGGTAGATTTCTAGTCTCAGCTCCAGTAGTTATTCAGAACTATTTCTATTCTAGGTCCTTGTACAGGAAGGTGGGATTACTTCCCAGCTAGTTCTCTTAGTGACAGATCTTTCATGACTCCTAGCTTGAAGGGTACAGACCAGTCCCATCAACCCCACTCTTCGTAGGGTATCTTTGCAATTGATCAGTTGTGCTACTACTGTGCACTTCTACTTTCAACTTCACTTAAGTATGTTTTCCCTTAGTTTTTGGCATCTGGAGATTATCCTGTTAGTTATGACTCTCGAACATACCCTTTCCCGATGAATGGCTCGGATTACCTTGAAAACTCCATCTTGGACATATGTGTACAGTTTTGTGCCATTTATGGGGAACTGCTAAAGAATAAGAATATTCAGCCCAAAGAAGGAGACAGGATGTATAACATCATAATGGTGCGGGGTACTTGGGTGGCTCAGTTGGTTAAGTGTCCGACTCTTGATTTCAGCTCAGGTCATGATCCCAAGGTCATGTGGGACTGAGCCCAGTGTCAGGACCGGTGCTGAGCCTAACACCTGCTTAAGATTCTCCTGTCTCTCTGCCCTTCTCCTCCACCCCTCCCCCAAAATAAATAAACATTTAAAAAGTGGTTTTATATCTCCATTAACAGCCACTATTTTCACTTCTCTTATCTAACTGAATTGAAATGATAGAATATCATCAATAATATTATCTTACTTTTAATACAGAGATCATATAATGGGATTCATTCCATTATGGTGCATGGATATAATCTCTGTGTGTGTATATGAGTTTACACTATGTAACTCTGTGTATGTCTAGTATGTTTACATTATGCCAACAAAACTATTTTCTTCTTTTAGCTACTTTTATTTTTTAATAAAATATAAGTATAGCATAGTTATCTATGAGCTAGTATGGAATTTTATTTTAGAAAAATATATTCTTATTTCAATAATGTAATTTTTGTTCAAATTATTTCTAGAAATTATTTTTAGAAGTGATTCCTAAGATCATGGTGCCCTAGTATTAAGGCAACAACTGTTTATTCACCAAGAATAAATCCAAACACTAATAATTAAAGTGTGTGATTGAGCTGGGTAACACTGTGCTCGGTAAAGAAATTAAAACAACAACAACAACAATAACACCAAAAACAAGTATTTATAAAGTAGCAAATATTCTTCTTTTTTATTTAATTTTTTAAAAGTAATCTCTACAGCTGATGTGGGCCTTGAACTAATGACCCTGGGACCAAGAGTCTCATGTTCTACCAACTGAACCAGCCAGGCACCCCAACAAAAAGTTTTGTATTGTTCATAAATATATCAGTAAATAAGTTCTCCAAAAAGATGAACAGATTATACTTTCAAAGAAGAGTATACTACTAAAATAGAGTGAACTAGTCTGAAGGATAAAAATAAATTTATAAACAAATTTTATATTGTTTATAAATTAATTTTGTTATTTTTATAACAAACACTCCTTGTGTCTGTACATTTTTATATTTGCTGTGTGTGTGTGTGCATGTGTGTACAAATAATCACCTTAAAATTAGAGTAAATTTGTCTAATTTAATCTAAATTTTTTTTTTCAACGTTTATTTATTTTTGCGACAGAGAGAGACACAGCATGAACGGGGGAGGGGCAGAGAGAGAGGGAGACACAGAATCGGAAACAGGCTCCAGGCTCTGAGCCATCAGCCCAGAGCCTGACGCGGGGCTCGAACTCACGGACCGCGAGATCGTGACCTGGCTGAAGTCGGACGCTTAACCGACTGCGCCACCCAGGCGCCCCTGTCTAATTTAATCTAAACATTAAATCTGGATATCTGTTTATAGTGTCCTGATCTTTGGATTTGACAAACCTCCTTAAGCATTTTACAACTGAAATTGCTATACAGTTTTCAGTACTTTTTCTGAACTACATAGTACATTTTTTTTAATCCATTAAGCTGCTAGAACATACTGATGTGGCAAAACACATAAAACCTAACATAAACCACTTTTCTTTTAAGTGGTGGGAAATTTATTAATTTATATTGCCTTTCCAAAGGATTGACTCATCGATCCTACAGGAAAAATAAGCAGAATAGTAGTGTATCCTGCTCTGTGAAAGCCCAACATGGCACTGAATATATGAATGCAAAATCAAAGATCAATTAGGAAATGAAAACGTTTCAAATAATGTAAGTATATTAAAAAATCAAATAACTATTAATTTTAACACAGACCTTCTAGAAGTGTCTATTGCAAAAAAATTTGAGAATAACCTTTTTCTTCAGAAGCGATGGCATCCTATAAAACTCTTGTGTTTCGGGGCGCCTGGGTGGCGCAGTCGGTTAAGCGTCCGACTTCAGCCAGGTCACGATCTCGCGGTCCGTGAGTTCGAGCCCCAGTCAGGCTCTGGGTTGATGGCTCGGAGCCTGAAGCCTGTTTCCGATTCTGTGTCTCCCTCTCTCTCTGCCCCTCTCCCGTTCATGCACTGTCTCTCTCTGTCCCAAAAATAAATAAACGTTGAAAAAAAAAAATTTTTTTTTTAAAAACTCTTGTGTTTCTTCTAACTCCCCCTTCCCTATATGCATATAATTTTTCCCCCATACTTTGAAGCATACTTTAATATACTGTTATTTACTTTGCTGTTTGATGTTTCTTCATCTGAATTCTAGGTAAATGCAATAATAAATGCTAATGTAGAAGAGTAAGCTAATGGATTATAGTCATATTTTCTTCCTTTTTAGGGTTGGTTTTAGATGAAAAGGGTTCTAATAAAAATCAGTAATTTGGTAAAGCAAACTTCATACATAATTCCTAGAGGGATAATTTCATCTTGTTTAATATCATAATTGATCACCTACTATATGTCAGATAATGTGAAAAAGACTTTAGATTACACTTTCTCTAAATGTTCATACACACACACATACACAAAACTATAGGAGTGTAACATTCACTTTTTACAGAAAAGGGAACTCAGTCACAAAGGAGAACATAATTTGTACCAAGTCATATGACTAGCAAATGAATCAGACTGACTTTAGTACCTATGCTTTTAAGCCACTACATACTAAATCTTCATGGTTATGTTTGGCATTTTGGTAGGTCTTTAGTCCAATATTGTAAATGTCTTAAGATAGTATAAAATAATTATAAAAATAAAATATGTTTAGAAAATTACCACATATGAGCTGGTTTTCAGATAAACTTATACCTGATACACAAGAACAGGATTCAGCAGCAGTACTTTGAAAGATACTTCTTAAAAGACAACACATCCAGAAAAAAAGTTTCCTGTAGATGGGTGGATAGCATTCAGTTTGCAGCTTGTGGCTAAGCCAGCAAAGGATTCTGTGAACAGCTGTTCACTTGGATTATCAGACAAGCATGCTGAAAGTAGGTCCAAACTATACCCATGCCAAACCAAATAAAAAGAGAAATAATAATGATTGAAAATAATTAGATCAATACACTTGAAACTATTGCTATACTGTATGTTAATTGGAATTTAAATACAAACTTAAAAAATTGTATTTATTATTTCATGACATAGTAATACCTCAAGAACAGCTATATCTCTGGTTTTCTTAGAATGATATACTCTGTTTTCTATATTTGGTTGATAGTTGTGGTAACTGTTGGTTGCTGTAGCCGTATAGACAATCAAAATCCTGTTTGAATGTACTAGTAAGTATAAATGGAGATAAGGCATGTGGATCATACTTTCAGCAACACTGTTGACATAAACTAGTTTTCTTATCATAATCAAGTTGTTTATCCATAGTTCACAGGTATGCATAGAACAAACCCAGCAAGCACCGTGTATAAGCAACATCTCCAGATGGCCATTTCCCTGCTCGCTCAAATTAAATACTCCCGAGAGAACTGTTCACTCTCTTTTCTTTATATCCCTCCTCTGTGTCCAAGGAAGCAGAATGTTAGGAAAGTAAGCAAACAAACAAATAAGCAAAATGATTTCTGGAATCAGACATACCCAAATTTGAATCATAGAAGTACCGCACATTAATTGTGTGAAACGGGGTAAATTATTTAATCTTTTCTGTTTCATCTTTAATAAGGCTCATGATATTCACTCTAAAGGTTTTGTGTGGGGTTTGTAGGTATGAGTATGAGTGTCTGACACATATATAGTAAGTTCTTCAAAATAGGAACTACTGCATTATCATGACACTCCATGCCACTCTACTGAAATCATGCTTCAATAAACCTTAACTTTTAAACTCTTTATTGTTTTTCTGACACAATTTGAATATTTTTGCCAGATATCATAATCTTCCTTGTTTAAAAAAATATCCCCATTCTCTTCATGCATTAGAACTGTCATCTGGATACCCTCTTTGTGATGCTACTATTTTCCAGAAACTGACTTCAAAATCATCATACTTCAGATTATCTTTCCATCATTGAAGATCCCACCCATCATTTTGTACCAAATTAACACCTTTTCACCGTAAGAGACTTTAAATCTCACAGGGAGCAAAGACTAATACTCTTATCAGCTACTTTCAAAATTGTTTAGGGGCGCCTGGGTGGCGCAGTCGGTTAAGCGTCCGACTTCAGCCAGGTCACGATCTCGCGGTCCGTGAGTTCCAGCCCCGCATCAGGCTCTGGGCTGATGGCTCAGAGCCTGGAGCCTGTTTCCGATTCTGTGTCTCCTTCTCTCTCTGCCCCTCCCCCGTTCATGCTCTGTCTCTCTCTGTCCCAAAAAATAAATAAAAAACATTGAAAAAAAAAATTCAAAATTGTTTATATGACACCCTCTACCCTAATGTATTTCTTCCTAATCACCTACCACTCCCTCTGCTCCTAAAATCACATCATTTCCACATATTCATTGTCTGTTTTATCCAACTCCTGTTTTCTTCACACTTGTATATTCTTTTCCTCCAGAGCTCTTCCTGTTTTTTTTTCTGCATTCCGTAAGTGATCTTCCAAATAACCATGGAAGTCCCACCTATTGCAGGAACTCTGTGGTATTACAATGTAGAAAGTCAAGCCTTAGCTGGGTTCATATCTTCTTTATACAGCAATTCTTACCTTCTTAAATCAACTTAAGGAAAAGCATCAGTAAACCCCTTCAGTGTGCAAATCCCACAATTCCCTCTTTAGGCTTCAACTCGACTAAATATATTCCTTTGATGTCATCCTTTCTATCTGTGCACGATGTCTTAATATCTGAGCTTGTACCCTCCCAGAGAGCATATAATGTGTCTGCCTCAAATGGTAGCCCATGCAGAGAATCTTCAAAAGTATTACTGAAAGTTGATGAAGAGGGAGATGAACAAAAATGTGGTACTACTGACTAACTTGAAAAACACAAAACCTTAAAATTCTAATTTTACCCAAACCAATTCTACCATCTCATGCCCAGAGGCACTCAAGCAGGAAGGCTGCACAGCTTACACACACTGCTGTGAAATGCAGACCTCATACAGCAGCCGAGGTATATAAATATGCAAATCATAGATGTATACAGACATGGCTTTCCAATAGAGAACACCAGCTGTCACAGGCAGCAAAATCACTCTGAGGACTTGCCAATGGTGAGTTGGCAAATACCCCCTGGTTGTTGTTGCCCCATCAATCAAGGGCCATTTGGCCAGGCTGCATTCTTGAATAGGTTTTCTCCCTCTTTTAACGCAGTTTAATTCAAATAACTTTTTTTTAAGGTGATGAAATAAACTGCTCTGGAATTTGATCTGCGTCAGATATGGGGAGTTTGTTGTTCTCTGGGCATATCCTTTCCTGTACCATGGTATTTAAAAAATCTGAAAAAAACAAAAATCTAAGCTCTCCCCTCCATCCCCTGTTTGTACAAAACAAACAAAAACATCAAGCTAATGTCTTGTTTCTCTTTATTAAAGAACTTTTAGGAAACATTCTGCTGGGATATGGGTAATGGACCATGTGCTGAGTTTACTCACTTATTCATCTTTTTTTCAGAGACTTTTGAAGACTCCTGTCCAAGAAAACTCTACACTCTTAAGTTATCATGTGTGATTACAAAATGGAAGTGAAATGGAGAGAACTATGAAAAAATAGAGTGACACTGATGAACTGTGGTATCCCCAGAGTCTATGAAAACTCATTTAATGGGGCGGGAGGTGAATAAAAGATTTACTTCTCAACAAACAACAAGGAATGTTTACAACCATAGAGGCATTTTGAGAGAAGTTAATATGTCATCGATTTTAAAACAGCAATATTATCCAGCAGAGAGCAGATCAATGAAAGTTGCATGGGTTTCAGATGCTTCAGGATGTTAAAGAACAATACCATGTTCCCCTTCCATAAACTATTCCATCCAGAAGAGTAATTTAAAATGTGCCACAAATCATTATCTGTTCAGCAGCCAATCAGCATTCAGGAAAGTTAGATCTACCTCTCTTTTCTGCTTTGGAGCCTTTTAAAATGCTCTCATTTTTGTTAATTCATAGGCCTGGTCCAGCTCCTGTGACTGGATATTTAGTAGAAAATGGTAATTTATCTTTCAGATTTAATAATTTCTCATTGTAGCAAATATTAAAAGAGAAAACTGATAATTTTCTTTGGAAAACTTAAAATATTCAATAATTATTAGTTGGGTGATGCTTGATATACCATTATAAATAAGTTCATGACATTTATTGCTGTTTGAAAGACAGCAATAGGATACAGATAATTACAAAGGTTTGCTCCTTCCATACAAAGGTAGGGTCACGATGAATCACAATGAATAAAGACTAAGATTTTCTTCAACTGTTGGGGCACCTGGAAGTCTGATTCTTGTGACTCTTGAGAGTGCACATGTATTCTCTCTCAAAAAAATTAAAAACTAAAAAAAAAAAAGATTTTCATCAACTGAGAATATTCCTTATATGATTTCACCCTTCACTACGAATCTGGATATTACTGTCAGAAAGTAAGACTATTAATCCATTTAGAGTATTTTCTGAACTTACTATTTTCTGAAGGTCTGTGTGTTTTCAAACAGAAACAAGACATTGTCTGTACATATTGGGAGCTTCCATTAGAGGAGATAAGATGTGTATTCAAATAGGCATGTTATAAAGTGGAACGTGATATGTGTTCAGAGAGAGATAAAGTGCTTCTAGTGTTACAAAAGAGAGAGCTTGCTTGTGGATGGTATAATTAAATAAGCCATGACAGAGAAACCACTCTATATAGAGTGTATAGGGTGATTTTTTCAAAACCTCAATGGGGACATGTTACTCCTCTGCTTAGAATCTTCAGTTGCTTTTCTTTTAAAAAAAAAAAAAAATTTAACATTTATTTATTTTTGGGACAGAGAGAGACAGAGCATGAACGGGGGAGGGGCAGAGAGAGAGGGAGACACAGAATCCGAAACAGGCTCCAGGCTCTGAGCAGTCAGCACAGAGCCTGACGCGGGGCTCGAAGTCACAGACCGCGAGATCATGACCTGAGCCGAAGTCAGCTGCTTAACCAATTGAGCCACCCAGGCACCCCTCTTCGGTTGCTTTTCATTGCACTTGGAATACCCAAACATACCCCCCTCCAAAACAAACCAAAATAAAACCCTAACATACCTTGCAAGACTCTCTGTATCTTTGCAGGCTCCTCTTTTCTCCCACCTCTCCTTGCTCACCATGTTCCAGCTTACTGCTACATACCCTAATTCTACCTGGAATCTTCTTCCTCAGACTCCAAGCCTGGCTAACTCTACTTTCACAATTTTGGGGAAGAGTTTAATTATCTAGAATACAGAGTATGCACATGAGAAGTTAGTTTTTGAACAACATATTGAGGAAAAATCACTCAGAACTAGACTATTCTGTATGTGAGAAAGAGGTAATGAGGGACTAAATTAGATGATGTAAACGTGATTCACAAAAACGTATAACTGATAGAATGGGAGAGATGGACGGGGTAGATGGGGGCAGAGAAGTTGGAAATAACCCTGCTTTCAGGGAGATCAATTGTGCCATTATCGAAAATAAGGAAATCAGAAGGAAGAGGAAGAGACGCTTTGGAGGGAGTGGTTAATTTTACTTGAGCATAATAAACACGGAGTGGCTGGTAGATAGAAAAAAAATGCTCATGAAATATTTCTGGACTATATTCTCTATTCCCCCTCCCCCCTCCCCTCCCCTCCCCCCAAGTGCCAAGCCTGGCAACGAGGACTTGGAATAAAACCGTACAGATGTTACATTAAAGATGAGGTCATCAATGGACAGAATTTGAAAAGGAAAGAGAGGCACGGACGGCTCTGATGAAACACAGAAATAAGATCATATAACTAAAAAATTTCAAGTTGACATAGTCTGATAGAACACTAAGGGATTATTTCAGTACATAAGAAGGAAAGGAATTGCAAGAAAAAAGAGAGCTAATAGAAATTTTGTTTAATAAAGAGCACAAATAGAATTTTTTTAAAAAAAGACTGTCACTTTAAAATGGAAGGAAAAGCAGAAGGTTGTAAATATAAAATAAAGATTAGAAAAAAATGTTTTACACAATCGAGCTAAAAATCAGCCAGTGATGAATGGAGATTTCTGTAAAGCATGAGGACTCAGTTGAGATTAGTATGACTTTGTAGGATACTCAGTAAAATGCTATGATATACTATTTCTTAGCAACCTTTATAAAAGATGGAGAAAAGGAAAATGGAGTTACCCCAAGGCCAGGGACTGAAGAGGTCAAAACAAGATAAGATCAAACAGACTTGAATTTAGGATTCCAGTAAGAAGGCCACTGAAATGTCAGACTGAGGGCTCCAGCTTGGGTAGACAGGCAAATGAAACCAATATTAAAGCAGCATCCAAAAAAATCTAGAAAGAAGGTTTTTGTTTTTATTCTGTTTCATTTGTTTTGAAATCAGGGGGGGACTTAGAATTTATGGAAAAATTGTTTATTCTACAATTGTACTTGATATGTGGAGACTAACAAAGTCTTTTTCTAATTTTTTTCCCATTTATTTTTGAGAGACAAGGTACAAGTGGGGGAGGGGCAGAGAGAGAATGAGACACAGAATCTGAAGCAGGCTCCAGGCTCTGAGCTGTCAGCACAGAGCCTGACATGGGGCTCACACTCATAAACTGTGAGATCATAACCTGAGTCAAAGTTGGACGCTTAGCTGACTGAGCCAGCCAGATGCCCCAACGAAGTCTTTTTTACATGAAATCTGTTTTTTTTCCTTCTCCCAAAGACATTGTAATTGTAAGTGGGTATGTGTGTGTGTTTAGCATTATCTTTAAAATATCTCTTTTAGGGGTGCCTGGGTGGCGCAGTCGGTTAAGCGTCTGACTTCAGCCAGGTCACGATCTGGCGGTCCGGGAGTTCAAGCCCAGCGTCAGGCTCTGGGCTGATGGCTCAGAGCCTGGAGCCTGTTTCCGATTCTGTGTCTCCCTCTCTCTCTGCTCCTCCCCCGTTCATGCTCTGTCTCTCTCTGTCCTAAAAATAAATAAACGTTGAAAAAAATTTTTTTTAAATATCTCTTTAAAAAGGATATATCTTTGCAAAACATAAGAAATTAAGGCCTCATCATTTTTCAAATAGACAATTTTATGAATTTGCTTCCATTATGGAAGAAACAAAAGATATAAAAACACTTAGGAAAGGGAATGATGGAAGGTTAGAGAAAAAAAAAATTCGAGGTAGAAGGCACCAAAGAGAAATTGCACTCTGAAATTCTGCCCTTTCAATAATCACTTTTATTATTTTAACAAGTTTTAAGCTATTCTCCAAAGATAATGCAAACACACCCACAAATTTGGAAACTAAATGACATAAAAATTGACTATAAAGACAACATTAAAAACAACTACTATTGGGGTGCCTGGGTGGCTCAGTCGCTTAAGTGATAGAATCTTGATTTTGGCTCAGGTCACAATCTCATGGTCACAGGAATTGAGCCCAATGCCAGGCTCTGTGCTGAGCTTGCAGCCTGCTTGGGATTCTCTCTCTCCCTGTCTCTCTCTGCCCCTCCGCTGCTTTCTCTCCCTTTCTCAAAATAAATACATACATTTAAGAACACTACTGTAAAATTGATTTTGGTATATTACATTCTATCTTTTTTTTCCAGTGGATGTATGAGTGCCTATGATGTGTATATTTATTACACTTCACAAAATCAAGGTTATGGATGATACTTTTTTGTAACCTGCCACTTTACTTAACCATATGTAGCAAACATTTATCATGTACTAAATTGTTTTATAAAGCATGATGGTTAATGATTGCTTTGTTGTATAACTCAGAGTTTTTAGTTAAAGAAAGAGAGGGGCGCCTGGGTGGCTCGGTCAGTTAAGCCTCCAACTTCAGCTCAGGGGATGATCTCACAATTTGTGGGTTCAAGCCCTGAGACAGGCTCTGTGCTGACAGCTCAGAGCCTGGAGTCTGCTTCGGATTTTGTGTCTCCCTCTCTGCCCCTTACCCCGCTCCTGCTCAGTCTCTCAAAAATACACAAATGTTAAAAATTTTTTTAAAGAAAGAGAAAACATCTCTGATTATCTTGTACACAGAAGGAACTCACTACAACTCACAATATCACTAGGAAGCCTGCAAACCCAGAACAGTGCCAAAAAAAATCATGAGGGAAGCATGATTGCTGATGAATCTGAACACGAAATGCCATGGCTTTCGTCATTACCAACATGGCTCTCAGTCTTAGTGAGACATCAGTGATACAAGTGTTGCCAGATATAAACTCACTTCTACAGGTGCCACCAATTACCTAAATAGATTTTTTTGGTCTCCAGTTTCTTGTATCAGTTGTGTCTATTAATTCCAAGTCTGTGGCAGGTGCACGTTTGAAGGCCTGGATCTCATGTCTAAGCCATACTTTTGAGAATGTTTGTATTTTATTTCTGCTGTTACACTGGGTGGTAATGTCTGCATCCCAATACTGAAAGGACCAAAGTTCTAGACATAGCCAAGAGGTTTGAGTGCTGGCAGTTACTCTAATGTCTATTCCAACGGTATTTCTACTTAGGAAATGACCTCAGTTTAACTTCCTCATTTCTTATTCTGATTATTTTGGGTGTTTTCATAATTTTCTTTAAAAATAATTCAGTGATGACCACTTTGTTCAAAAATCTGTTTGCATTCCAGAGGATTTTCATGGAAGTGGAATTACTGGGTCAAATGATACAAATGTCTTTTAAAACTTTGATCAACATTCCTACAATACCCTAGCAAAGTTTCCACTAACTTACACTCTCCACAGGGAGATAGAAAAGCATCAGTTGTCATACTGATTGCCAATTCAGGCTAGCCACATTTTTTTAACCCTTTCCCAGTATTAACAGTCTAAAAATTAACAATTTGTTCTTTTAGTTTGCATTTCCTTCTTTATTAGTGAGATTTTAACAGTTTTTCATCTGTTTGCTATTTCCACGGGTCCTTTTATAAACTGGTGATTTTATGCCCGTGGACAAATTTTAGACATATTGTATTGATCTTTTTCTCTATATTTTGACCTGTTGAAATCTAGTCATGTACCAATGACATTAAAGTTTTATTTTTTTTTTGCATATTTCATTTTAAGTCACTTCATCACTTCTCTTAATTGTATAAATTTATATATAGTCAAATTTATCCATTTTCTTTATAATTTTTTCACTCGTTTTTATGTTAAGAAAGCCTTCCTCATTTTGTTGAGATACTTATTTGTTGATGGTTCCTTCGGCCTTTTCCTTTATTTTCTACTTTTAAATCTTTAAGCCGTCTGGTATTAACTGTCATGAGTGGTTGTTCAGTAAAAATATAATTCTATATTTACTTTAAATAGTTATTCAGAATCATCCATTAAATAATAATTTCTCCATGATCTTAAATAATTCTAGATCATGTGTGTTCTAATTACATGTGATAGTGTTTTACAATTCATTTATATCCGTGGACTTGGTCATCCTTTACTCTAAAATACAGTGTTGTGAAATTTTATCTTTATAAAACATGTTAGTATCTAGCAGTACAAAATTTTCCTGCCCCAATAAAACAACTTAAAACATATTGCTATTTGTGCCCACCTATTCATAATTATCTTGATAAGTTTAGTATAATTTCAATCCAAAATTTCTCCACGTAAATTTTAGATACATAAAAATATTCTATATTTAACTTAGGGAACACTGCCATCTTACATTATTTGTGTCCATTCAAGAATTAAGTATTTCTCTTCCATTAAGAAACAAATAAGAAACAGACACACGAAAAAACCCCACATTTATTCTCTTTGGTAGTAATATTGATTTCTTCATTAGGTCCTCTATGTTGTTTATTTAATTTATTCTTCAATGTTTTTATATTATTGAAGCTTCATGAATGGCTTTTTTATTTTATTTTATTTTATTTTTGAGAGAGAGAGAGAGGGAGAGAGAGAGAATCCCAAGCATGCTTTGTGCTGTCAGCACAGAGACTAATGTGGGGCTCAAACTCACAAACCATGTGATCATGACCTGAGCCCAAATTGAGTCAGATGCTTAACCAACTGAGCCACATAAGCACCCTATTATTCTTGATAATGCTGCTACAAACATTGGGGTGCATGCACACCTTCAAATCTGTATTTTTGTGTCCTTTGGGTAAATACCTACTAGTGCAATTGCAGGGTCATAGGGTAGTTCTATTTTTCACCTGTTGAGAAATCTCCATACTGTTTTCCAGAGAGACTGTACCACTGTGCATTCCCACCAACAGTGTATGAGGGTTCTCCTTTCTCCTAGCCAACATCTGTTGTTTCTTCTGTTAATTTCAGCCATTCTGGAAGGTGTAAGGTGGTATCTCATCATGGTTTTGGTTTATATTTCCCTGATGATGAGTGATGTTGAGCATGTTTTCACGTATCTGTTAGTCATCTGGATGTCTTCTTTAGGAAAAAAAATGTTTGTTTACGGCTTCTGTACATTTCTTAACTACACTATTTTTTTTGGGGGGGGTGTTGAGTTTGATAAGTTCTTTATATATCTTGGTTATTAACCCTTTATCAGAAATGTTATTCGCAAATATATTCTCCTATTCCATAGGCTCCCTTTTAGTTTTGTTGATTGTTTCTTCCATTATGCAGAAGTTTTTGTCTTGAAATCCCAATAGTTCATTTTTTTCCCAATAGTTTTTGCCTTTGTTTCCCTAGCTTCCAGACACATGCCTAGAAAGAAGCTGTTTCAGCTGAGGCCGAAGAAGTTTCTGATTATGTGCTCCTCTAGGATTTTGAAGGATTTAGGTCTTTCAACCATTTTGAACTTATTTTTGTATATGGTGAAAGAAAGTGGTCCAGTTTCATTCTTCTGCATATTCTTGTCCAGTTTCCTAACACCATTTGTTGAAGAGACTGTTTTTTTTCCTTTGGATATTTTTTCCTACTTTGTTGAAAATTAGTTCACCATATAGTTGTGGGTCCATTTCTGGGTTTTCTATTCTGTTGCATTGATCTACTTGTCTGTTTTTGTGCTAGTACCATACTGTCTTGATGATTATAGCTTTGTAATATAGCTTGAAGTCCAGAAATGTGATGCCTCTGGCTTTGTTTTTCTTTTTCAGCATTGGTTTGGCTATTCAGGCTATTTTGTGAGCTATTCTAGCTCTGTAAAAATGCTGGAGGTATTTTGATAGTGATTGCATTAAAAGTGTGGATTGCTTTGGGTAGTATAGACATTTTAATAATGTTTATTCTTCTAATCCGTGAGCAGAAAATGTTATTCCATTTCTTTGCGACCTCTTCAATTTCTTTCATGAGTTTCCTATAGTTTTCAGAGTACAGATCTTTTACCTCTTTGGTTAGGTTTATCCTTTGGTATGTTAGTTTTTGATGCAATTGTAAATGGGATCAATTCCTTCATTCCTTTTTCTGCTGCTTCATTACTGGTGTATAGATATACAACAGATTTCTGCACATTGATTTTATACCCTGTGACTTTGCAGAATTTGTGTATCAGTTCTAGTAATTTTTTGGAGGAGTCTTTTGGGTTTTCTAGATAGAGTATGATGTCATCTGCAAATAGTGAAAGTTTGACATCTTCACTACAGATTTGGATGTGTTTTATTTCTTTTTGTTGTCTGATTCTGAGGCTAGGACTTCCAGTAGTATGGTATATAACAATGGTGTGAGTGGACATCCCTGTCTTGTTCCTGATCTTAGGTGGGAAGCTCTCAGTTTTTCCCATTGAGGATGATATTAGTTGTGGGTCTTTTGTATATGGCCATTATGAGGTTGAGGTATGTTCCATATATACCTACTTTGTTGAGGGTTTTTATCAAGAATGGATGCTGTATTTTGTCAAATGCATTTTCTGCATCTATTGAGGATCATATGATTCTTATCATTTCATTTATCAATGTGTTGTATAACATTGATTGATTTGTAAATATTGATCCACCCCTAGGCCAAGAAATAAATCCCACTTAATTGTGGTAAGTAATTCTTTTAATGTAGAATTTGGATTCAACATAATGTTGAATATGTTTTGGATTCAACATGGTAGTATCTTGTTGAAAATAGTAGTAGGCATAATGTTTTGGATTCAACATGGTAGTATCTTGTTGACAATATTTGCATTGATGTTCTTCGGGATACTGGCCTACCCTTTATAGACCTTTATAGAGGGGTCTCTGTCTAGTTTTGGAACCAAAGTAATATTGGCCTTGGAAATTTTCCTTCCATTTCTATTTATTTGGAATAATTTGAGAAGAACACGTATTACTCTACTTTAAATGTCTGGTAGAATTCACCTGGAAAGCCATCTGGCTCTGAACTCTTGTTTGCTGGGAGATTTTTGATTATTGATTCAATTTTTTTGTTGATTATGAGTCTGTTCAAATTTTCCATTTCTTCATGCTTCAGTTTTTGTAGTTTGTATGTTTCTCGGAATTTATCCACTTCTTTCAGATTGTCCCATTCGTTGGTACATAATTTTTCTTGATATTCTCTTAAAGTTGTTTGTATTTCTGTAGTGTTGGTTGTGATCTCTCCTCTTTCCTCTTTTCCCACAGGAGCACCACTAAGCCTGCCAGGTATGACCCCACCAATGGCATGAATTTCTAAAACTTTAGACTTCAAGCTCCACTGCTTATAAAAACTTATGATAGCTTCTCTCCTTCTCCCAGTCAATGGTTGTGGGGAAAAGTTTTTCATGTGCAGTCCTCTGTGCACTGCGTTTTCTCTCTCTCTGTCTGTCTGTCTCTCTCCCTTCCTCCATCTCTCTCTCTCTCTCTCTCTCTCTCTCTCTCTCTCTCTCTCTGTGATCAGGGTTCCTTCCCCTTCACAGCACCTGCAATTCTTTTCTCCCCCAGGTCTATTCTCAGCAGCTCCTACCTACACGATGTGGCTGTTTTTCTCTATCTAGATGTGGAATTTAATCTCTCAGTCCTCAGGTCGATTTTTTGGATGCTCAGAATATTTTGATATTTATCTGGCTGTGTTTGAGGGACAAGAAAGCATAGGGTCCCTTTACTACTCCTCCATCTTAACTCCTGCTTGGTCTTTCTATTTTTAGTTTTTTTTTTTTTTAATTTTTTTTTTCAACATTTATTTATTTTTGGGACAGAGAGAGACAGAGCATGAATGGGGAAGGGGCAGAGAGAGAGGGAGACACAGAATCGGAAACAGGCTCCAGGCTCTGAGCCATCAGCCCAGAGCCTGACGCGGGGCTCGAACTCACGGACCGCGAGATCATGACCTGGCTGAAGTTGGACGCTTAACCGACTGCGCCACCCAGGCGCCCCTCTATTTTTAGTTTTTGAAAGAACCTCTTTACTGTTTTCCACAGTGGCTGTACCAATTTACACTCCCACTAACAGGACATGGGAGATCCTTTTTCTCTACATCCTCACAAACACTTGTTATTTCTTGTCTTTTTGATAATAGACATTCTGACAAATATAAAGTCACATCATATTGTGTTTTTGATTTGCATTTCCCTGATGATGAATGATGTTGAGCATCTTTTCATGGGTCTGTGGCCATCTTCCTTACAAGAATGTCTATTCACGTTCTCTGCCTGTTTTTAATCAGATTTTTTTGTGTTTTTTTGGTGTTGCATTGCATATGTTCTTCATATATTTTAGATATTAACCCCCTTTTGGATGTGACATTTGCCGATATCTTCTCCCATTCATTAGGCTACCTTTTTGATTTGTTGATGGCTTCCTTTGCTGTGCAAAACCTTTTTATTTTGATGTAGTCCCAATAGTTTATTTTTGCTTTCATTCCGCTGCCTTAAAAGATATATCTTGAAAAATGTTGATATGGCTGATGTCAAAGAAATTACTGCCTATGTTAGGGTGATATTCTAAAACCAACAACTGGATGCTAGGTATGCTCACTGATACTGGAGTATAAGTGCTCCAAGGTCCTCTCAATTGGCTAGGATAGAAAATATACACACACATATACATATATATTTCTATCTATCTACCTATCCTACCTATTTATTCCATTAAAACTCATGAATAAACACTAGTAACACCAATTTTGATCCAACACTACTCTGTTATTTAGGCTTTTCCTTTTGCATATTGATACTTCTCTTCTCCACCATGAAAAACTGGTTATCATTATCCTCAAGATATTTACTAACTTTTTCAATTCTCTTGCATGTAACTAGGGTCCTAATCCTCCATGATTGCCTCCCCATGCATATGTCCATCATTTGTGAGCCCTGGGACCTCTGGTGTTTGTACCCCACTTGGGTGGGCCCTGGCACAGGTTGAGTATGGCTGCTTCCCCACCACACTCCAGCTTGCCTATTAGCTTTTAGATTCAAAATAAGGAAAAGGACCTTATTGTATTTTGTTATTGTTTTTTTGTTTGTTTGTTTTGTTTTGTTTTGTTTTTTACTTTGTCACTGAAGCAGACCTAGGACTTGACAAATTTTAAAGACAATCCATGAGGTGCCTGGGTGCCTCAGTGAGCAGTCTGTTAAACATCCGATTTTGGGTCAGGTCATGATCTCATGGTTTGTAAGTTCAAGCCCTACAAGTCACTCTGTGTGTACAGCTTGGAGCCTGGAGGCTGCTTCAGATTCTGTGTCTCCCTCTGTCTCTCTCTGCCCCTTCCCACTCATGCTCTGTCTCTCTCTCTCTTTCTCAAAAATGAATAAACAATAAATAAATGAACACAGCTCTTAAAAAAAAAAAGACAACCCAAATCATCTCAATGTGCAAAAAATAAATGTTACCTAATAGAGCAAGCTTAAAACAATGAAAGTACCTCTGTCTTAAAATATATATAAATATATATATGCCATTTTTCTTGACTGTTAAATATATTAATTCAAAAAGTTGCCTTTATTATTTTTAAAAGTACACAGGTTTTGTTTTGTTTTGTTTTGTTTTGTTTTTGGTAATGTATAGAAAACATAAGTTTAGGGTAGCTTACAGTACTATTTAGAATATTTGTAAAGGTAGCTATCCTTATCTTAATAGGTAAAATATCTGTGTAAAAACTAGCACATCTGTAAATTGTCCCATGTGATATTATGTAAATGTAAGGAAAATAACTTGTAGTATAGATTGGATGTATCTAAACTAGCATATGCAGTTCCAAAATGGAATGAATCTCCACTCCCAAAAACATCCTAATCAACATTAAATTCTGACCATAATGCATTAAAATTAGTATAATTGTATAATGATTTAAGATTTGAATATAGCTGATCATTTATTGGCATCTGTCTTCAGGTGGCTTTCTTTTCATGGAGTTTGGGTTTTTACACGGAGCCAACTCTGGGTTCTAAAATAACTTTGTCTCTATTCCCTTATTTTTTTGTCATCTTCAGGAAGGACAAATGCAGGTTAGAACAGAAAGCATGTGGATGTAAATAGTTGACTTAATTTCATGTCTAAAAGGTGGACTGCAGATACATATAGAGAACTTGGGGATAGTAATTAATTTTGAGTGGATGGGCTTGATTTAAATGAAATTTGAATCCTTCCCACAGGTGGAATATCAACTTAAAACCGCAAACAAAATAGAGGCTCTGAAAACTGAGTAGAGTTATCTTTTTGTAAGAGACATTTACATTTGTAAGGAAAATCTCCATTTTTATGGGTGTCTCCTTTGATGTACCAGGAAGAGGGGGGTGATTCTAAATCTCTAGAAACTCTTATTACTAGAGAAGGCATGACTTAGATCTGCACAACAATCTTAACTCTGGTTTACTGTGCTTTTCCTGGTAACCTTCCACAACTGGCTCCCCACTGACAACACCTTTTGTCATAAGCTGAGGATGGCATTCAATGTGATGGCTTTGGGCATTTTGGGGAGTTACTCAGTATTACTGGGTCTCTTGCATGTATACAGAAGGTATACATGTTGTTAAACATTTGTTTTTCTCTTGCTAATTTGTTTCATTCAATATGATTCTTAGATTAACTAGAAGAACTTTGAAAGGTAAATAAAAATTTCTACTCCCCAATAAAGTACTATTCACAAATATTTTAGCCCCAAACTTTCACTTCTTCCTATATTACATTACCTTTCTGATGGCTAATGTAGATACTGATGTCCCAATAGTCAGAACCTAGCCTTTTAATAGCCAATCAAGAGGCTAGCTATATTGTCTAAAAAATTAAGCTGAGGAGTAGGAAAAATAGCACAATTCAGCATAGAAACTCCAAATGAGAATTCCAGTTAATCATCAAGATTCTCAATAACCAACAGAATTAACCCTAGATCAAATCCAACTGAAGAAGATTTAAAATTCTTTATTTTATTAGATTGCTTTAAAAATGTAAAGAGCTCCAGGCTAAGTTCAATTGGAATGCAGTAGCAAATATGTTACATGAATTTTTGTAGGCAATGTTAAGTTACTGAAAAAGTAATCAATGCAACCTAATGCTAATTAAAGAAAGGAAAGAAGAAAGATGGAAAGGAAAGGAGAATAAAGTAAGTACAGTAGTCCCCTTCTTAATTTGCAGGAGATACATGCCAAGACCCCTAGTGGATGCCTGAAATCATGGATAGTACCAAACCTTACATGCATTATGTTTTTTCCTATACATACATACATATATACATACACACTTATGATCGTTTAATTTATAAATTAGGCACAGGAAGAGATTAAAAACAATAGCTAATAATAAAATAGAACAACTATGGGGCGCATGGGTGGCGCAGTCGGTTGGGCGTCCGACTTCAGCCAGGTCACGATCTCGCGGTCCGTGAGTTCGAGCCCCGCATCAGGCTCTGGGCTGATGGCTAGGAGCCTGGAGCCTGTTTCCGATTCTGTGTCTCCCTCTCTCTCTGCCCCTCCCCCGTTCATGCTCTGTCTCTCTCTGTCCCAAAAAAAATAAACGTTGAAAAAAAAAATTAAAAAAAAAATAGAACAACTATAACAATATACTATAATAAAAGTTATGAGAATGTGGTCTCTCTCTCTCTCCCTCATAATATCTTATTCTCTTATACTCATCCTTTTTGTGATAATACGAGATGATAAAATACCTATGTGATGACATGAAGTGAGGTGAATTACACATGCATTGTGATGTAGTGTTAGGCTACTATTGACCTACTGACTATGTGTCAGAAGGAGGATCATCTGTTTCCAAACCACAGGTGACTGTGGGTAAATAAAACTATGGGAAAAAAAAAAAAACTTGGGATAAAAGGGAAACACTGTAATGAAAGAAGGGAAAAAAAGATAGATTATGAGATATAAAAAGGACACTTGCTTGGAGTTCTGGGTAATACATTTAGATCAGAATTAGAATGTTTAATAGGATTTAAAATGCTTCTAAGAATTTAAATCTTAGAAACAATAAGTTCTAGACTAATATTCATGAAAAAAAAATAAGTTTGTGTTTCTAATATTTGAATTTTTAATTATTAAATTAAAAGGGAATCTATGGACATTACAGTTGGAAGTCAATATAGATATTCTAAAATTAATGACGTACAAGAAGTTGGGCTTTTTAAGTGTGTGGATTCGAAAAAGGAAAAAAAAAAGGCCAAACATGGTCTTAAAAGGAAGTCCCACCTTCATATTTTTCCCATAATTATATTGGTTTAATTAAGGTAATTATGCAATAAATTTCCTTACAAGTAATAGATTCTCAGAATCAATGTATATGACTTGAGTCACAGTGGTGAGAAAAATGTCTGATGTTGTATTTAATATTACAGTGAAATTTAAATATTAACTTAGAAATACATTTCAAAAACCAATTAAAAAAACATATCCTCAATGTTATTATATGCAGATGAGGCCATTTCTGAAACACCAGTAATCAAATTAGAATAGCATGAAAAGAAAGCAAAAGATACAACATGGAAATTACCATTCTTGTATGGATAGCTGGCTCAAGAATAATGTAATAAAAATTTGAAAATATGATTAATGTAGTAAGGGATGGTGAATGGGATATTTAAAAATAAGCCTCACATTTTAAAAATCCTGTCATGTTAGGGTGTCCTTTGTATTTACATATACATGGAGATTCTTAATGTTATAGTTAAAAAAATTCGCACTCTGGGGGCCACTATTCCCAGCACTCAAGGACATCTGTTTTCTAGAAGTACATAGGTTATTTTATTTTATTTTATTTTATTTTTCTATTATAACGCTCTAGTACCTGCTCCACAGAACTTTAGACACAATTTGATGCTGTGTTATATAGGAAAATGAGCAGGCAGGCAGTAGCAAATTCCTCTCATTAATTGCTTAGATCCCTAGCATAGTAGATCTTGGTTTTTCTCAAATATCTGAATCATCTGCAGGACGCAGTGTATTTGCAAATTTTGGCTGTATTCCCAGGGATTCTGGTTCAATTGTTCTGGGAATGGTTCACAGGAATCTATATTTTGACTAGTATAATAAACCAAAATGTTGACTTTATTGTAGGTTAAGTGAGGATCACACAAAGAGAAACGTTGTAAATGCAAGTGCCTTCATCTGTGGCATGATCAGAAAAAACACACCATAGGTGGATAACCTTTCTAGAAGAAAAATACATTATTAATAGGAAATGTGTCAAAGTGCTCTGTTTATTTTATTAACGTTAACAGTGATGTTTTCTTAATCTTTTGTCTCAGAATCTGTAAAGAAAGTGGTGTGGAAACCAAAGTATCTGCCTTTAGATATGAGTCCCACCATTCATTAAGTATCTCAAATGTATGTTCATATTTGAATGTTCATTGTTTCCACAGATGCAACATTTAATATCACTAATCACAAGTCAACCCAGAGATCATTACTGATTTGTATATTTGCTGATGCAAAACTTTCACCTGTATATCTCATGAGGAAGGTGTGTAGAGATGTCATTTAGCTGAATATTGAGTTTAGTGAACCATGCAGCATATTTATTTCAACACTGGGTATTTTATGTGTAATGACCCTCATGAACTGATAAAAACTTAGAGAAAAATGTGGGAGATGTTAAATAGTCACTAATATGGTGCTGATGCATAGAAAAGGAATTGAGAAAACAAAACCTGAGAAACATAAAGTATAAATACTTAAAAATTTATTAAGTTGAGTTTTTTGAAATCTAGAGTGGTTTTTATGTCTCAACATTTTCTTTTCAGCCTTGATACCTGAAAATGGACAGTTTTGGAAGAGAGGAGAATTTCTTTCGACGAAACTAAGCTAGGTAAGCAGTTTTGGAGGGCCTAAGATATTACCATGAAATGTGAGGTTTTTGTCAATCTACCTATCGTCTATCTTATGCCCAGGGATATCATTGCAGTATCTTAGGAGTATTTGGGGGGGGGGGCATGTAACACTTTAGGAGTATTTGGGGGTATATAACACTATCTGAAATTAAATCAAATTACGAATGAATATTTCCCCAGATGTTCTTAAGGTATACAATTCTTCCAAATTAGTGGTTCTCAAAGTGTGGTCCTTATACCAGCATCATCATGATTACCTGAGAATACGTTAGAAATGCATATTAGCCCCTGTCCCCAGAACTACTTAATCAAAAATTCTGGGGAGTTTCACCAATCTAAAATTTAGCAAACCCTCCAAGTGTTGCTGAAGCATGCTGAATTTTCTCCTTAAATATTCTTAATAAATGTATCTAAGAATTTAAAAGTGATGTTGGTTTAAGAAGCCTTTTAGAATCCTAAATAAGTAAAGCCAAAGACTGAATGCTAAGGAAAAGGACAACTGAAGAAAATGGATGGGAGGGATCTAAAATAAAAGCTGAAAGAGCCTATTACAAGGGTAACAGGCAATACATGGAAGCAGCTGTTGGATTCTGGGTAGTACCCCCAGGGCAAAAGTGAGCCTTCTGACAAATACTGGAGCAGCAGCAGCAACATGGTTATCATAACACCATCATCACCATCATCACCATCATCACCATCATCACCATCACCATTATTATCATCTTAATGGGTGAAAGAAAACACACGATATCCAGACACAGGGCTAGGCGCTTACATAGATCATCTAATTTAATCCTTACAATAGGCTTAGGCAGACTTAAAGTTTGAATTTTATCTCTATTTTACACATGACAAAACTGAGCCTTAGAGAAACAAAGTAGTTTATCACCAAAATTATTTAAGTAGAAAGAAAGAAAACTGAGATATGAAGCAGGAAGTATGACTTCAAGGCCCACATTCTTGACTGCTATTCTTTACTGATATCTCATAGCAACTTAGAGCTAAAGGTGGCCTCACCATTAAGCAAGGAAAAAGAATGCAGTATTTATTTAATGGGTAGTTAAATTGGATTCACAGAAACTATGGAGAGTGAGCAAGGCAGAATTTGAAAAATTCAAAAGACTCTTACATTTTGAAGGAAGGTGCGATGGGGTTGGAGGGAAGAAGAGTGGCAGCTATACCTAGAAACAGATTCTTTGATGGGATGAACACATAGGATTGAGGCACAGAGTAGGAAGCAGAGGAAACAGTACGAACAAGCAGCACGGGAGATGGAACCACTGATATAATCAGCACATTTAATGCCCTAAGCGTAAGTGGATCAGCCATCTGGTGCAAGATATAAAATGGCAATGTCCATATAGTTTGTCAGAAAAATCCCTCTTCATGACTCAGTCTCAAGGAGGAGAAGATCCATTCTTCATGTTTCTTATAAGTATAGGCTTTGTTGCTCCTTATTTTTTCCACAGCAATGTGATTTAAAAAAATACAATAATATCTTAAATCACATAGATACGGGTTTGAAACCCTGTCCTAAGAGAACAGGCAGCCTTGGGCAGACTCCTTATTGTCTCTGAAGTTTAAGCTTTTGTACAGTTTTAATAAAGTTATTGACATCTAATTAATAATAATTTTATTAGAATCAAATGGGACAAAGAACTACAGCTTTCAGAAAGAATTGCACCAAAATGGGTACCTTTGGCATGCAGATTATTGGAATTGAAAATAATCCAGACCTAAAGACTTGGGAAGAAATGTTGACCTTCCCCCTAATTGCTTAAAAAAAATTTAGGTGGAGGATCTGCTCCAGCAAGAGAGCTATCACCATAAATAACTACAGTATAATATGAACTAGGTGTGGTCGATAAGGAGGAACCTTGTAAGCACTGTTGTTCAACGACCTCTCTATGTCCCATTGTTTCTGAATGGCCCAGTAATATTTGCTACCAAACATAGACTCTTTTTCATTTTCCTGTGAATTGCTTTCCTTCCATTTTCTTCCCAGTCCAGCAGCCCATTCTCTTTAGTTCTGGGATATATATATATATATATATATATATATATATATATATATATACTCATTGTACCTGGCTGTCTTTGCACTCTCATGTTTATGTGGATTTCCCATACATATGAAATTAAATTTTATTTTCTCTGTTAATCTATTTCATGTCAATTTAATTCTTAGACCATTAGAAGAATGGTAAAGTGTAGACAAAAATTTCTCCTACACAACAGAATAAAAGTACATGGCACTTAGTAGATTCTTTTCCATCACTTAATATTAAGATAATTTAAATTAATTTCACTTATGCTGCAGCTCTAACCCTCTCAGGATTAGCATATTTAGTTCATAACTAAAATGTATGCAGATAAGTAAGAAAAAAATGGGGGGGGGAAGGACATGGGGCATTTGGTGCTAACAGCTGATTTAAACATAAATCTCTTAGTTCTTAAAGCTATCAAAAAAAATTCCCTTCCAGTAGAAAGTGCTTCAGATTTGATTCCTGGCCTGCTTGGCTTCAACTTACTCCCTGAATTCTCTATGTGACCTGGAGCAAGTAACTTAAATTTAAGGAAATTCTGTTTCCTCACCTAGAATCCAAGGAATATAATACTCAAATTGCCCAATTTTACTTAGTATAATACACATACACATTTTCCAGTTGTGGTGTCTAGGGCTTTCCAATGACATTAAAGGCTATAAAGGTATTAAAATTGTGTCGGAATCTCATAATGTAATATGGAGCTGGCCATAACACTAGGTATCTAGGCTTCCTCTGCCATTGCATATGGTAGAACGTCTTTTATTTTGAGGCAGGTGTGTGTGTGTGCATGAGAGAAAGTCAGAAAGACAGAGACAGAGAGACACAGAGAGAGAATATATGTGTGCTTGTGGTTTTGAGGGAGCTGGTAAATTAACCCATTTACGTATTTACACATCTCTGGTTATGTTTACACGTTTAAATGGGCTGCCTGAGATCCAAGCCCTGATGTACCATGTTATGGAGCTCGAGCACTCTGTACTAAACCACGAGGAAAACATTCTATGCTTTGACTATGATAGGAACTTTGCAAGTCCGTAGACATGCTTTTTACAAGCAATAAAATGAAGCTGTCAGCCATCGCAAATGGACCAAGATAGAGGTCACATGACTAAACCACCTCTGGACCAGGCAGTCTCTGATGTATTTTACTCCAGTTTCAATCTATTAATCAGAGGAGTTGGGAGAGCAATAATTTAAATGCTGCAATAATCAATTCCATAACACATTAATAGAAGCTACAGTCAAACTTTCCCACACCACTGACTGCACTGGAATCCTGACGGGAGCCCTAGGGCCATGCCTAATTTGCATTAAATTTACATAAAATTGTAAATCAAGAATACATGAACACAGCCCTAATATTTGTTAGTGCTTAGATCTTTTCTGATAGATGGATTGGAACTGCTAGTGGTTTGACTTCGCTTGCAATAAAACTGTGCAGCTGATCAGCTTTGTTCTCATTCTGCAATTATGAGAAAGGGACCCATGAGAGCTATAGTTTGGGGGCATGCGTATGCCACTTAGGGTTTTTGTCCTATAAAACCATGACTCAGATGTGCCCTTAGAAACCCCAGTCTAGAAGCAGATTGTCCCCAATAACTTTGCAAATCCTTGTCATTAGATTTGCTCACAAATAACTTACCATTAAATGGAGATATAAATTACAAAGAAAGCTGGCCAGCTGAGAGGATATCAGGCCCCTGGAAATTTTTATTTCCAAATTATACTTACTATCACAAGAACAGATAATTAGTAATATTCTTTATTCTGAAGATAAAAACCAAGCCTTCAGCAAGAGTCATCCAGTACCTAAAAGTTGATGAAGTAGACTTCACATGGTTCTAAGCATTGTCTGTGTTCTTGTTACTTTGTTCCAAATTATTTCAACAGCTATGGCCTTTGCTATGTGCTTTTATACTCAGGGCTAGGAGAAAATATTCTTACCAAGAGTACTGGCTCACAGTGGCAAGATTCCTCTTTCTCCTTAGTCATTTCATTTTAAGTCTATCCTTTTAGCGAAAAAATAGATACTTAAACAAAAAAATGCATGTGAAAGGTTTTCTCAGAAAGGGTTTTGCAAATATTTTATACATCATGGTAATTTTTTTTTCTCTCACCACTCCCTTACCACCTACCTATCCCACCTTTTCTTACCTTGCACGATCAAGTAAACTTGGGAGGTCTTGGGCTCATGCTGTGTCTGAACCGAGCAAGTATAGGAGCCCTCATCATAGACATCCACCTTCTGGATTCGGAGGCTGTATTCCAGAGAATGGCGTTTCTCCAGCTCAACCCGAGGGTCCAGAGACCATTTGTCATGCCCAGCAAAAATGATGCCAGAACGATTCAACCAGGCCACCTTTGAGTTCTTGTCTTCTACAACGCACCTGGTAGAGCAGAGTAACAACATTAGAAACTTAGCCATACCTGCATCTGCATTCATTCTCCACATTGCCTTCAATAAGACCAATGAAGAACAATAATTATATCTAGGATGAACTATCGCCATGCCATTTCTTAGAGTCCTATGTATTGTTACTATTTATCCTAAGATCTACTTACCATTCAGCGGGTGGATGTAATTATATTAGACTCAGTTTAGCCATAAGCAATCAGTATGAAAAATGCAGGCAAATAAAGTTAGATAGGTATTGATTTCCTACTGGATTTTCTTCTTCTTGTCTAGGAGAAGGTCATTCACGCAAAACTCCATCTGTTTTAGTAACTGAGAATTTGACAAGTGATAATGTGGCACATTTCCTGAGTTTTGAATTGTATGACTTCTTTCATAAGTATTTTCTAAATTTCCACAAGAGTGTGATGGTAGATTCAAATCATGCCCCACTGCTGTAGAAACTAGACTAGATTTCAGAATTTGCTTTGGATTCTTATAAGTTTGGAATGCCCTCTCCCAGGAGTGAGAAGTGTGTGAACAGGTCCAAAGGTAAGAAGAAAGGTATTGTGTCAGGGAAATCAAAGCTAGCATCTTCTTGCCTATGTCTGGTTCCAGCTGCTGAGGGCAGCAGGTTGTCTGCTGGCAAAACAGCTTGCTACCAGCATTTCCGACACATCAGAATGAGTTCAATATTTTATGGGAGATGAATAAACCAGTTCCGTGGTTCCTATTCTATGAAAGATGAAGGGGAAAAAATGTTTACTTTAATAAATACTTATTTTAAAAGCCTAACAGGATCTCTTTCTGAAACTTTCAAGAGAGAGGCAAAGAATCTGGAGAATCAATGGATTCTCCATTGAGAAGGGGTAAATGCTTCATGGGGAGGGGCACCTGGGTGGCGCAGTTGGTTGGGCATCTGACTTCACCCCAGGTCATGATCTCGTGGCTTGTGAGTTCGAGCCCCAAGTCGGGCTCTGTGCTGACAGCTCAGAGCCTGGATCCCACTTCGGATTCTGTGTCTCCCTCTCTCTGACCTTTCCCCAGCTCACAGTCTGTCTTTGTCTCTCTCTTTCTCTCTCTCAAAAATAAATAAACATTAAAAAAATTTTTTTAAATGCTTCATGGGGAATATAGTTTTCCCCTTCAATTTCAGCAAGAATCAGGAAATGGAAAAATTGAGCAACAAAGTTCTCTCTGTATCCCTTTGGCAAGATTTATGTCTGCCCCACAGGGAGATTGTCCCAGACCCTGTTCACAACTGTAGAGCCATCTGCTCAGCACTCTGAGGCATGAGGGATAGAGAAGAAGCCAGGAGCATGACAGCAGAACAATTAAAATACCATGTTCTGTATTTTCCAAACTGAGTCCAATCCAGGTTTTCTCTTAGGTCAAAAAAGCCAGTTGTAGAGATTCTGTACCTATGCATAGATAGGAAATTAATGCCTTATCTACAGGCTGTCTACAGTAGCTATACAGAGGCCAACCCATCTTCCTTAAAAGCAGAAATGCTGAATCCTTTTAAAATACCTCACCTATCGTTCAAGAGACCCCCTTATCCCATCATTTTTAAGTGAACTTAATATTTTATTTAACACGAGAATTTTATTTAATGACTTGAATTCCATGATACGCAGGTGTCTCTTTTCTTCTGCATTTATTTATTTTCATAAACATAAGTAGATGAAATCATCATTTGGTATCTCTGTTACCCAATATGGGTCTCTCTGCCATGAAGATATTGTTGGGATTAATTATATGTGCTTGATAATTTAGAATTTCTCCATAATGGAGTACAAAGCTAACTTCATGGATGCTTGATGCTTCTTTCCAGACCTGATTGTACATTTCCTGTTCTACTATTTTGTGTCATCATTTCTCTGTCCTTCATGGTATTTGTGGCACTTCTTAAATGAGAATCATTTATGAGTTAATAGGCTGCTTTGCTGCATTTCTATATCATAAATGAAGTTATTGATATGGATTTACTGTGTTCTTCTTTTCTACTGAGAAGAATGGAAATTGACCTCTGTAAATGCATTTTAAACCTTTATCATGAACCTCCTTGCACTTTTCTCATCTAGGCAGCTCAACACACCAGGAAACAGATATGCTACATCATAGGGAGGTACTCTGAATAATGTCTAGCCCCAAATATGGCCCTAATATGTTCAATTTGGAAAAAAAAAAGACTATACAACATATTTTACATAGATATGGCCTACAAATCAATTAAAGATAGATACTTTGCCCTATTCATTTAGGTGCTTCCAAAAATTTATGTTATGTAATCTTAGGTATTGATAAATGCCTCTTGTTAAAGTGACAGCATCACACGCACAGGGAGGAGGACAGACGATTACCTCTTTTACACTTCCCTCTCCCAAACCCTACAGCGTCAACAAATGAATTGAACAAATTTCCTTATGAGCACAAGGTAGAGTTTCTAAGACAGGTGTTTAGGGTCCTCTGGACATTTTAGCAATTTTTATCCATGGGAAAGGTAAAATTATCACATAGGTCGTTATTCCAAACTATTCTCTGACAATGTTCAGAACTATCTTACCTAAAGAAGTAATTGACTATTTCAGCAAAATTGCCAGACCCATAAAAGTGCATCTACCAAGACAAAACATTATATGAAAATTTGCTATGACAATCTATATAACGTCTTATTTTTACATTATGTTTCTTCTTACATTTATTTTTAAAATTTACCTTTTACTTACAAATAAACACACACACATATGTGTATATATACACACACATATACACTCACACTTTTTACTAACTTAGTATGGTTACCCAAGATACTAATGTACATCTTGGCTATGTAGTATTTGTTTTTAATTTTTATTTTAAGTAAGCTCCACACCCAATGGGGAGCTTGAACTCACAACCCTGAGGTCAAGCAAGAGTCATATGCTCCATTCCCTGAGCCAGTCAGGTTTCCCAACAATGTAGTATTTTTAAAAGGTAAACGACTCCTCCAGATATTTAAGGTTTTTTTTTTTTTTTTTAATGTAGCCAGTGGTTTCAAAGTAAATATATTGACTCTCTAAAGTAGAAAATAATCTTTTTACAACATTACAAAACTTTCATACTGAAAAACGGCAAACATAATAGTTTTGGAACCAATTAACTTTTCAAAATTTTAATATTTTGATTTAAGGTGGTAACTATTTCAAACCATAAGAAGTGCACAAGGAAAAGACTGAAAAAGTCAAAATAATCTCAACATGTAGAACTTATCTTTGTTCAGTGAAAATAACTAGTGACACACAGTAGTCACAGAGCACCTAGTTATTCAAAAATGGTTAAATGCCAATTTAATGCAGACCCACGTTCCCAGCATGCACTGACTGGCCAGCAAGCATCATGTGCTCCCATATAGGAAGTGAGTTGGCTTAGCTGTGCATTAGGCATTCCTCTAGAGTAAATGAGAATTCTCATGCCATGCCATCATGACATAAGAATGAGTTACCCGCCCCACCCCCACCCCGGCCCACCTAGAATGCTGCTTCAATACCAGATAATCTAGTTCAGAAATGGATACCTAATGACTTTATCTTCAAAATCAGCCATGGCTACAGCTGGAAACATGTGAAGAGATGTATTTTAAAAATCTATACGTGTTATGTATTGTTAAGATTTAATAGAGTGTTTCTTCTAGGAGTTTACAATGCTGCAAATCATTCCAGGATTTAGAAAGGACTGCTCCTTTAAAAGAGTGGGTGTTGGTGCCAAGGAGAGAGGGGCAGAGAATGTCCCTCCACTTCAGGTGGGATTTTTTTGGCAGGCAACTGAGAACATGGGGATATAATACATCTCTCTAGGAAATCTTCTATTATTAGTATCCCATCCTTTTATTTGGCTCTTTTTATGATCTCACTGTACTCCACATTGCATTAGAATTATTTCAATTTATCTTTCCTCGTATGCTTATTAATGACAGTGACCCTCCTGAATTCACCTATGGAGCTCTCAAGGGACCTAACAGCATACACCCACCATGTGCACAGTAGGCGCTCACTGAAATGTAGAATAAATAAACTGAATTTAACAAACTGGTATTTAACAAGTATCAAATATTTACTAATTATCTAAGAAGTGCAGATGAATTGGTAATTATTTTAACATTTCTTAAGAAATAATTAAAAGTATCAGATACAGGGGTGCCTGAGTGGCTCAGTCGGTCAGACTCAGTTGTGTCAGACTCTGATTTCAGATCAGATCATGACCTCACAGTTTGTGGAATTGAGTTTTGCAATGAGCTCTGCACTGAACGCGTGGAGCCTGCTAGGAATTCTCTCTCTCTCTGTCTCTCTCTCTCTCCCACCCCTCTCAAAATATTTTTTTTTAAAGTATCAGATACAAAGGGAAATTTACAGAGAATTATTGAGTGTGGTATTAACATAAAAGTGAAGGACAGAAAAGTGTATGCTCAGTGTTTCCATTATGAAGAAACATCATCCCTGGGAATTACATACTCTATGTCACATGTGAAAAAGTAAAAAGAAACATAAAGCAGTAGATAAATGTTTACTGGCTTGCCCACTTTAACCATGAATCTGCAAATACCACGTGGGTTACTTACCTTACCTATGGGCCTGTGATTTTTGTTTTTTAAATCAGCTTTGAAAAAATTACAGGAAGGGCAAACAAACACATTTTTATGTTCCTCGTTCCGTATATCTGCAGCCATAAAACTGTCACAAAAAATCAATGCACCCATAAAAATCTCAAGCATCGGATCTCTGCAAACACTTTATACCAAGCATATTATGTACATTTATACAAACAGGTACATCGACAGCTCTACTCATACTGTATAAGCCTGCTTCTAAAACAATGACTATAATTGGAGGCAGAAAAGAAATGCTAAATTCAATCTGTAGCAATAGATTTCTTAATAGCATATTTACTGACAGTATATCCATGATATAAGTGATACAGATCTACCAGATTTTAAGCCTGTTCAATTGCCTCTAGGCACATCTATTCATATTTAACAAACATTACTGCTAAAAATGTACCAATTTACCATTAGAATTTATCCAAACGTTCCTTTCCATCTGAAGAATATAATCTTGTATTTATCCGTTGATCACAAGTGAGAACATTTTCTCAATCTTTTACCAGTTATTGATCCTCATACTTAATTGTAAGGATCAGGGCAGTGGAACTGGATAGGTAAGAGATTTATTTTAAAAATTAAGAAAGAACAATGAGATTAGTGGTTCTCAAGTGGGGGTAAATCGTGCTTGAAGATGATATTTGGAAATAATCTGGAGACATTTTTTGGTTGTCACAACCTGAAGTGGGGAGGTTGCTAGTGGCATTGAGTGGGTAGAGGCTAAGGATGCTGCTAAAGATCTTCCAAGATAAAGGACAACCTCCACAATAAAGATACCCCAAATGTCTACAGGCCTGAAGCTGACAAACCCTGAGTTAGACCATGGTCTCTTGGTTTAAATATCTGGTAGCATATGGCAAATGTCTACAGTGTAATGGTGTTTTTTTCATAAGCATATGCATCTTAATTTATAGACACTTAACTGCCACCAGCAAAGTCCCTGAATCATAAGTCATGCTCATGACAGAAACACCACAATGAAGTCTAGTCATGCTGTGGTTATAAGTTAGTAGTAAATGAAACATGCCCCTTTGCTGTGTTACTTTATATATATTTTTTAACGTTTATTCATTTTTTTTTCAACGTTTATTTATTTTTTGGGGGACAGAGAGAGACAGAGCATGAACGGGGGAGGGGCAGAGAGAGAGGGAGACACAGAATCGGAAACAGGCTCCAGGCTCTGAGCCATCAGCCCAGAGCCTGACGCGGGGCTCGAACTCACGGACCGCGAGATCTTGACCTGGCTGAAGTCGGACGCTTAACCGACTGCGCCACCCAGGCGCCCCAACGTTTATTCATTTTTGAGAGACAGAGAGAGACAGGGCATGAGTGGGGAAGGGGCAGAGAGAGAGGGAGACACAGAATCTGAAGCAGGATCCAGGCTCTGGGCTGTCAGTACAGAGCCCGACTGCAGGGCTCGAACTCACGAACTGCGAGATCATGACCTGAGCCGAGGTCGGGCGCTCAACCGACTGAGCCACCCAGGCACCCCACTGTGTTACTTTAGTACCATAATTATACATCAAGATAATCTTGCACAGACAGTCCCCAGATTACAATGCTTTGACTTAAAATTTCTTGACTTTACAACAGTGTGAAGGCAATGCACTTTTAGTAGAAATCATACTTTGAATATTGAATATAAATCTTATCCCCAGCTACTGATATATGGTCAGTTACTTTCTCAAGATGCAGGGCAGTGGCAGTGAGCTGTAGCTCCTAATCAGCTATGCCATCACGAGGGTGGACAACCGATATGCTTACAACCATTCTGTTTTTCATTTTTGGTACAGCATTCAATATATTATATAAGACATTCAATACTTTATTATAAAATAGGCATTGTGTTAGGTGAATTTGCCCAACTGTAGGCTAATGTGAGTGTTTTGAGTACACTTAAGGTAGGATAGGCTAGGCAAGATGTTCGGTAGGTGAGGCACTTTTGATTTAAGATATTTTCAACTTATGTTGGGTTTACTGGGAGGTAACCACACCATGAGTCAAGGAAGATCTGTACACAAATGATGGTGAATGGGGAAGCTATAACCTGGTTGCTTCCTAATTTAATGCTGAAGAAATCATTTAACCTTAGTCTTTTTCTTTTTTTCTCTACATAAATGGGTCTGTAACATCCAGAACAGATAAGGAAGAATCAACTCAATTGGGGCAATTTGAGATTTAAGGAAATTATTAACCTTCATTAATTGGAAAGCTACTTTTTAATTAACTTTTATCATTTTTCACATTTGTGACTCTCCCTTACATGAAATGTAAGACATGTAAAGACTCAAGATGTGGATGGGAAAGAAGTCTTCAACAATGTGCTGGCCCTTTATTTTGATGCTGTTTCCTGTGTAAACTCAACCCTACAAACAATATCCTTACTGAATCCACCACACTATCATGAAATGTAGAAGGAAATATTCTTGGAATAAGACCTAAAGTTGTCCATTCCCAGCAAGACTGTGTGAAATCAAGAATTGCAAAGGATGGAATAATGTAGGCTCTCTGGAGTCAGAAGTTCTTAGTCTGAATTTATCATATTATTTTAAGTATAAGGAATTCCAGGAACACTATGCAAATACATTAAAAACAATATATGCCAAATTAGTTAACAAATTTAAATATTTTTATTTTTTATTATTTATTTATTTATTTATTTATTTATTTATTTATTTTAACGTTTATTTATTTTTGAGACAGACAGAGACAGAGCATGAACGGGGGAGGGTCAGAGAGAGGGAGACACAGAATCCGAAACAGGCTCCAGGCTCTGAGCAGTCAACACAGAGTCCGACGCGGGGCTCGAACTCACGGACCGCGAGATCATGACCTGAGCCGAAGTCGGACGCCCAACTGACTGAGCCACCCAGGCGCCCCAAATTTAAATATTTTTAAATTATTAACCATTTTGGGTCATCTCTGCTTCATTACCATGTTCTGAGATTAAACTCAGAAATTAAGATTATTGTGGGGATTCATTGCTGACCCTTAGGTGCACCTGCTAGACTTGTCTGTAGCAAGTAGCATCAGCTCTTTCGCTGCCTTGCTCCATCTCTACCTCCTTCTAGACTTGATTTCTGGCTTTTAACCCCGCCTACACTCTTGGCCTCAATCTCTTGTTCATTTTTAAAAAATGTTTATTTATTTTTGAGAAAGAGACAAAGAGAGACAGACCATGAGTGAGGGAGGGGTAGAGAGAGAGGAGACACAGAATCTGAAGCAGGCTTCAGGCTCCATGCAGTCAGCACAGAGCCCAACGTGGGGATTGAACCCACAAACTGCAAGATCATGACCTTAGCCAAAGTCGGACGCTTAACTGACTGAGCCACCAAGGCACCCCTCATTCTCTTGTTCTTATGCATATATGCTCCCTTAGTTTTCTCTTGGACCAGAAACTGATCTTAGTTTGATAATAATTCATTCTTCTAGATTCCTACTGAATTTTAGTCCAGTTATCACCAACAGAGTATCTACATGGTATGATAATCTCTCCTCACCCTAGCTACTTTGCACACTTTCACGTACAAGTGCCTGCATGCACCCATGCATATGAACACACACAGACAAGTAGCAACATATATTCCAGAGTGGGTGAGAACAGAGAGGCAGCAAACCACAGGAACCAGATTCAAGTGAATCTATTACTGTCATGATGATTTAGGAATCTTTACACTTCTGTTGGAATGTTAGGGTAAAAGGTATACTGTTTAGTTCCTGCAGGATAACTGATTTTAGTTCTCACTTTCAGAACACAGGTAATTCATCTACCCTTTTTGTATCTTAGTTTTCCATAAGTAAAATAAAGCTAATGATACTTGACCCAACCCCCTAGAACTACTCTTAGGGTAGTTCCATGAATAAAATGAAGTGATTGTACGTGGATGTACATAAATCATGATGTACATGATTTACATCTTTTATAAGATATAAAATAATTTCTATGGTCATATTCATATTCTATCATGATGAGAGTATGGTAGATAAGAAGAAAATAGTTATACATGGCAGTGGCTATAAAGGAAAACCATCGATTTCCCTAGACCATTCAAAAAGTTTATCTCTTCAGAGAGTCTGATGACACCCACTAAATATATTATTACCCAGACTTTCTGATCAATCATGTAATTCTTTAAATATTCAATTTGCACCAGTTATTTGCATTTGCTATGTTGACAAAGCACCCTCTCTGTGTTTGGGTTACTATCTACTAGAAAGATTCATCACCTATAAGAGCAAAAAAGAATCCACAATGGCAAATCATAAAGCCAGGACAGTCTGTCTGTCATTTCTAAAGCAATGAAAAGTCCTCCCTTGACATGCTTTTTATCTCTTACTATCAGTAGTGAGCACTTGTCCAGTCATACATGCATCCTTAGATAAGCATATATATAATGCATGTATTGCTATATCTTCAGGTTCATTTTCTTTAAGAAGCATTAACCCATATCCATGCAGGTGGTACAGGTGAGGAAAGCAAGTAGAGAAAGAGCAGAAATCAACCACCAAATTAAGTTCTGAGTCTATCTCAGCAAACTGGCAATTCTAGGACAGTCTGTGTTCCTCTTGTTTTCACATCAATTGTGTCATCTCTCCATTCACACAGAAGAAATGAATGGAAAACAGTAAGATAGAAATTAAGAAAAAAAATTAACGTTTCTTTATTTTTGAGAGAGACAGAGACAGAATGAGAATGGGTTAGGGGCAGAGAGAGAGAGGGAGACACAGAATCCGAAGGAAGCTCCAGGCTCTGAGCTGTCAGCACAGAGTCTGACTCAGGGCATGAACTCATGAGCTGTGAGATCATGACCTGAGCCAAAGTTGGACACTCAACCAACTGAGCCACCCAGGTGTCCCAGAAGATAGAAATTTTAAAAAGTGGTCAGAATTGAGGCTAAGGCCAGGGAAGAACTGAGTTCTATCTCAGTCACAGCTAGGATCAATCCCAGGAATGTTTATAAGTGGTTGAAAATAACTCTTCTAGGTTCTTTCCAGAGTCTCCATTGGTTTAGAAATTAAATCATGATTTTCTTAATTGCACCATAATTCAAGATTCTCCATTTCCTTGTCAGTAGTGAAATGGAAAAGTCATGGGTTCCATAGTTTAGCAGCTTCTGCAAGTTACCTAGTGGAGGAAAGGCAGCACTGGGCATATTTACGGGTTCAGGCTGAGGAGCTAGAGCCAGCTTCCTGCTCTGCATTCACTCTAGCTCCATCAGATCCTTGCTCTGTACTCTCAGGATATTTGCTGACCTTCTCTGTGCCTGAGTTTCTTCATCTGTACAGTGAAGACTATAAAATTTTCTACTTCAATGGGTAGTTGTAATGTTTAAATGCGTGAATTTTAAATATACAGAGCAGTGTCTGGCCCTGAAAGGGTTCACTATTAACAAAGAGCTTCCATATGTTTCTTCAGTAAAACAAGGATAAGGACTATCTTCTCATAGAATTGTGATTATTAAACGGACTAAAGTATTTAGAATACCCAGTAAGCTTTGGGAGAGCCTAATAAAACCTTTTCCCCATCACATTTCATAATTTGAATTTGGGGCATTTCATTCTGCATAAATCCCACTGTTAGGTGAAATCCAGCAACCTCCAGAAACGGTTTAATCCAATTCCTTGCTTATTAACAGGTATTTCTGGGGCAAACTCCTTTTACAGGCCTGGATTCTCTTGCATCTGACACCCCTCTGGTCTCTCTAGTCAGTAGTTGGTCCCCTAAAACCCACAGGTGTTAAACTGAAAGCAAGATGATGCAGTATGATTATGATACAACACTGTAAATCGAGGTACTAATGCCATCTGTGAACACTTGTAAGGTTTTTGTTTTGTTTTGTTTTGTTTTTGTTTTTGTTTTTTGGAACACCTGTGCACAGGCAGCTTAGGTCTTAAATGCCTCAGCACTTTCTATCAGATCCAGTTAGAGCCGAGGGCAGCCTGGACAGAGGATAACAACTGGTCCATGCTGTACATTGTGATCTGCTACAATCTGCTTGGCAGAATTGGGGTTCCTCTTGGACTGGATGAGTCACTGTCTATGCTTTATATACCCTCAGGTTGCAAGAACAAGGCTTATCTTTTCTTCTTCTCAGTATGTGACTGGCAATTATCCTCTAGCTGAAGTACATGCATCTATAACTCTTTCCTCTCTTTTAAACTACAGATTCTCCTCTTTCCTCACTACTTGGTTGAGTGAGGATGAAAAGCAATCTTAAATTTTGCTTTTGTTTGGATTCTTGCTATGCGTCTCTGTTATTTCTGAAAAACCCCTCTCGTTTAGAAGGGGAAAATAAAGCTACATTTAGGTATACCTTTGAAAGAATAAAATCAGTCTGAGAATCCTGGCTCAGAATTCTAGCTAAAATTTTTACTCACTATGCAATTAAAAACAATTGCACAGCTAATTAAAGAAAATTTTGTTACCTTCTGAATCATTACAAAGTAAATATCAAATGTATGCTAACTTCTAGAAGTAAAAAATGTGCTCTATAGTTTGCAGAGTTTACTCTTTATCTCGTTCTAGCAGTAGAGGGAAATAAAAGTGCTCATAATAAATTATAATGCAGTTAGGATGAATATTCTATTGCATGAGACATGGCTGTAAAGTCAGGAGACTATTTTCCATAAGTCTTACTTGAAAACCCAGCCCCTTACTTTATAGTCTTATCATACACAGCATTATGTAAATGTTATCACTGGAGCAGAACCACGTTATAATACAATTCCTCATTACATGCATTTAGATATAATTTGGATCAAATTATGCCTTCTAAGACATGGCAATTAATAAATACAGCATGTATGATATAACCGAGTTAACACACAGTAAGTACATAAGTAAATATGTAAGTATTGGGACAGTCTATCAGAGCTACCATTAGAAAAGGGCTCTGCAGGGGCAACTGGATGGCTCAGTGGGTTAAGAAAAGGGCTCGGCTGTCTAGTTTGCCTTTATGGGTAGAGGTAAAAGAAATTAAGGCAGATGAAAATAAAGAGCAAAAGAAGTCTATTTTTAAATGTACTTTGTGGATACAGATGTGAAATAGGGGCTTCTGGTAGCTGCAAATTGAAGGAGCACATATTATCAAACAGATCCATCTTAGCTGAAGGAAATATAGTAGTCCCCTCCCCCCACTGACAAGAAGCCAATAGATCACTGATGAATGCTTATAAATCACACGGACAGTTCTCACATGGAGAATTATAATCATTGGGCTTTTTCTGACTTCAACGTTTGCTTTGCCATCACCCACATTCTACCCCACCTTGACTCCTTTGTTTTCTAACTCCAAAAGTACTTTGCCCCCCCCCCCCCCTTCCCCACCTCAGGACTTTCTTTTGAAGGACAATGATGTAAGAAGGTCTTCATCCTTGTATAATATCAAATTCTTATGGCTTTTCTCCTTTCTCTTCACATCATTTTCCCCCCTCACCTAAACCTTTCCTTGAAGGCCTGTCTTGACCATAATAACAATCAGGATGTGAATGGGACTAGGGCTCAAGTCATTAAAAATAGCTTCAGAAGTTACCGAGAAAATGGGCATGAAGGCAAGACTTGATGAATTTGAGATGAAAATCCATCTGTGAAATACTGTAACGAACTCAGCCTACTCCAACTGGAGATTGGTACCTGACACTGCAATCCCCAAACTACATAGAGCCCTCACTTGGGAGGGGGCTGGAGGGACAGGAAGTAACTGGTGTCTGGACCTGGGAGACAGAGGAAGTTAAAGGCCATTACCTTTGGTACTACAACTTCCACCACGTAATTTAATTCTAAAATTTCACAGCCAGCCTCAGTTAGAGAGACACGCAGCTATTTCAAGGTGAAGGCCACACACTGAGTTCTAGGAAGAGTCACATGATTCAAAAGCACCATCTCTACAGCCTGAGAGAATCTGTATTTCATTTTCCCGCCCCTCTCTGTCCCTAGGGCATTCTACCTTTGAGAGTGTATTACAAAAGAGGCATCTTCTCTCACAGTGACTCTCAAAATATGGGTGTTAAATGATACGACAGGGAGAGAGAGAGAGAGAGAGAGAAAGAGAGAGAGAGAGAGAGAGGAAGAGCTAAATCTAAGTGAAGATTAATAAGACATTGTTTTGAAATCATTCTTCTACTTCTTCTGGATTACTTATACTACCATTTATGGTCAAGATCTATTGACATGGCACCAGGTACTCTGTTGAAATCTCTATATGTGCTCAGGAACTGGATCTGAGCAGCAGCAAGAATGGCAGGGACTAATTAACAGTCAACATAATGTTAGTGTTATGTTATTAATCATACTGTTGATAGTAGTAGTCAATATTACATTGACTAATGTCCACTCTCCCCTAAGGACAAGTCACCTCCACCTGGCTCAATTAAGACCACTTTTAGAAGGATATTGGTAATCCATTCATAGCCAAATCCCATGTATTTATTTTTTAAGTATTTGTCCTACTTAATCTCTGTATAGCTTTCAACACTATATGCCACTCATTCTTCATTTTCTTGTCTGTCATCCTAACTCCTACCGTTTCTTAATATCCATAATCTGCTCCTCTTTCTCCACTCACCTCCAGGATTGTATTTCTCTTCTCTCCTTGCTTCACAGAGTTGTCTTAATACATTTCATTTTTTGTTTATTGTTGTTTGTTTTTGCTTTAATTATATTTCATCATTTTGGTATCTAAAACAGCATACTCAGCTCTTCCATATAGATATCTGAAGGCACCTTAAATTCAGCTTATTTTGAACCAAACTCATCTTCCATCTTATGATTTTCCTCTTACTAAACCTCCAGTTTCAGTTAATGGGATCATAATCCATCTATTAATCCAAACTAGTAGCCACAGAGGCATCCTTGCTGCCTTCTGCTCCATGCAATTTATATAATCAAATATATTTTTACATTTCCCCCCCAAAGATGGACTCCTAGTCTCCATCCATACTATCACTATCATTGTTTGGGATCTTCTCATCTGTTGTCAATACCGCTTCTAGCTAGTGTTATAGCCTCTGATAACTAACTGGTATTCTGACTTCCGATATTTCATCCCTCGCTAACAGTTACAAAATTCATCCTTTATACAGAACATACATGAAGTTGATCATGTAATCCTCTTGTTTAAATGCACTTGGTCTTTTTACTTTTCACAGTTCAAATAGATTAGTATAATCTATGTCAGTGCAACCTACCTTTCCAGCTTGATCTCTTGACATTACAACTCCGTCTCTGCTAGGAACTTTATTCTTTCATTTGGCAATTTCCTTCTTACTACACAATCCATCTCAGGTATGCTTTCCCTTGTGATGCATGCTCTAATTCTGTAGTTGCTTCCTTGATTGCCCTAGCATTTTAATTCTTTTTCCATCTCATCATTATTTTAAAAATGAAGGACAACCATATCTTCTCCATATTTGGGTCTCTATTGCCTCACAAAATGCCTGACACAAAATTCCTTAATAATTGTTCAATGGATGAGTGAATATGTAAGAGTCTTTCTCTTTTCATTTCAAATTCTTAGAGATTTCTGCTTCCAAATACAATCTTGAAGGTAGAAGAGTCTTACTATTCTCAATGGTTTCGAAAGAGGAGTGTGGCAGGAGAAGACCCTTTTGTCTTTTCTAACCCAACCATTTTATTTTCCTTCACTTGTTGCTATCATTTTTTCTGTCTCTTTCTGCCTAGAAGAGATGATACTATCTTTTTAAGAATATATCTATGATGCACTCTAATATATATGTAAAAACAAATTTTTTAAAAAAGAAATACAATATGCAGTGGAAACTTAACTCAAAGAATTTCTAAAAATATGCTGTATGGTGAAAACATAAGATGTTTTCAAATTCACCATTGCCCCTTTTCTTGTCTAGTGGACTTGAATACTATCCTTGATATTATCTTACTGGTGTCTCCTGCCCTAGAGGTTCATATTTACAGATAGAAATTAATATTTTTTATAAATATTTAGATGTCAACCCAAGGACAACATAACCTAATCTTTGTGAACTTATGGAGGGTCTGTGACTAGGTCATACCCAATAATTTCACTGTTCATTTCTAGTGAAATAGGCCAGTTTGATCCCAAAAACTTTTTAAAATTTTTCATTCCCCACTATATTTCACTGTGAAATTAGCAATTATTTTTTATTTCAAAATAATAATATGACCATGATGCCTGGGTGGCTCAGTTGGTTAAGCAAACGACTGTTGATTTCAGCTCAGGTCATGATCTCACAGGTTCATGAGTTCAAGTCCCGCATGAGGCTCCATGCTGACAGTATGGAGCCTGCTTGGGATTCTCTCTTTCCCTCTTTCTCTGCCCCTCCACCCCCCCCCCCATCGTCTCTCTCTCTCTCTCTCTCTCTCTCTCTCAGAATAAATAAATAAACTTAAAAAAAGATAATAATATGACCAAGAAAACAACCAAGAAGGGCGATGTTGTTTGGGATACTTTGTTGTCTGGGAAGCTACTGAATTTAGACTTTCTAGAGGCTTTCTAGACTTTGTTGTCTGGGAAGCTACTGAATTTAGACTTTCTAGAGGCTTCCAGTCAATATTGGACACCCTAGATATTCGAGATAAAACTATCTCCAGTCTTTAATATCAGTAAATTTTGTACAATTCTTTTCTCTGATTATTACATGATATAATCTTTTCTTTCTGGATGGCAGTCTACAGTCATGAGGATCATGAAAAACTTCCCCAAAATACAGAATGAGAAAAGTATACGCATTAACACAATGTTTTTTAATGATTTATATCTTGCTTTTTATTGTCCTCGAAGGAAAGATTTCTTAGAGTTCCTATTCTGTTACCCTCAATCAAGGTATTCTCCCAAAGAATTCTATTAAAGGAATTACTATAGCTCAAGATATGACCTTGTATTCAATCGTCAGGAATCGTGGTGTGGATGGCCTTATTCAGAAGTGGAATATATATATATATTTTTCTACTAATTATTAAGTATTAATCAGTTATTCTGGCTTGAGTCTAGAATACAGTGATTTAATAGACATGGTATAAATCATATATTTTTGTTCATTTTTTATGTGTCACTTCCGCTCCTTCCATTTATTTTCTGCCATCCTCTCCACAAACTGAGACCATGAATCAAAGAAAAAGGCTTATTTATATGTCTTTAACTTTTGCTCTTAAGTAATATGAATCCCTTAATCTTTGTGAACATTCTTTTCTCTAGACAAGACCTACTACCATGTCACATGATGCTTCACATTAAAATTATACCTTTGTTAAAGTACAAAATTAAGGAAGTCAGAGTCCCTAATTTCTTTAAGTATATCAGTTCAGAAATGATTTGAGCACATAAAAATCTGCGGGCATTCAATAAAAAATTCTCTAACAATGAAGGAAATTTCAAATATACAATTTCCTGTGCACTATTCTACCTCTGTATAACACCTGAATCACAGAATACTGTGATTGAGGGTAACAAAATAGGAATTTAAGAAAAATCTGCACTTAGAGGCCAGAATCAGAGCACAAAAGAGCAAAGAATGTACTATTCATTAAGGAGGTGCTTTCTCTAAGTGAGCCTAAGCTGATTTTCTTTCCCAATCACTGAGTTCTACACAGGGCCCCTGTGGCCCCCACAGAACTCATTGTGAGCACTGTCCACTGAGTCCAATCTCATCATTTCAAACCCCTTTGGCAGTTTTCACTTAGGGATTTCTCCTAATCATCAGCTCTTAGCAGCAACAAAATAGCAAGAGGAAAATAAAGCAAGATCAAAAGATACATATTCAATGCAAAACAGCTCAGCCCTTTAGCCCCAAGCAACAAATAAGTGGAGAGCATTCTCCACAGTGTAGTAAAGTTTGTTTCTGGGAGGCTAATACCAGATGCAAATTTGCCTGAGGCAATGTTAAAAAAAAATCAACAAGCCAAGAACAAAAAGCAAATGAGACCTGCTTGTGTTTCTTTCCCATATAGTTCACCCAATCTTTGTCCATCATGTAGGAATATTAAGTATTATTTTACATGTAAGATTAGAAGACATTAAGAATTTTACATGAACTGCTAACCCTTTCTATTATATTATTTTTGCCTAAATCCTTCATTTTTAAATAGTGTAGAAGATGAGATACCAGAGTGGCACAGGACAAAGGCGTTGTAGAAAACATGTTTGTTGCAGGGTGATCCTTTGCAGACCATACACAAGTGAAGTAGGGCAAACTTCTCTAAAATCGGAAGACACAATTAACTCTTTCATGGTACTTTAAAATACTAAACCTATTCACCCTACCTCTCCAGTTGGCGATGCTGGGTGTGAGGGCATGCCAAAATCTCCCCAAAAGACCTCATGGCTATACCACTCCTTCTCAATGTCAGATGAAAAGCAAGAAGATGCTATAGGCGAGAATGATACTTGACTTAATGCACTTTTACTTGCCATCCTCCTGAAACACACCACAGCTGAAGTGGAAGCTTAGAATTACAGCTGTTGCTTGGGTATCCCAGGTGCTTTCACAGCAGACTCCAGAATTCTAAACAGTGCATGTCTGGGCCTTGAAGATCAACACGCACAAACCTAGGAGAGCCATCAACTCTCTGAAAGCCTTTTGAAAGTTTGGAGGGTGGGATCGTTAGCATGTTGAAGACATTTACAGGGCTCTTGGCTACTTTAAGAGGTATTTTACAGTTTGCCTAGATATTTTTTCCCTTTTTTTTTGCCATAGCTGGTGATACACAGTATAAGATAAGGAAATAAATGATGCCAGCCAGTCCTTTGAGACTCTTCTAGCCACTGTTGAAGCACGTTGTGACTGTACCAACTGCTACAAAGACCTTCCAGCTTCTCATGCAGTCTCAGACTGCCAGGCACATCTTCTCAATAGAAAGAGTTTGGGAGCTGACTGGAGGCCAGCTGGCTGTGGGCTGTGTGAAGGCAACCAGGCACTGTGGCTGAGAAACAGTTACATAGTGTCTTCCTTTGATCCATACGAAGTTTACTCCCTCTGACTGGTGCCTAACAAAAAGCAATTCTTGACACATGTGGGTTCACGAATTTACACTGACACAGGAGTAAATTCTTCATTTTCATCAATGCCATTAGAGTGTCCAAAGAGCTTATTTAGAATCACTTAATAAATACTGATTTCAAAATGTCCCAACTTTGAAAGTTCAGCCTGTAACACCCTTTGTAAAAACAGATCTTCACAAAGTAATACAGTCCTTTCTCTTTTCCTTCCTTCTCTCCCTTTCACACTCACTTTTTTGTCATAGGTTATGAAAAATTTGTGAAGTATGTTATTTGCACAGATTTGTAAGACTGTTATTATTTTATTCTGTTTCATTAATTCTGATAATTTATCAATTAATTTGGGTAATGACATTCATTCCCTTTTTACTCTTCTTCTAATAGGAGTCTTCTAATGAGGGGGATTATTGGCTACCTATTTTAAAATGTGCTTTCAGTGAGGTTGAGGTGGTCTCGGTAAAGGATATTGTGAAAAATCAAGTGAACTCTGGCAACACGTTGGCAACACGGGAAAGCCCCTCTGCTTCTGTTACCTACACTGAATTTTCAAAGGCAAGGATGGGGAGAGGAATCGAAGGGTTTGGAGTGTAAAAGACAGCTTCTCCCCCACTATGTGAAAGATAATTACTCAGTGGGATTTACCTGGACGGAAGCCATGTGCTCTAGATGAGGCCTGCTTTCTTGCAAAGATAAGACTTTCTAACCTGGATTACAAAACAGAAAGTTACATTTTAACCTGGGATACTGAATAGCTATGCCAGAGAAATTAGAGCTCTGCAGATGTTTTTAACAAGGGAGTTGAAGGTCAGGAGAGGGACACCCCTCAAAAATGTGGATCCTGGGTCTACAGCTGATCAAAACCAATCACTTCTTTAGTGATAGACAGTATGCAGGTGTGTGCACCTTCACAAATAGGCTCAAATATATGATGAAGGGCAGAATGGGAGAGAACAGAATTCAGCCTGACTACATGGTCTAAAACAGCCAGTACATCCTTCCCTTAGAACTCAAAGGAGAGGTATGGGGACGGGCATGAGCTTCCAAATGACTATGACAAGAAAATTAATAAAAAGTTTAGGAACTAGAATGGCTCACATCCTATAAAATAGTCATTCATTTAATAGTTAAATGTTACAATCTTTACTCAACCTTTTAGTATTTATAGATAGATCTTTTGATCCATAGCTTATAATATCTTACGTTTTGTTTTGTTTTTTCAATGTCTAAACCAGCCCAGGAATCTGCAGTTGGAATCACAGGATCTGGTAGAATGTACAAGGCAGGTTCAGGAACTCCTGGTAATTGTACTTGGAGAAGGAAGATAGGAAAGAGTTTGCTTTGAAAAGAGACTATCAGAGGAGCTAACTGTGCTGTCTCTCCAGGGAATCTTCTTTCAACCTCCTAAGCTAATTCACCCCACAATATCTACACCAATATTGAGATCTTCATTTCTCTTGTAGCCCACACTAGGCCATTTTAACAACAGGAATTTGCACTGTGTTGTATTTACTAATAGTTAATTCAAGTAACATATTCTTTTTACAGTTTTTTAAATTTAATTTTTTTAATTTATTTTTGAGAGAGAGAGAGAGAGAGCGTGAGCAGGGGAGGGCCAGAGAGAGAGGAAGACACAGAATCTGAAGCAGGCTCAAGGCTCTGAGCTGTTAGTGCAGAGCCCTACGCGGGCCTCAAACTTGTGAATCATGAGATCATGACCTGGGCGCAAGTCAGATGCTTAACCTACTGAGCCACTCAGGCACCCCTGAACTCTGCTTTTAAAAATGATTGTATTAGACAAGGAATATGTGCTAATCATTGAATAATATAATTTCCTCTCACCTACTTACTAGTAGTTCTAGACAGTGTTCCCATAGAACAGAAATTCTGGGACAACCAACATGAATATCTGTGTAATATGTCAGGTCTGAGACTAGACTGTAATGTTAACTCACTATGCTCAGTAAAATACACCTTAGCTGGGGAAGTTGTTTCCCTAAGCCACAAAGACCCTCCCTCACTAAGACTCTCAGGATTTGTAAGTGATTCTAACACTGGGCTGTGTCCCCACGTGCATTTGTTGCTTTGCGCTGTGGGATTCTGACGTTAGACTAGTGTAATTGGAGCAGGCTGACTGAAGAAGATCAAATTTCAGCTGTACCACACATCAGATGTAATAATCTAGGCAAATTATGTCACGTCTCTAAGTCTCTCTGTTTCTTCACTGGATTATTTTTGGGTTTAATAAATCACTACATGTAAAGACCCTAGAGTAGCACCTGGCATGTGGAAAATGATCGATAATTGTTACTAAATAACTGTGGATATTGTCATTGTTGTTTTTATCATTACTATTGCTTTTATTTACTAGCCACAAACATGGAATGAACAAAGAGGAGATGTGAGACATTTTTTAACATGAATCAAGGGGGTCAATGATTGCAAGATACAAAGCGCAATGAGGAAGGAGGTTCCCAAAAATGTCCACACTGAGGAAAACACTGATTGAGATAGAATTCAATAAGCTGACATTCTGAATGGGAAGAAAGGAAATAGTACCAGACCACGTGGGGAAAAAAGGACTTTATCTAAAGCCTGCATTCCGGGAAAGCAGGAATGGTTAGAAAATCTCCCCGCTCTGTGTTCCTGGAAATGGCTAGCTGCAAAGAACCCCAGTGCCCTCACATAATAGGAGGTAAGACTCATCCCCATCCTTCCTCATGATTCCATAAGAGTCTGATAACTCCCGGCCCTTAAACCCCATGCTTCCTTCCTTCTTACTGCAACAGTCTGAATAACATAATTGTAAATTGTCTGGTGCCTTTTGTTTTTTGAATCTGTCACAGTGTTCTCTGTGCTGGGTTGCTCTTTGGAAACATGGGCTGGGAGCAGTGCCCAGAGCAATCCTGGACAGTGCATGCGATGGTAGGATGAAGGTAGAAAGGGAAGTTGTTATTTCCTATTTGGTTGTGAATGTGTTCATTATATTATCCCTTATTTCACAAAATATATGCATTCCAGAACTACATTTTTTTCTGGTGCCTTAGGGTCTGCTATTAGAAAACCTGAGATCCCTGGGCATAATGAAATCCTGCGATGTAATAAAATCAGACACTTAATAAAGCAGTAGTGACACTTTTTACACTCACATATTTAAAAGAAACAGTAACTTTGCTTTTACAAAACATTAACAGTAATGCTATCAACGTTTATTATCTTAATATATCCACCAAATAAGTCACACAATGAAAATACAGAAAGTGAACCCCTCAGGTAGATTTCAGACTCCGATGATCTGCATATGCTTTGGAACATCCCTCCATGTGGGTCATAAAGTTAGGAATTTGGCATTCTTTGTCTGGTTTTGTTATTATGCCAGCAGGGTGCAGAGTCCCTACATGGTATTACATTTTGTTTTATTTTATGCCACTGGGTTAACAGTCGAGTACCCCATTTTTAGTATCCAGGATAACTTGCAAATGTAGATGCTTTTCAATAGTATTTTATGAAGTGGAAGGAATTGTTTTGCTTATTATTCATATCTTTATAATTGTTTGCAGGTTTTAAAGGTTTTTGGAAACACTTTAAATGGAATCTTTAGTCTAGCTCAGATTTTATGGCCTGATAAAATGGGAACAATGTAGCATGCATTTGGGGGAAGAACGGATTTTTTTTCCTTAAAATAAGCCAACATATTTATGTTACTTTTTAGAAATGTTTATTTATTTATTCTCGAGAGAGCGAGATGTAGAGAGCAAGCCGGGGAAGGACAGAGAGAGACAGGGAGACAGAATCCCATGCAGGCTTCATGCTGTCAGCACAGAGCCCAACGCAGGGCTTGAACTCATGAGCCATGAGATCATGACCTGAGCTAAAACCAAGAGTCAGATGCTTAATTGACTCAGCCACCCAGGCACTCCTTTTTATGTGACTTTTAATAGAGACTGAATGGGGGACAAAGCAAGGACGGACCTTAATAATAAATGGTAAAGGCCTATATTTGCTGAACATTCGTTCTGTGCCAGGCATTGCTCAATTATATATTATTAGTCTAAATTCTCACAACAATCTGCATAAGGTAGGTACTCTATCCCCATTTTACAAAAGAAGGAAAGTGAATCACAAATAGGTCAATTACATTGCATAAGGAATCTTAGCTAGTAAGTGGGGAGCTTGGAATAGAATCTGGTCCCCTCCCAACTGTTTTCTTCCTATAGTTCTTACGGGGCTACAATTCTGTTGTTTCTCTTTGCCTCTGTTCTGGCTACAGTCTCCTATTGTCTCCAGTTCGTATGTTTCTCTTTTTCTATTTATTTAGTAATTTTGTTGTAACACAGCCTTTAGTAATTTCTTGATTAAGATGTATGACACGTAAATTATTTGATGAATTTGATGTCTTTCAACCAAGTGTAAAGGTAAAAAAAAAACAACAAAAAACATCGTTTGTTGAATATAGAATGCTAGATTGGAAATAAATTTCCTCCCAAATTTTGAATATGTTTTCCACTGAATTCTAACCTTCAGTTTTGCTATTAAGAAGTCCCAACTCTCCTGATATCTGATCATTTGAATGTGACTTACTTTTCCATTCTTTTTTCCCACTGGGATGTGTACTAGTTCCTGTGTTTGTCCCAGTGTTCTGAAATTTCAAGATAAGGTGCCTTGTGGTGGATCTATTTTCCATGTGCTTTTAATCATTTCAACCCAGGTTGAAATTCATATTTTTCATGTCAGGAAGATTTTATTGAACTATTTGATTAATGATTTCCTCACTTCCTTTATTTCAACTTTCTTTGTTTATGATTATTATCATTTGGATGGTAGGTCTCGTAGACTTTTCCTATAATACAATCTTTTTTTTTTCCTTTTATCTGCCATCTTTTTTTTTGTCTTTTGCCTCCACTTCTTAAGAGATTTTTTCAGTTTTTATTGTCAACATATCTAGTGAGTTTTCCTTTCTAACCTCACATTTTAAATTTCCAAGACCTCTTTTCAATCTACATTATTTTCTCTTAAAAATATTTCAAAGTTTTCTCTGTTCAAATCCTCTCTTTCCTTCAAGCGGCGTTTTTCTGTTCACTTTGGCTCCATTCTTTCATATTCTTTCCAGCATTTGTTAGGTATCTGATAATGTTCATATGCTATTCATCATATTTAAAATGGGAAATAAAATGTGAGTTATTTGAAGACCGTCTCTAGGGGCCATGTCAGAAGTTTGACCTTCATGAGGCTGCCATGCTGGAAAGTCCATGTATATTAAGTACTCTGGACAAGAATTCTGGGTGAGCCCACAATTCAGGCATCCTACCAGTGTGACAATTGAGTGAAGCCCATATGAACCCTCTAGACCAGTCCAACTGTGGGCTGAATAGCACAGAACAACTTCTATCAACACCACATCAGCTAGTCAAGCCCTATCTAAATTCCTGGATCTTGAGAAAAAAATAAAATCGTTTTTGTTTTAAGTTATTAAAATCTAGGTAATTTTTATTGCAGCAAGGACTAATAGAAACACTAGATTTATATGTACTAATATGGAAAAGTGATATCTGAAGTACTGGTAAATTAAAATAAATTCACCTTGTATAATGATCAAAGAAATGATGACTCAAAATTCTAGTGTTATAAGTAGGACTCCTTGCCTGGGAACCAACCTGAAGAACAATCAGGCTGTGCTGTTCCTGTAAGATGTTTCATTTTTCCCCTGTTATTTATTTATTTTTAAAATAAATTTTAGTTTTGGAACAGTTTTAGACTTTTAGAAAAATTGCAAAGTTAGGACAAACTCAACATAAATCCCACACAATTTCCCCCTATTATTAACATCTTATATTAGTATGGCATATTTATCACAATTCATGGGCTAATGTTGATATAAAAGTATTATTCACTAAAGTGCATCCCATTATTCATATTTCCTTAGTTTTTGCCTAATGTCCTTTTTCTTTCCCAGGATCACATCAAGGATTCCACACGTCTCTTAGGCCTGTTTTAACTATGACACTTTCTCAGACTTTCCTTGTTTTTATTATTTTTTAAAGTTTATTTATTTATTTTGTAAGGTAGAGCAAGTGGGATAGGGGCAGAGAGAGAGAGAGAGAGAGAGAGAGAGAGAGAGCTAGGAGAGAGAATCCCAAGCAGGCACCACACCATGAGTATAGAGCTTGATGTGGGGCTCAAACTCATGAATCATAAGATCATGACCCGAGCTGAAATTAAGCATCAGATGCTTAACCAACTGAGTCATCCAGGCACCCCAGGCTTTTCTTGTTTTTAACGACTTTGATAGTTTTGAATAGTGGTCAGGTATTTTGTAAGATGTCTCTCTAATAATATTTGTCTGATGTTTTTCTTATAATTAGGCTGGAGTTATGGGTTTGGGGGAGGAAACCACAGGACTAAATGTCATTTTCATTACCCTTATTATGAAGAGTACGTATTATCAGTATGACTTGTCACTGTTGATGCCAACCTCAATCATCTGCCTAAAACATTGTTTGTCAGGATTCTCTCCTGTACAGTTACTTTTTTTCTTCTCTCTTTTCATACTGTCCTCTTTGGAAGGAAGTTACTATGAACAGACTACATTTAAAGAGTAGGGAGTTATGCTCCACTTCGTGGAAGGCACAGTATCTACATAGATTATTTGGAACTATTCTGCATGGGAGATTTGTCTCTTCCCACATCAATTTATTTGCTCAGTATTATTTATATCAGTATGGACCAACAGATATTTATTTTATGATGGCTCCCCTCTTTTTTCCAGGTTTTTTCTTTTGAATTGGTTATATTCCCAAGAAAAGGGTTGTGCAATATTCTACATATAAGGTAAAATCTGGCTGCCAATATTTGGGAGTCTCAGTGGAAAATTAGTGCTGGGGTGGGGGACCTCATATTTACTATACAACTGTCATGTACCCCACTCTTAACTGTATCTGGCATCCCCAGTATAGAGATTCTGTTTTACTTTCTTCAGGAGAATGAACCTAAATGACATTGTTTAGTTTAGCGAGTAAGAATCAGCCACGGGCAGGGAGAGAAGAAGAGATCTAGGGATTTAATTCATTTTTAAGCATCATACAAACAACTTCTATTATATTAGTTGTCCCCCCACCCCTAGCTTGATATTTCCCCAACTTTCAATGGTAGATAGTGCTGCCAATTCCTAAAGAGTTTTTAGGGAGAAATAGCTTGGTTTTCAGCTCTCCTCATTACTTCAGCATTTTCATGTCTGCTAAATCAGTTTCACTCATCCATCTGCTTTACAGCTTCCAAAATTGCTTTTGCTGTGCTCTCTTGTCTTGTTTTCTCCACCTCCCCTTGTATGTATGTCTTTAGGGAAACAAAATCCCTTTTTAGCAGGTATAGTAGAGTTTCGGGAAAGCAAAAGTGGTTATGTGTTCAATCCACCATCTTTTTACAGATTTGTTTAGGATTACAGAGTTAGCTCTGTGAGACCAGAGGCTCTGTCTTAGTTATCTTTGTATCCCCATCACCCACACACATGCGTGATAAAGAGTAGGAGGTAATTTGAGTTTCTATAAATGAAAATAGGAAGTAGAGTCAAGACTCAAATACGAATCTAAATCCAAGTTAATTTTTAGTTTTTACATTACACTAAACTTCCACTCCCCATCAATTATAAAGTTTGTACTTTCAATATTTAACGTGGAATTTTTCATCCATAAGATCATGTAGATCAGTGCTTTTCAAATTTTTACGTGCATACAAATACTCTGGGGATCTCTTAAAATGCAGACTCTGATTCAGTAAGTCTGGGTAGGGCTGAGTCTCAGCTGGTAAAGGACCACAAACTTGTGTAGCAAGGATGCTTAGTAATGGATTATAGCACTATATATTCTGGCATTGCAAAATGCTATTCCACATTTTATTTCTATTGTAGAGATACTATTTGCATAACAATTTTGTCAAAGTCAGGACTTGGTAGCAATAAGTTTTGTTGTCCTGGGTAAAGAAAGAACTAGGAGCTTACGTCAATCTATCAGCTGAAAAAAGACAAAGGATGTAATGTGAGAGTGCAGCCAGCTTTTAAGAAAACAAAACAAATAAACTGTGTGTGTGTGTGTGTGTGTGTGTGTGTGTGTATTCATTTCAGTGGGAACTAGATTCCGTCCATAAGATAAATGGCTGGGACTAGAAATCATTAAATGACTACATACATGTGTGTGTTATCATACTTAATAAACTATACCAAACTGATTTAAAATGGCTTAACTATGCATGAAAGTTATATTTATTAAAAGAGGCAAGGGAATTAAAGCAAATGGAAAATGATAATAAGAAAGACAAAACAAATGTCAACGTTAGAACACAATATGTGCTGTGATTTCTGCAAGCTAATGACAGGGGTATTATAAATATGGTTCTTGACAGATAGCAAAAAAAAAAACACACAAAAACCATGGATAGATACACAATCATTTACATAGGTCACTTTGGCTAAAACGACAATTTCTTTAGTTTACTTTTACAAATAGGAGGCCACGTAATGTTCCATAGAATACTGTCAAGGATAGCCTTATAGTATCCATCTTAGAAGACAATCAAGATAATAGAGTTGTTCAGACATGACTTTGGGTGCTAGTGATAGAATAAATGACAAACTTTTTAAAGGAGCTCATGGTTCAAGGGATAGATTAAGAAATTTCAAATAACATGTGTTATAATAGAAGTATAAGGTATGCTGGTAGGCCAAATGAGGAAGAAATTAATAGTAAGAGGAATAGTAGAAGATGTGGACTTGTTTATAGAGTAAGAAATAAAAAACATGTCTTAACTAATGTATGTAACATGTTGCCCACTCTCTAAGAATACATAATCTTTATCTAAGGAAGTTCTGCACTGTGGTCAGCAGAAGTGAAAACAAGCAGAAAAGAAAAGAAATGAAATTAAAAGAAAAAATAAAAGAAGGAAAAGATAATTTTTGCAATTAGAAAATTCTGGCAGCCAATGTGTAGAAACCAGTTTCTGGAAGAGGAGTGAGACTCAGAGACAGTATAGGAGCCCAGTAACTCTTTACCTGAAGCTGAAGTCAGGGACACAAGCTTCTAGGAAGCACTGTAAGGACAGTCACCAAAACAAAGTTCACAGGAGGCTGAGCCCAGCTTTTGGAGCAATCCAGCAGGTTAGATGAATGGCCCTTAACCAACTTTGGTTCTCAGACACCTTGGAAAATTGACTAACACTGTTTAACTTCTACTTAAAAAAGCTCAAAATATACACATATGCAAAGTTGTGGTTTGGGTTCAGGGGTTTTAAGAATATCACAGATCTTTTTCAGCTTTCCCTTAGACCCTGAGTTTAAAAAACAGAAAACAAACAAACAACAACAACAACGACAACAACAAAACTAAATTTGATGGATGCATCAGGCTATCATCATAACTTGAGGTTGGGAGCCATTTAGGTATTCTTGTTAACTCCCTTCACTTTAATTGTATGCTCATCAAATGACCTTCTGATTCCAAAATATCAACAATTTGAGGTGGATGACAGATTCCAAGAAGCCCATTACAGGAACTTTAGGTTAAGAACACTCAAGCTAGGGGCAATGTGATGACCTAGAGACGTGAAGGTCACAACATGTTCAAATTTTTCATCCCAATCACGTTTCATTTGTTTGCACTTTTCTCATTACTTGAACTCACTGGCCTTTCTGCAGACCTTTTCACTCAATAATAGTTGCTTAGAGTAAGACCCAAAGCTAAAAACTGAAATATTGCATTCTTGTTTAGCATTGAGACCTCAGTGAGTAAGATAAGTACTTTGTCAATGTATAGATATTGAACCCAGCAACAAGTTTACCACTTTTCTGACCTTCCCAGGAAAAACAACCACAAACATCACAGATCATGAAAATTTATTTATTCTTGAGTCAGTTCCTGGTGGGCATGATGAACTATTGTTTTAATCCACACCATTTTGAATTTACCTAAACTTTCTTACAGAGTTTTAAAAATGAATCACAATCTTCTCCTACAATTAGAATAACTGACAAAAATTGGTTGGTACGGTATATTTCATTCTCCAACAAGTTCTCTAGAACCTATAAATTATAGCTCGCATTTAATGAGATTCTCAGGTGGTGTCAAACATTCCTCTGTACACAACCTGAGTATTATCTCAATGAAACTTTCTATCAGCAATGCTATGAGGTAGGTACTTTTATTATGACCATTTTAGAGATGATAAAACTGATAGGTTAGGCACTATACCTAACCTGTATGATCTTACGTGGCAGAGCCAAGTCAAAATTCAGGCAGGCTGCCTTCAAAGCCTGCACTTTTCATTATTTCAATATACCCCTTTCTCAACTGTGCGAATATAAGAACGAAAATCTCAAAACATTGGAAATAAGATAAATATGGAAGTAAAAGAGGAAGCTGATTAAATATTATTACTTGTTTCAGTTGAATTCTATGCTGCCATTAAGATATATAGACTGTAGCGGCGCCTGGGTGGCTCAGTCCACTGAGGGGCCAGCTTCGGCTCAGGTCATGATCTCCCAGTCTGTGAGTTCGGCCCCGCGTCGGGCTCTGTGCTGACAGCTCAGAGCCTGGAGCCTGTTTCAGATTCTGTGTCTCCCTCTCTCTGACCCTCCCCCGTTCATGCTCTGATTCTCTCTGTCTCAAAAATAAATAAATGTTAAAAAAAAAATAAAAAAAAATATATATAGACTGTAGAAATAAATTTAGTGGGCTGGAAAAAATATCACAATATATTCTTGAATGAATGAAGCAAATATACCCTATAGTAAAACTCATGTATATGCCTATACATATATATACATACAAAGACAGACACACACCCATATATATGTATATACATATGTATATACACATATATGTATATGTATGTATATATATACACACATATATATGTGTATATACATATGTGTATATATATATATATATACACACACACACACACACACACACAAAGACACACAGATAAAAGATATATCTCAAAATGTAAGTTATGATAATTACCAAGTAGTGGGTAAATAGGTAGTTTTCATTTATTTTCTCAAGACGCTCTTCTCCTGATCTTTGCACTGCTGGCTCCTTTTTGTTTTTTAGAGCTTAGTTCAAATGTCACCTTAGAAGACACTTAGGTCCTCTTTTTATATCTCTTTTTAAAAATTGTTTTTAAATTTTATTTTAGTTTAGAGACAGAGAGAGCAAGGAAGCGGGGTAGAGGGAGAGAAAGAGAGAGAGAGAATCTGAAGCAGGCTTCAAACCCAACGTGGGGCTCAATGCCACAACCCTGGGCCATGACCTGAGCTAAAATCAAGTGTCAGATGCTCAACTGACTGAACCACCCAGGTGCCCCTCTTTATATGTCTTTTTGATAAGAACTATATTATCACACTTCAATATTTATTATATTTTATTAGTAATTCTTATAGGCTTTTACTTTTCTATCATTTCCACTATAAGTTATATCCAACTATGAATACCACATTCCTCTTGTTTACTTCTATATACTCCTATGATTTAGAAAGATGTATAAATGCTCTGTAAATATTCCCTGAATAATGAGTGAACCAGTAATAAGTGAATAAATGATATATATACCATTTAAAATACTTTTAAAACCTGTCATTTTACTACGGCACATCTCAACCTCAGATTTAACCAAAGGAAGCTCACAGATGTTCTCCTTCCACCCAACCCCATATGGAACTGGTTCACACTGACCTATCATAACCAGAGGAGACATGGAGGAGATGTTCCCTGCCCTTTAGAAGGTTACATCCAGTGGGTCTGAAAGACGTTTACACAAATAACAAAGGATACATAAGAGCTAATATCAACTATAGGCACTCAGAGGAAAGGCTAACTTTTCCTGAGTTTCCAAACAGGAGAAGCCAAAATAGCCCACTTGTTTTTAAAATTTATCAAAAAAGAACAAAAACAAGTCCCATGGAGAAATTAGTAATAGGAAAACAGCAATAAATTGTTATTGTTTGATCAGGTCTCCTCTGCCCATTTATACACAGATATAACCAAAGGTAGAGGGAGCCACCTTCTCATTTGTATATGAGTGATGGTGTCTTAATAGGAGATTTGAGAAAGTGGCACATCCTTCAGTCATGGGCCACCGCTGAAGGATTTTTCTGAGATATAGTTTATCCTCTGAATATATTCTAAATTTAACTTGTAAATCTGACAAAGCATATGGACAGAAATAGCGAGGAAAGTCTAGATTTTTCAACTTCAATGATATTCTAATAATGGGCAATGCTATAACACATGGGAAATATGATGTAGAAGAAAAAAGAGTAATAACAATTACTACTTTACCATGGAACTTGAAGAACAAAAGCCATTCTGCTTTAATTGCTACACTCTCTTCTTTACCTCTCATCAAAACCATTGTGAATCAAAAATATTTTCTTGGGTTACATTTTTATTTTAAATGAATAAGTGTACCTAGGATACTAGGCCTGATTAATGGGAAAAAAAAAATCTCTATTTGCCCTGAAACTCTTAGCATAGCAGATATTAGTCAGGTTTACCCAACCCATCTTTGGAGTATGTCCTAAGTGCCTTGCCTTTGGTGCTGTACAATAGTCCCATAAATTTTGAGATGACTTACATCAGATAATATAAGGCATGATTTGGCAAAAAGATCTATTTATTAAGGAACTACAGGAATACTCTCTGGAACAAGTGTCACATGCCATCCTTCCAGCAAGATATGATTTGGAGAATAAGACCTATACACCCAGAAACTGTAAGAATGTAACTATGGGCTCAGTCACTAGAGGAGAGGTAGGAGGGGGGTGAAATAGGTGATGGGGATTAAAGAGTACAATTATCATGATAAGCACTGAGTAATGCATAGGATTGTTGAATCACTATATCATATACCTGAAACTAATATAACAGTGTATTTTAATAATACTGTAAGTGAAGTAAAAAACTTAATAAAGAAAGAATATATTGGGGTGCCTGGGTGGCTCAGTCGGTTGAGTGTCTGGCTCAGGTCAAGATCCCAAGGTTGTGGGATAAAGCCTTACATCAGGCTCATTGTTGAATGTGGAACCGGCTTAAGATTCTCTCTCTCTTTCTTTCCCTCTCCCCACTTGTGCGATCTCTCTATAAACTAAAAATAAGAAAAAAAGAATATAACTATGGGACAAAGACTTCCTTACTACGTAACATGGTTGGACCACACAACATGAAATTAAAAAATTGAAATTTTTTCATATATGTGGTGGAAGACTAACTTCTCAGAAAGAACAATGGTACCACTCAGCATTGTCCACTGATGTTCAAAAAGGAGAAGTAACTGAGCGACTTGAATGGAGAAAGACCCCAAAAGCTTGTAAATCTTTATCCACTGTAACTTTTACAATTTGAATAGAAGGCCTACCACTCCCATAAGTCTGAGATAATCAAAGACATCATTGCTTCTCACTTATGAGAATTATTTGTGGGCTCTGAAGCCTTCTGAGTTGCTCCAGAGTTATACCAGAGTATTATATACTTAATACTTAAGATTTCCAGTCTTAAGGAAATCATTCAGGTGTACTTTTTGTCTCAAGCCTTGAAAAGTTTATTCAAATTGAATCATTTGGGGGAAAAAAAAACAAATCTAAATATATATCCTTTACATTTAAGCATTTTAAGTTAAATATAAATAACTTAGAAACATTTTAGAGTTTATTTACCACTAACCATATTTGTAAAAGCAGATTACATTTGTGTACAAGTTTTTGGCCAGGAGAGACCTAAAAACACAAAATGAAAATGCAAAAATGTGAGAAAAATAAAAAAAAGATAGTAAATAGTCTCCATTCAGCTTTAAAACTACAGAACGCATGGAGTTAGGAGCTAAGTAAAGAAATGAAAGTCTTTATAACAGAGACTGCTTGTAGACATGGAGATAGTCATGCATATATTCAAAGAAGAAACTATAATTGGGGTCACAAATATTTGGAAGTTTTACAAAAACATTCATTTTACACATGTGAAAAGTTGTTTTCATTTGAAAACGCCACTCTGAATTTTGCACAGAAAAAAACTGACTGGCTTTTGCTAATGTGGTTGGGAGAGGGTACAAATCAGATAGTAGTGTGTGCAAGGATGCTGATTTGGGGGGTTTCAAAAGGAGAGAGTTAGAAAAAGAAATTCTTCCCTGTAGCACTTCAGGGTCATTTCCCAGGGACCTCTGGCTGAGCCTGATGTGCTCCCATTGTGTCTGATGTCCTACCTCCTGTTGCCTCTTTCTCAACTTGAAAGCAGAGAAGGGCTTCTGTTATGGGGAGTAAGACACTGACAAACACATTTCCATATCTAAAGCCAGCTCTGAAATATCATCATATAATGAAGCTTTTATTAGAACAAAATAAGACTTCATTTGTTTCATACGTTATTTTTCCTGAACAATAATCAAGAGATACCATCTTTTGGGATATTGTTTGCTTTCCCTTTCTCTATTTCTCTCCCTTTCCTAGTTGTTAGTTACTCACTGCAGGGTTTTTTTTCCTCTCCTCCTACTTTTTCCTCTTTTTTTTTCAGCATGTTCCTTTATCTTTTTTTGATTTTTTTTTTTTTTAATTTTTTTTTTCAACATTTATTTATTTTTGGGACAGAGAGAGACAGAGCATGAACGGGGGAGGGGCAGAGAGAGAGGGAGACACAGAATCGGAAACAGGCTCCAGGCTCTGAGCCATCAGCCCAGAGCCCGACGCGGGGCTCGAACTCACGGGCCGCGAGATCGTGACCTGGCTGAAGACGGACGCTTAACCGACTGCCCCACCCAGGCGCCCCATTTTCCTCTTTTTTTTTCAGCATGTTCCTTTATCTTTTTTTGGTGTGTATGTTCCTTTCTTATGATCCTTCTTTCTTGGTTGAATTTTCATCTGAGAGCCTTCTTCCCTACATTTATCCTTCTTCATTCCCTTGACTGTCTTCTCTGCTTTTCCAACACCCTCCCAAACCCTTTTCTTTCACTTTCCTCAACTAGACTGTCCTATACTCAACAGGAATTGGTTTTCCACGGATTGACTGCATTTATTTGCTGCACTATTTCAGCTGGAAAAAACAGTGAAATGGAGAAGAATTCTGTACGTGAGTTCCTAGGAGTTGTGCTCTAAACTCACCTTCAATCCACTACTCATAATGAGCTGTATAAAGTAGGGCAGTCTAATAAATAAATAGAAGAAAAAAAAACTTGGAACAATGTACTTGATGGTATTTTTTTTCTGACAACAATGAAAACTGGATTTATAATTAGTAACCAAAACAGAAAAGGCAGTAAGGGTTAGAGAATTAGGATCTACAGTTGTACATGAGCTCATTGCTCTTTCAAGGTAAATGATATTCTTTCACACACTAAGAGATGTATAACTGTGGGGAAAATGTGGATAATAGAATCTGAAGTCTGACTCTTTAACTCCATGTTACGGCATTTTATATCCATTTGCAGGCAGGTTTCTTCTGCAGATACCACTAATGAAGAAAGAGGGAATTTTTTTTTCGGGGGAGTGTTGGGGGTTGGAAGATTCAGAGACTAAAATAAACATGGCTTTGAACATTGATATATTGATCTGAAGCTTCTATATGAAACGGAAAATCGTAACAAAAACAAGGAAACTCAAACATGGAGCTAATGCATCTGGATGTTTTTTTTTGGCAATGTGAATCTGAGCCAATCAATATGAGTCATGACCCATCTACCTGCCTCAATGGAACTGGTGAGATTTGAGGATCTTTGGAGGCAGAGCATTCAGAAGACAAGTCCTTCTCAAGGGCACTATCAATGGGACATGCCCAAAGCACATCAATGCCTCTGCCAAATTTCTCTTGGAAGTAAGGCAGGGTTGATTCAAAGTGTGATGAATAATCAAAAATAGTATCATGGATTATGTCCTTCATTTATATTTGTTAAGCATCCAAGTCAAGAGGCAGAGTGCTGTGGTGAGTGCTTGCAGATATGAATAGAATTTTGATCCATCCCTTAACAGGTTAAGAGTCTAGCTGGAGAGATGACAAAAATCTGCCAATAAATTCTACTGCTTGCACGTGAGATTTGTCTGGATCCTAACTCTTTCTTGCTCTGGAGAAATTCAAGGCATTCTGTGAAAAAGAAATCTAGGTAGAATGAGAATTGCTGGTTTAGGTCTTCACTGATCATTTCTGTAAATTTCTCAGATGTCTAGATTCATGTAGTGTGATTCATTTATAGAGAATAACTCAAATGATATAGTAAGCATCTTTAAGATTTGCTAGGAATTGTCTAATAAAATGAAAACTTCATATACTTTTATTATTTAGTTTATACATGAAAGTTCAATTAATCTGGATACCAAATTTTGTTTATATGTTGAATTATATAGTGACTGATATGACAGTTTGAACAATTTTCTATGGATATTGATAATCACATCCAAGTGACACATATGTGCGTTGGTCAAAAGATATAGACATATCCTTCCCACTCCTTTGCATCTATGGGCCCCACCTTATTCAAATAGGATTCAACTTATGTTCTTTTTTCCAACAAGTGGGAAAAAAGGCAGAAAAGAAGAAAAACACATGCTCAAATTAATACTATCAGAGCACATTTGTGAGTCTTAAATCATTTTCAGGAGATGTGGAAAATCACAAGTACAAAAATACTCATATATAAAAATAAAAGTTAAAGGAAAAAAATTCCTTTAATACATCTTCTTGCCAAGTGGGAGTTAGTGTCTCTAGATAGGCTAAAAGCTGAGTAGGCAAATATTTTCTTTTCAGTGTTTGTGGATATTTCGTGTAGAGACACTTGCACATGAGGCAAACAGTAAAACCACTGGAATTTATGATGACTATAAACCATTGGAACCATTGGAATTTATGATGACTCAACTATAAAATGAGTATTTATCAAAGAGTTTATTTATTTATTTTGAGATAGAGTGTGGTTGGAAAGGCAGAGAGAGGGAGAGAGAGAAACCCAAGCAGGCTCTGTGCTATCACCAGAGAGCCCAGCACAGGACAGGGTTCAGTCTCATGAACCGTGAGATCATGACCTGAGACTAAATCAAGAGTCGGACACTTAACTGACTGTGCCACCCAGGTGCTCCCAAAATGAAACATTTCTTTGTTGCTGTTTTTTATTCATTAGGAGAATTAATTTAAGTAACATGTATTCCTTCTAAAACTACTATTGTGAAGGGTCAACGTCATATATCACACTGCTTAGCATTTTAAATAGAAGTTTTCAAAGTTTCACTGTCAAGTGTTCAACAGGATTCTCAAGTCTTACTTTTATCTTCATTCTTACAACTAGGCCTGGTACTCTCACCACAAAGCACAAGGTGATCCAGGCCCTTAGAGTACTTTTATTGGCTCATTTTAGTTTTTAATTAGAATCTCTGATGTGGTTGTTTGCACCTGTCAAATGTTAACATTCACTCACTCATTTAATAATCATTTATGAAATCTTTTCTATGTTTCAGAAATGTCCTAAGTTTGGGGGATATCAGGGGCAAAGATATAATGATTGCCCTGACAATACCATACCATAGCAGAGGAAGAGTCATAGTGATTGAATAACTATGATCAAACAGACTGTTTTTTATAGATATCTCTTCATTTATTTCTCCCATTAAAACAATGAAGATGCTTAGAGAACTTGGCCAAGTTCATACAGCTGGATAGAAGAAGCAGGAGTTTCTGACTCCAACACCATGCTTTTTTCTAAAAAAAATGATGTTTCTGAACTAAAACTAAATGATGTTTCTGAAAATTGGTAGAGTAGTTTCTCCCCACTATGCTTTAGTGAATTCCCACATGTCCATGGGTGAGAGGTTAACTGGATTCGTTCATGTTATTTACCCTCAAAACAAATTCTCACAGCCATAGCTCCCATAATTGCACTGTGGTCTGTATCCCATGACATAATGGAGAAAGTTTAGAAAACAGCTGTGCTGCCACATATTTGGATTGCACAATGAGACACCATTTCAATATTCCAAAAAACAGTATCACTTAAGTGATCATTATCACTATATGTGAGGTCTGTCCCATCACTATAATTGAGTAAGACAATACTCACACTGTTTGGTAAAAAAAAAAAAAAAAAAAAAAAAATAGAGAAAAGATCCAGACAATGTATTTCCTTAACTAAGATTAATAAGTGGAACAAGAACACAATGCAGAAAAGAGGGAAAATTTTAATTCTCACTTTCATGTGACCTCCACAGAGAAAAAGAACATTAAAACAAGTCACTAATATTTTTGCTCAATGCCAATCATATGTCGCCTGAGTTAACTAAAAACCTTTCAGCAATGTGACAACATTCTTGGGCACTTGTCAAAAACAAATGTTCAGGCTACTGCAAAATAGAAAATCACAACGAGATTAGTTTCAATAAGTTCATAGATGCCTGTGGTACAACAAGAGTGTGAAAGACTGTGATTATATTACATCCATGATATCCCTTGAGAAAGTTCACAAAATGTGGAATCATAAGACCTTGATAGTTGGCAATGTGAAATATTGATAAAAATTTATTTGGCAATATAGAGGAGTGTCAGATAACAAACTAGTTACACAAAATAATTAAAAATACTGAACTTTTCTTTTGCATACACAGCAGCTGATGGCAAAGCTCTGAGTAAATCATGAACGTAAGACTGGAACTGCATTGCACTTCATAGAACATCCTCAGGCCAAAAAAGACAAATAAGAGAGGTTCTTATTAAATATTTGCTCAGAAAATACCCTCTGATAATATACTGCCAATTTCCTACCTTGGGTAAATAGCATCCCCCTTTCCCAAGGTAAGTAGGTCTCTGATATATTGGATTTTATTTACGAAAAGGAACTGTGGCCACAAAGCACACAGCAGTTACATGAAGGGTATGGCCCAGCTTGTCTCAAAACATAGTCAGTACGACCTTTGGCAAGGACCCAGTAGAAAATCACTTTCCCTAAAGGAAGCCAAAACCCCTTTCCCTGTAATCCTGCTAACACGATACGGTGTTAATGAAGCAAGTCCTGCTTCCAGTGGCCATAGCACAAATTGCCTCATTTGGCTTGGTCACTGAAACGACAAATGCCAGGTGAGGATGTGTACATGTGAGCCTATGCAAGGTTTCCATGGAAATGCTACTTTTTCTGCCTGAATGGCCCTGGAGATGCATAGAGTCCTGCAGGGATGTGATATCTCTCTCTTGAGGACAGCCCAGTAGAAAGTAAAGCCTTAAGAGATACACTGGACTCTGGATTCTTTGTGTTCATCTGGAGGGTGATTAGAGGAATGGGGTTATCAATCTCACATTCAGTATTCAGTGTATTCTGGTCACCAATCCAAAACCAGCAGCCTGATATTCTTTTATTAGAGAATCCAAACATAAAGATGAACAAGCTTTCCCAAGCATATCAGGGAATACTCTCGGTAGTACTTTTGAGGACAATATTTTAAGGAGACAAATGCTCTAGGTAATTGTTCCAAAAAGCATGCTTTCTAGCCCATCTCATGGCTGGTCTATTTGGCCAACATTCTTTTTTTTCATCATTTCATATATCGGCCACTGCCTCCTCCCCACCTTGTTACATGTTTCTCTTATTTATAAAACTTTTGGTCTATGATCCATGGAATCCCTTGGAAGGTTATTTGGTTGATCAAGATTCCTATAAGCTGCTAGGGTGATTTACTATACAAAAACCAAGATTATCGGCATATGGATGGAATACTTGGGCTAAGTAAATCTCAACTGTGTAGGTACAAATGCAGTAGTGGAAGTTCTTACTTGAGCTGGGTTGGCCTTGTAAACATAGTTCAGTCATCTAATGCCTGACTGAAAAAAAATAATAGGTATCTAATACTAAAACATGGACTAAAAATGTTGCCCTCTTAAAGATAAGGCTTCAGAGATGTGAAAAGAGATACTTATAATTTTTTTCTATACATTGTTGAGTGAGTATATTGGAAATATGATGTTAACAGGGTCATCCTTTTGATAATGATGAAACTCAAACTATTTTATTCTTACTTTTATTTCCACTCTCCCCCTTTTTAAACATTTTGTTAATATAAGTTTTTAAATAAAATATGCATAGTATAGTTTTTTATATATAGTCACAGATTCTTCCATATAAATTCAAAAAAAATTTGAATTGTTTCTAGGTACTTACCTACCTAGAAATTCAAAACATATTTTTAAGTACAGATCATGTCTGTGTCAATACTTTCCCCCCTCCTTTCTTCTTCTCTGTCATCTTTCTCTTTCCTCTACAAGATGGAACTTTTTGTAGTTCTTCTACTTCTACTTCTTTTAGTAAGTGTTGCTCTAATGAACATGTATTGCTCTTTTTTGATGTTTATTTATTTTGAGAGAGTGTATGTGCATGCACATGAGTGGGAGAGGGGCAGAGAGAGAGGGAGAGGGAGAATACCAAGCAGGCTTCGCGCTGTCAGTGCAGAGCCCTATGTGGAGCTCTATCTCATGAACCATGAGATCACCACTTGAGCCAAAATCAAGAGTGGGATGCTTAACCAGCTGAGCCACCCAGGCGCCCCAAATATGTATTGTTCTTCAGCCACTCAGGCTTCATTCACTTTACTTAAGGGTCATTTAAGGATACTCACTTTCATCTCCCACCTTTGTAGGTTGGCTGAGACCCACTTGCTGACTGTAGGGATGGTACAGAGGGCTAAGTCAAGCACTGGATCTGTTACTGGTTCATAGACAGGAAAGTGACCCAATCACAGCCCGTAAAATAGAATGAGGTGGTTGAAGATTTTTATCGACTTCTGGGAAAGAGAGGCTTGCTCTTCCCCAAGAAATTCAACGCGCAGAGGATACAAGGTATGGAGTTGCTACAGCTCTCTTATGACCATGAGAAGAGAACCTGTTCAGGAATACAGTTAACATGGAACTAAGTAAAGCAAGGCATAGAGAAAGTCGACTGATAATTGCAACTAGCCCTTCCACAGTGTTTTTCTTTTCTGTGAATGCATAAACTCCCTCATTGCTTAAGCTAGTTTAAGTCAAGTATTCTGTGTCTTGTAACCAAAAAGTCCTTAATGATAAACCTACTCTATAAACAATGCCAAACGGGCAGAGACTGAGTCTTTCACAAGTAGCTTGAACCCACAGTTTCAAGTCAAAGAACCCCTTTGAACAACTGCTTCTCATACATTGAGAACTACTGCTCTAATCCTTTGCAGCTCCATAGCAAGTTACCAATAGAGATACATAATAAAGAAAATAGTCTAAATATCCCTTGGGATCTTGACAGGCAAGCATCTTTAACCTGGTAACACATATCATTCCCCACAGGACACCCAGCAACTATGATAAGCCTTAACCAGAACCACTTGGCAATAAGAACCAGGATAAAGCAAATGCAAAAGTTCACACTGTCTTCACCTCGCTGCTGCACACCTGATGGATTATTTGTCATAAGACACAGTTGTTCAGGGGCGCCTGGGTGGCTCATTCGGTTAAAGCGTCCGACTTCGGCTCAGGTCATGATCTCGCGGTTCGTGAGTTCAAGCCCCGCGTCGGGCTCTGCGCTGACAGCGCAGAGCCTGGAGCCTGTTTCAGATTCTGTGTCTCCCTCTCTCTCTCTGACCCTCCCCCGTTCATGCTCTGTCTCTCTCTATCTCAAAAATAAATAAACGTTAAAAAAAAAAGACACAGTTGTTCATATTTCCTTTGTGAAACAGGGACTATAAGGACTTGAACAAAAATGAACAGTATAATCTTACAGTACATAACGTGTTTCTTATGAACTTCTCAGAACTGAAAAAGCCCCCAAATTTTTAACAGAAAAAAATCCTCAGGCAATATTTTTTTATTATTTGGTTATGTCTACAACTGTCTCCTTTTCTTCCTCTTTCCTTTCTCCCCTTAGTTCTCCCCCTTACTTATATTACAGAAGTTTAGCACTTCTATTTCTCTAACTAGAATTACAACAACAACAAAATTTCAGTTAAGTGATAATGATTTGATATAACTTAGTGAATTATCTCATAGTTTATTGTGGCCTTAGGATATATGCCTCTCCAAATATACCTTTGGAATTATCCTGTTCCTTTGGCTTAAAACGTGTTCATCTTCCCCTCCTATATTTGCACTGCTTACTCTTTCCTAGTTCAAACGCATCATTTCAGAGGGGCTAACTGGTGCTGATCAATAACCCTTCCCTATCCTCCACTGACTTTCTTTCACAACACCCTCTGTTAGTTACTTTATAGAGGTACAAGTCTATCTTTCCCATGCAGATTATAAGGTCCATGAGCAGAGAGTTTACTGTCTTGTTCTCTGTATCTCCATTGTCTAGTTGTAGGCGGTACTCAATAAATATTTGTTAAGCAAATGTCTAAAATCTATGAAATTAAATAATTCTCTGGGCACGCACATAGGTATTTCTTTCTAAAAATTTGCCAGGCTCTCAATAATCATATAAAAATGTTATTCATGGAATGCTTATGATATCTGAGGCACCATAGGCATGTAGAAAGTACTCAACATGTATTACCAGCATGCATTTTTCATTTGGTCTTCAAAACAACTTTGACAGTCTAAACCTAGAGAAATTAAGTTTATTAGTCTCATATATGGGGGAGCTAGCATTCAAATCGAACTCAGACATTACAACTGGTGCTCTTAATCTCATAAACATCACCACCAATCATATCTTTTCATACTTGTCCTAGATACCCAAATATAAGTGAGAACCTGTCAAAAGGAATAATATTACTAGAGAGCATTTCCTGACTGCTTACCCAGAGTATTATCTATGTTGATTCCTAAACCAACCCTAAGGTGCAGGTCCCTTGTTTATCAGGTGAAAAAAATTCAGCTCAAGTAGGTCGGATGGAATTTGAACCCAATCTTGTCTGACTCCTGAGACTGGATTGTTAACTATTCTGGGGCAGCCTTTCCCTGACCCAGTGAAAGACAGTATTACTTGCCAAGTCACGGATGACAGGAGCTACCAGTCTAGGCCTGTGCTGCAAGCTGGATGCAGCCCTACTGCATGGCCAGTACATTCATCTTGGTCAAATGACAGATGCATTGTGTCTCTAACTATAGAAACCAGGAATTACTCTGCTGGCTGACCACCAACCCTCTGTCAAGTAGAGGAAAAACAACCACAAGCCTAAACTTTCATTATTACAATAGTGGTACCTCCTTCATTTATTTTATATGCAATAAACTGTGCTCGTCCGTTGTTTCAATTAGGATGTTTCAAATGAGATTGAAGATAATGCATCCCATAATTTCTCACCCTTCTCTATTCCGCAGGCTCAGGCAGAGCTGATTTCCAGGGTGGAATTTGCACTCTTCTGATTGATGAGGCTAATAAAGCGCCTTTATTGTGATATAAATAGCCTTAAACATGTCCTAGAGAGTCAATATCAGTGTTTGATGGCCTCACACAGGCAAGGTCCTTGTCTTAAGTAGCACTAAAGCTTAATGAGTTATGTTTTTGAAAGAGTTTGTCATTGAATTTGGATATTGATTTGTGATGCTACAAGGTGGCAAGACTCACATTAGTGACACAGATGGAGCAAACTATTTAAAAACCACCCATTTCGTTCAAACACCTAATATATCAATACTTCTAATACCCTACTGGATCATGCATCTTCGGCAAGGGATTGGAGCATGAGTAGAATAAACCACACAGGTATTCATTCAGCCAGATCAATTACCATTGCCTACCCACACTTCAGTTGTGTAAGTGCACAGGGGACACTTCCTAGAAGGTATGAAGGTGTGTTTTCAAAACCCACCTCTTAGTCACACACATGAATGCAATGCACTCACACACACATACATACACACAGGTCAATCCAGAGATAATAACAGAACACAATGTTATAACTGTAATAATTTCAAAGTGCCCCCCCTTGTTTACCTGTAGTTGTTGAATTAGAGGGTAAAGGCTATTTAGTAATTTCTTTATGTAATGGGAATGTCATGAGCCAAAGGTTATAGCTCTTTATAAATGCAGTTATTCTAGATCTTTGTTTCTTTTAAATCTCTGCCTTACAGTTTCAAAAGTTGCTTTAAAAATCTTATTCTGTCTTTCTCATTTCCTGTCAATTTTCCCATTCTTTACACTATCATTTTTTCTTTTTATTATTTTCTCAATCTTTATGCATTTGTGCATGTGTCTTGCCTTTTGTGCACATGTGTGTACCTATACACATGCAGAAACAGAATCAGAAGAGGATACAGAAGTAAGCGTGTGATGATGTTGGGGTAGGGGGGGCTATAATGTCAAAGCCACTCACTTAGTATATCACCAATTTATTTAGCCTACTATATCAATTTCCCATGGTTCCTGTAACATTTATCACAAACTTGGTAGCTTAAAACAACAGAAATTTATTTTCTCACATTTCTGGAGGTAAGAAGTCCAAAATCATGGTGCCAAAAAAGCTCCAAAGGGTTTAGGAGAATTCCTTATAGCTTCTTTCAATTTCTGGTAATTACTGGCAATCGTTGGTATCCTTTGCTTTTACAGAGACATTGCTCCAATCTCTGCTTCCTTCTTCACACTGCCTTCTTCCTTTGTCTCTCACTGTTTTCTCTTCTTCTGTCTTTTATAGAGATGTTCTTCATTAGATTCAGGGCCCTCCCTAATCTGAAATAATCATATTTGGGGAACCTTATCTTAAATATATCTACAAAGGTCTTAATTCCAAACAGGTTTGAGATTTTAGACATATCTTTGGACAGGTCACCACTCAACTCACTACATCCATTTATAGATATTCAATTTAATTAGATAATATACTAATGGTATCGCTTTCTTTTTTTTAACAAGTAATGTACATTTTATTTAGCAATAATATATGTTCTAAGACTAACCACAAGTATACAAATTTGGCCAGTAACACAGAAATCAAGAAACTATGGGCCCTAATTGTTTGTTTGTTTTTTTTTTAATTTTATTTATTATTAAGAGACAGAGAGAGACAGAGCATGAGCATGGGAGGGGTAGAGAAAGAGGGAAACACAGAATCCAATGCAGGCCCCAGGCTCTCAGCTGTCAGCACAGACCCCGATGGGGGGGCTCGAACCCACGAACTGTGAGATCATGACCTGAGCTGAAGTCGGATGCTTAACTGACTGAGCCATCCAGGCTCCCCAGGCACTAATTACTTTTATCTTTATCTTTCCAATGAGATATATATACCTCCTTTAAGAAATAGTTCTTGGGCACCTGGGTGACTCAGATAAGTGTCTGACTTCAACTCAGGTCATGATCTCACGGTCCATGGGTTTGAGCCCCACATCAGGCTCACTGCTGCCAAACTGTCAGTGCAGAGCCTGGAGCCTGCTTCAGATTCTGTGTCTGCCTCTCTCTCTGCCCCTCCACTACTCATGCTCTGTCTCTCAAAAATAAATAAATTTTAAAAAATAAAAAAAAAAAGAAATAGTTCTCTATCCAAATATGTATATGTATGTGTATATCCATATGTGTATATGTGTGTGTGTGTATGCTGATTTTTTATAGCTGCCCCAGCTAATCAATTTATAATTTATTTTGGAATTACTGATTAATCTTCAGAAGAATGTGAAACAAGACAGAAAAATCTTGTGAATGCTTATAAGAGTCTACATTCTACAGAGGAGACCATTGTGTTTCATGTTAAAGAAGATCACTCTCATATTAACCTAGATAATGATGCCCTTATAAAGGATAAAGAATACTCACAAGAGTGGGGGGTATGTTTGCGTCTATAGGCAATAGATATAAAGAGATCCTCTCTGCCCTTTTCAATGAAAAATCCCATAGGAATCAACAAAGAACTGAGAAGTACATTCATAAGGCAACAGTTTAGGAAAAGAAAGCCTGACCATCCTAATAAAGGAATAGACATATAGAGAAACAATGTTTTCCCATATGAAAAACGTGGGGCACCTGTTAGAATGCAGATTCTAGTGCAGTAGGTCAGTTGTAGGTCTTGAGAGTCTATATTTCTAACAAGCTCTCAAATAATGACCAAGGACCACACTTGGAGTACCAAGTTTATAGGGGATCAAGTATAACAGGGCTTGCAAATAAATATTATGTCACATAAGCTAAAGATTATAAGACTTTAAGTCATTCATCAGGCATTCACTGGGCTCCTATTCTGCACTAGTTATTTCTGGTAAATATAAAGATAAAGGAAATATAATCCATATCCTCAAGAGTTTCTCTCTTGGTTAATTGTGGAATTTTTTTTAGGTATAACATTGGACATCTACCCTCATTTTCTTTTTTTTTTTTTTTTTATTTTTTAATCTATATTTATTTTTGAGAGAGAGAGAGAGGCAGACTGCAAGCAGAGGGAGGAGCAGAGAAAGAGGAAGACACAGAATCAGAAGCAGGCTCCAGGCTCCGAATTGTCAGCACGGAGCCCGACGCAGGGCTTGAACCCACAAACCGCGAGATCATGACCTGAGCCGAAGTCGGATACTTAACCAACTGACCCACGCAGGTGCCCCTCTACCTTCATTTTCAAATAATATTAGGGAAATAATAAAAATAAAATATTTTTTTAAATAGGCAAAAAATTAACCTACATTTACTAATTTCCTAAACATTGATGCAGTTAGTCTCTATTCTAAAAGATACGGCCTCTCGGCAATGAGGGGAGCACCTTTCCTGAGGACTATTTTCAGGGAGATCCCATAACCACTCTTACTCAAATTTTGAGAGCAACAATCAGAACTGTGCTGTCCATGGGTTCCAGGCTAGAAGCAGATGCAGCAATGAGCAGGAATGACTCACAAAGAGATAATAAAACATTCACAGAAGAAAGTATTTAATTTACAAGCAAATCAATAAGCTCTTGTTTTTTTATTTAATTTAATTCTATGCCTTGCTAAAGAGATGTGCCAGAGAGTAATGGCCCTGGATGCTGGAGGCTTATGCAATTGCCTCCTTTTTCATGTCAGTTCGGGTTAAAATTGGGGAGTTTAAGGGCAGGTAGCAGCCAAACAAATTTGTTATCAGTTTAAATGAGAATCCACCAAAGACTATTCTGATCATAACAGGGGTTTAGATGTTTACACTGTCAAACTAAAATGTATGTTAATCACTGTGCATGCACACACATGCGTGTGTGTATAATATACATTTTCAGGAGGGTCTTTAAAGTCCTGGGATACTTGCTCTATGTGGAATCTGCTCATACTTCTGCTGTGGAAGGTAGCATTGGCTTTCTGATCTTCTTCAGGCCTGAAGACTCAAAGGAAGTTGCAGTATGTTGAGTTTGACCCAGTAAATTCTCACAAAAAAGCACCTACGATGCTGCCGCCATCAAAACATGGCCTGATATCAGGGACTTATTTTGAAAGGATAACTGTCCATATTGAAGCTTATTTTGATCAGAAGCATTCAAGACCACAAAAAGTTTAGTTCTGATATTAGACATGCCTTCTCCAATTTGTGGACAGAAAGTTCTGAGGCCAAATTTGAGTCCTTTGTCATGATATCAAAGAAGATGGCAAATAGCTATTCTAACTGTCATAACCAAATCTCATAGCATAAGGTAAAGGTAAGTCTATCTTAAAAGTTTAACTACCTCTTCATCCTCAAAGCAGACAAGATGAAATATTTGGTTTTGCTACATTCATTGATCAAACAAACTAACTAATTGCCAAATGTATGCTGCAGGATTTTATGTAAAGCTATATTGCTTTCACTGTCAACCTATGCACCTTTATATTGCTCCTTATCGGTCTATACGGACCAATATATTACAGCACATATTAGACATATTTTTAGGCCAGTAATGCTTCTCATGGTTTCTATAGTTGGAAGAATGGGAAAGATACAGCAAGAGACAACTGTTTTCTGTTCTCTCACCAGCTGTGCATTGTATGACTCATTTCAGTATAGAGAGAGGAGCATTATGCCTGCAGACAGAGATTTCTTTGGGTTACAGTATCTTGGTTCTCATGGAATATACGTCTTACTTTTCACAAACAAACAAAGGGGCGAAGTAGAAGAGAGATGATTTTATCAGTCCAAAATGTTACCAAGATTTCTTCACGTTTCTACAAGTTCCAAATGCATGTGATTAAAGACACAGGAGGGGAGACACAAAAGATCCCTGAACACTAGGATGGATGTTTCAGAATGTGGAATGGTCTTAGGTCTTAGAATTAAAGTCTTAAAGCATGATGGAAAGGGTCTGTATAGTCTCACTCTGAACTACATTTGGTAAATTAAAGTGGTTTGTTTAGTGTTTTAGAGGTCAATTCATTTTTCCTGTAGACATGGACACTGAAAAAAAGAGGAAAAGCCAAGCGCAATAACTTGAATGTACCACCAGGTGACAGTGTTTCTAAAATTAATCTGATTCTAGAGCATCCAGACCTGTTTTTGCAGAAGGGACCACATTTTAGCAGACAGGTAAATGAAAAATAACGTGATTGATTTTTAATAGTAAGTCAATCACTAACTAAATTTTTTTCCTAATTACAATTATTTTAATGTGATGAGGTAACACATCCAAATGACAGTGATGCAAGGTTACTCTAGTGTTGAATAGGTCAGAATGACTGGATCATCTTAGAAAAGTGGTAAGCAGTTTGAAAAGCTAATTTTCAGCAATTCCTCTAAAGATCAGATCAGCTATATTAAACTAAAGGAGGTCTGAAATGTAATTCGTATTTGTTACATATTGGCAACAAAACACAATAACATTGAGACTTTAAGCAATAGAGAGCAATAGATTCATAGCAAAATAATATTCATGTAATTTTGTTCAAAAGATATATCTTGAGTACTTGTATTAACCAATGTAGATAAAATGTGTATTTGGGATTCATTTGCTGAAATGGTCATAATTTTTTTTTTTTTTTTTTTTTTTTAGCATTCTCAGGCCACATTTTATTCCCCAGTGCCAGCACAATAATTTTGATCCCAGAATCCTGGGCTACCCACCGGTCATAATTTTTAAAAAGTGAAACTATAGAGGGAAAAAGTTTAACTCAAATAAAGTGGGAAATTCACATTACTGGAAAAGAAACATAGGAAGAAAAGGAAAGGAGAAGGGAAAAATGATTAATGGTGTTCTCCATAGACTTGGACTTTAATAACTAAAGGGTTTTACCTTGGCCTGAATAGAATACACAAAAATAAAAGCCAGTAGACCTAGATCAATCAATAAGCTATTCATATAATTAGAAGCATGCAATTGCCCACCTGGTTAGAGTTCATGGCTTAAGTTCCATTCATTTCTAATAAAATGTCTCAAATACACTCACTTCCAGCTGACTGAAACTTTATTTAAAGTTTACGTGATTATTTGCTAAATTTGATAAAATTTTGCTAAATATATTTGCTCACTTGTTATATTTTATATTAAAATTTATTTAGTATAAGTGGCAAAGCTATGACATACATCTAGATCCCCTCATTATAAACAGAATTTTCCCCATTACATGCTATTCAATTGTTTCTACTTTTTCCACTTATGAGCAGGTTGTAGATAGTTGAATAGAAGGGGTTAGGAGAATGGTGAGAAGAAATGGAGGTAGGGATGCTTCAGAAAGTTGTGTATTAGTAAAGAAAAGTGCAAAAATTATTATAGTTGGCAAAAGAAGTAGCACACACTTAGCCTTCTATTTCACCTTCTTCTCTTCCATTTCCATTACACCCCCTATTCTCATCACTATTTCTATACCTTCTTACTCTCATCAATACTTCCCCAAATCGCAAGTTAAATTACAACAAGGCAGGGAAAGGAATGACTCCTTAACATTGCTCATCAGCTTAGTCATTCTCTTTAGAACATACACAGTCCTCCTCACTAAAGGGAATGAAAAAAAAAGGTAGAAAATTAATTTTTCATTTCCCCTAGAATAAGTTTTATCATCTTTTTCTGAGAAATATCCATTTTGCCCAAGTTTTCAAATGTGTTACCTTAAAGTTGTTTATTTATTGCTCATATTATATAAACATTTCTACTATATTTTAATTATGTCCCCTTTTATACATATCACTGATTTTTATGCCTTTTTTTAAATTGATCAACCATTGCATAGATTTTCCTACTTTACTAGCCTTTTCAAAGTAATTAGCTTTTGAATTTATTCACCTATTCTATTACCCCTTGGAATATTTCTTCCTTCCCATTTTATGTATAGGAATACCTTATTTTAATCCCATTTCACTTTATTGAGCCTTACAGATTGCATTTTATACAAACTGAAGGTTTGTGGTAACTCCCCAATGAGCAAGTCTACAGGTGTATTTACTTATTTTTTCTAACAGCATTTGCTCACTTTTGTCTGTCACATCTTGATAATTCTCACAATATTTCAAACTTTTCAGTATTATTATATTTGTTACTGTGACCTGTAATCAGTGATTTTTGATGTTGCTATTCTAGTTGTTTTGGTGTGCCATAGCCACACCCTGTAAGGTGATGAACTTAATCAATGAATGTGTGTATTCTGACTCCTCCGGCAACTGGCTGTTCCCCATCTCTTTCCCTTTCCTCCGGTCTCTTGTTTCCTGAGACAGAACGATATTGAGATTCAGCCAATTAATAATCTTAAACAATGGTTTCTAAGTGTTCAAGTGAAAGGAAGAGTCACACATGTCTACTTTGAATCAAAAGCTAGAAATGATTAAGTTTAGTGAGGCAGGCATTTCAAAAGCTGAGATACGCTAAAAGTCAGGCCTCTTGCACAAAAAGATTAGCCAAGTTGTAAATGCCAAAGAAAAAGTGCTTGAAGGAAATCAGAAGTGCTACTCCAGTAAACACACAAATGATAAAAAAAAAAAATAGCTAAACAGGCTTATTGCTGATATTGACAAATTTTTTGTGGTCTATATAGAAGATCAAATCAGCTACAACATTCTCTTAAGCCAAAGCCTAATCCAGAGCAAGACCCTAACTCTCTTCAATTCTGTGAAGGCTGAGGAAGTGAGGAAGCTGCAGAAGAAAAGTTGAAGCTGGCAAAGGTTGGTTCATGAGGTTTAAGGAAAGAAGCCCTCTCTATAACATAAACGTACATGGTGAAATAGTAAGTTCTGATGTGAAAGCTGGAGTAAGCCATCCAGAAGATCTAGCTAAGATAATACATAAGGGTGGCTACACTAAACAAGGGATTTTCAATGTAGATGAAACAGTCTTCTATTGGAAGAAGTCTCTAGGACTTTCATAGAGGAGAAGTCAATGCCTGGCTTCAAAGCTTCCAAGGACCGGCTGACTCTCTTATTCGGGACTAATGCAGCTAGTGACTTTGAATTGAAGCCAATGTTCACGTACCATTTCAAAAAATTGTAGGGCACTTAAGAATTGTGCCAAATCTACTTTGTCTGTGCTCTATAAAAGGAACAACAAAGCGTGGATGACAGCATATGTGTTTACAACATGGTTTACTGAATATTTTAAGCCCACTGTTGAGACCTACTGCTCAGAAAACAGAAAAGATTCCTTTTAAAATCATACTGCTCATTGATAATACAATTGGTCACCCGGGAGCTCTGACAAAGATGTACAATGACATTAATGTTGTTTTCCTGCCTGCTGTCACAACATCCATCCTGCAGCCCATAGATTGAGGAGAAATTTCAATTTTTAAGTCTTTTTATTTAAGAAATACATTTTGTAAAGCTATAAGTGCTATGGATAGTGATACCTCTGATATATCTGGGTAAAGTAAATTTAAAACCTTCTGGAAAGGATTCCCCATTTTGGATGCCATTAAGAGCTTTCAAAAGAGGTCAAAATATCAACATTAACAGAAGTTTGAAAGAAGTTCATTGCAACTGTCATGTATGACTTTGAGACTTCAAGACTCCAGTGGAGTAAGTAACTGTAGATGTGGTGGAAATAGCAAGAAAATTTGAATTAGGAGTGGAGCCTGAAGATGTGACTGAATGGCTGTAATCTCATGATAAAATTTTCACGGATGAACAGTTGGTTCTTATGGATGAGCAAAGAAAGAAAGAGTTTCCTGAGATGAAATCTATGCCTGGTAAACATATTGTGAAGATTGTTGAAATGACAACAAAAGATTTAGAGTATGACATAAACTTAGTTGATAAGCAGTGGCAGGGCTTGAGAGGATTTACTCCTATTTTGAAAGAAGTTCAACTGTATACAAAATGCAATCAAACAGAATCTCATACTACAAAGAAATCTTTCATGAAAGGAAGAATCGACTGATGGGGCAAACTTCATTGTTTTCTTCTTTTAAGAAACTGCCACAGCCACCCCAATCTTCAGGAGCTACCACCCTGATCAGTCAGCAGGCATCAACATCGAGGCAAGACCCTCTACCAGCAAAGATTACAACTTGCTGAAAGCTCAGATGATGGTTAGCATTTATAGCAATAAGATATTTATAATTAGCATATATATATATATGTCTCTATAAATACATATATATATGTCTCTATAAATAGAGACATAATGCTATTGCATACTTAATAAATTACAGTATGTTGTAAACATAACTTATATGCAAGGGGAAACCAAAAATTTCCCTTGACTTGCTTTATTGTGACATTTGCTTTATTGCGGTGGTCTGACATCAAACGTGCAATATCTCTGAGGAATCCCTCTACTTTCATTTTCTGAAATTCCAGTTAGGACTATTTTGGAATTCTCATTTTGTATGAGTCAGGTTTCTTCAGAGAATTAGAGTCAAACATCTATATCTATATCTGTATCTATATCTATATCATCTATATCTATATCTATACATTAGGTTTTCAGTTATTTGAAAGATAGCATTCATACCTTCTTCAAGTCTTCCCCAGGTAAATAGCTTCAGTTCTTAAAAAATAAAACCTCATATGCCAACTGTTTTTTTTTAAGTGCCATATGGGCAATTGTGAATGAATCCTTTTTACTGAAATAGCAAACAGCAAAATAATTTCTGCTTTTTCTTCTGTATTACAGTACCATCCATTACATATCTCTGTTCTAAAACATATAACCATATAATGTGATCTTGGTTTACATTCCTTCATCTACCACCAGACTGGTGATTGTAAGAGTAGGAGTTGTACTTGGAATATAATTGATCCCTAATAGAAGTTGGTTGCTTTGGGTTTACAAATTTAAGAAAATTTAAAATTGCCAGTCCGTGAAGCATGATGGGTTTTTTCCAGTGGGCCTGGAACTGAATTGCTTGCATGAGTAAAACAGGTGAGACATGACTTAATAGCTGCTTTTATTTGTAGAAACAAAAGAAGACTTGGAGATCTTAGCTTACAAAGAGCCCGATATAAGTCAGTAGTATGTTGTTCCTCTTTAGACAAAATGCCTCCTTGAGTGCAGAGAAAAAGTCTCATTTTTTCTTTCCATCACCAATACTAGCACATCAATTGGAACAGTAACTATGTGTTGTATGAATGAATGGCAATACTAACAAAAGAGGAGATCTTGACATGATAGTGTATATATTTCAAAGGGAAATACAGTCTGACAAGGGTAATGAAAGAAATTCTTAGATACCTAAAGAGTTGTCAGATAGAAGATGGATTAAGACTTTTCTGCGTGATTCAAGTGAAAAGAATTATATCTATTTTGTAAAAGTAACAGGCAAATCAATTTGGGCCTAAAAGAAGACACTTACGACAATTTTAACTATATAAAAATAGAATGCCCTGTTTTTGTGGTACAAAGAACCTGGAACACAACTTATTAGAGGTACTGTTGAAGGAATTAATGTGAATCATTAAAAAATTGAGCAAGAAGGTTTTTCAAAGTCCTACCAAGCTGTGAAATTAGTATCTCATGGTTAGAGGTAAAGGTGGATCATTAATACCATTAATTCTAAGGTAACCTAAATTTCTCTTTATTTTTGGTATAACTTTTTAGACTATTGAGGTGAATTGAAATTGAAGTCAACTTGACAGCAAAGGTTTTTTTCCTTTTTCCCCTACATATCTAAATGTTAAACTTAACATATATTCTTATGGTCTTATCTTCTGAGATTTGTATCATTGTTCCAAATTCCTGAAAACTTTTAAAATTCCAGGTCTGCTCTTGAGCATGTTATATGTTCATCCACATTCCTGTTACATACTCAGTCTCTGTGCTCATATAATCCATTGAAAGAAACATTGATCCTCACCTTAAGAAATTCCCTCCAGGTTAACTCAACTTTGTCAAAATTCTACTCATTGTTCTCCATTCTGTCACCAATGGTATCATGGCATATATTCTCTGATGTTTTGCTAAAAGTTATCCATGCTACATATACTCCATTCTTCTAAAAAATAGTTTTGTAAGATGGTAATAAAAAGGACAGAAGGTCAATCTGACACAACCCGATTTTTCAGTGACCCTGTCCCTGCTCATAGTAATAGGATTTTCTTTCCTCACAATTAACTTTAGTAATCTGTCTGTAATATTTTTCAAGAATTGGTAACTGGCCCTATGTTATATGGTTTAGGACCTCTATCTCCTCACTCTTTAAAAAATGGGATGCAGGCGCCTGGGTGGCGCAGTCGGTTAAGCGTCCGACTTCAGCCAGGTCACGATCTCGCGGTCCGTGAGTTCGAGCCCCGCGTCATGCTCTGGGCTGATGGCTCAGAGCCTGGAGCCTGTTTCCGATTCTGTGTCTCCCTCTCTCTCTGCCCCTCGCCCGTTCATGCTCTGTCTCTCTCTGTCCCAAAAATAAATAAACGTTGAAAAAAAAAATTAAAAAAAATAAAAATAAAAAATGGGATGCAGCTTTTCCCATCTCTAGTCTTCTGGTTCCTTATTCTTGAGTTTTCAAAAACCCAAAATCAGTTATCTAGATTTTATCAGCAGGGACTGGGGCATATTTCATATGACCAAGACAATGGAACTCAGTTAGATGCTCTCTGTATTTCTGCATGTTTTGAGCTTCATCTTTTCCAGTTTAAAAGTCTTTCTTCATTACCTAAATGACAATTCAAAATTGGAAAAAAGTGATTCTATTCTTTCCTTTTTATCTGAATCTAGGTCTTTTTTATTCTTTCCCTTAATGTGAATGAAACTAACACACATTTTTTTTTGTCCTACAACATGTTTCCCACAATTCACCTAATTCTAATTTTAAGATTTCCAAACACTATTCTTGGAGGTTTGTGGCATTTTTTTTTTTTTTAGTATTTTTTTCTTTGTCATGTCCTAATCCTTGAGATTTTTTTTCTATAAAAATGTATCCTTCTTCTATTCATGAGGAATGGTGTGAAATTTGCATGTGTATCCTCAGAGCTAAACAGGACCATCACCAAAAACAAAGAATAAGGAATTGTGCTTGATTCGTTAATTATTTACTCACACAAATCGACCATTTAGCCAATATCCTTTTATGTAGAACAAGAGTCCCTTTGCAGACCTGGAGTAATGCTTAGAAAGTGTCACATAGGTTTTTTCTGCTCATCTTCTCTGGATTATGATCATTAGGAAGACCTCAGGTTAGTCCAGTGAAAAGCAATGCAAGAAATTTACCTTCTCCTATATTTTGAAGCCAAAAACTTGTATGTTGCTACAATATAAAGGACTTTGGTCACTTTTGCCTTTATAGTTACACCTGATTCCAAAGAAAATAAGTCATTTGGAGCACAAACCAGTGTTCAAGAAGTAGATATGGAGTGCCTGGTAAGTCAAGGCAGTTTCTAGCCATGTGGGAAATTCATGGATACATCAGTCCTAGTGAGTTAATGACATCAGAAGATAATGACAAGCCATCCAACATCTTTGTTCCATTGAATCTTAGAGACTGAATTTACTTGTCTTTAAAAATACATCTGTCAAAGTAATTTAACATGAGACTGGTAAACAGAAAGAGGTCTATTCCAGACTCAGAATAAATGAGTAACTGATATTGGACAATAGTCTTCAGTATGTTTCAAAAGAATGTCAGTAGTTTGCAGTAGTATATGTATATAGCAAACTACTGATTTTGGACAACAGTACCTACTTTCCTCTATCTGCAATCACAGACGTCAATAGAGAAAATGGTACAGGCTATGAAAAGACTAGTTATAATAGGGGCCCACTGCTATGCTAAAGCACAGCCACAGAGCAACTGATTGCATAAGATCATCTATTCAGCCCCTAATGAGCTGTTGTTAGAGCTCTGTTCAACCTTCCACTAGGCACCAATTATGTTTACGGTTAGCAGTTCGGGTACATATTGACTTCTCTGGAGAGTGGGTTTATGTGCAGAATTGTGGTGAATGGATCATAATCTGGCCTTCACGCCCTCAAAGTGCAGACTCCAGGAAAACCTGCAATATAGTTACAAATGCACTGGAAGAAAGAAAAAGGAAAGAGGAAGAAAAAACAGTATGGCGTAGGGGGCTGGAGAATTGGGTGGGGTAGGAGTGGAGGTTGTGTACTGCCTTTGCCGCCCCTAACAGGAAATTACAACGAATCCACAAAACTTGGCCTGTGACTAAAGAAGCATTTGTTCCCGACCATTAAACCTGGCTTGCTCACCAGAAGGATTTTAACAGTCCCTTTGACCATGTTGAAAATTTGAGGATGGAGATAATCCTTTTCACTCCTGTTTTTTGTTGGTCTGCAAAACTGTTTGAGAGATTGAACCTTGGGCATTTGTCAGTGAGGTCTAATGCACATTTTGCTCTCTTTCAATGGGTATTCAGCAGACTTCAGATCTATAAAAATTCGACTTAGTTGTTGCCTATTTTCTCATCTATGGGGGCTGGGCAACTCAGCGTTATCTGAGAGGTGCCAGCTGTTGCTATTACAGACAGCATTCAGTGGTTCACTTATCTGAATATGTACTGTTACTCTGCAAGATCTCAGGGAAGGAGACTTTGCTGTAATGGTGACGTGCTTCTTTTTTGATGGAGCTCTTGAATAAATATCATTTTTTAAAAAGGGGGGTTCTGAGTGACTGGAAGCATTTCTCATACACATACTGACTTCAGCAGCTGAGAGATATACAAAAATGCCTTATATATCCACAGCTCTACCAAAAATATATATATTGTTGAAACAGCAAATATCTTTCTAACTATACCACTGCATGTTATTCATGGTATGTATGAGAAAGTAATAATGACCTTCATTAATCTGATTGTAATTAACATGTTCAATATTAGATGATTATAAAATGTTGAACTGAATGTGCAAAGCTGATTCAAAAGTATATGGACTTTATTAAAGTCATTTAGTGTGCTTTAATTAGTAAATTATACCCTTCCGACCCCATGAGTGTGTTAGAATTTCACACACTTGCTTTTCACAGCAAAGGCCTGAGCTTAGTCATCACTTTCAATTAAACCAACACAAGAAATCAAGGCCTAGAGGTTAAGTGAACAAAATATTTTTTTAATTCCCAATGTATAAATAGATCTCTAATTTGTAAAATAGCTAATTACTCTCCACCATAGTGGACTCTAGCTATTGTTTGATAATTGAACCTAACGTCTGCACCTGTCAACTTAAACATCCTTAGACATTTAAAGGACCTTTTGAAAGCCTCAAGAATAAGGAAGTATTTTTTAGCAGGACCATTGTGACTTTTTTAAAATTGCAAATGGATGCTTTAGCTGAAATAATTCACATACCAGCTACATGGTAGCAGAAAGAAAATGAAAAAAAAAATGGTGTTTCTATTACCAATAAAAAAGACTAGAGATGGAAAAAAGCTACAGATGGAAAGAAAGGGTTGAAGACCACATGGGGCTGTGGGCCAAGAAAAGTAGTTTGATGCTGAGTGATGCATGGTTCCAGAAGTCATAATGGTTAAGGATGTGATGAAAAAAGGCACATAGCTATCTACCTTAAGGGCTAGAAAATGTCCTGAGAGGGAACAAGCAGTTTTAATTTGACCTAAAAATGTTAGAAGCAAGTTTTAAAATATAAAGAAAAATATGAGGATGTATTTATGTAATACAAACTACTAATTTGGAGAAGAGAAACCTGCTGAACAGGTAGAAATCTAAATTGCTAAATGTATTAAAGAAATGCAATTTCCCTATTTTAGCATATGTAAACTATTTTTTGCCTCATAAAGTATTTCCAGGTAGTATCCTACTGGATCCCCTTCAAGGATTGCAAGAGTCCTTCCACATACTCTTAGATAAGGGAGTGAATCATCCATAGCCTCTATTCCATCCTTAACTAGTATAGAGCTTCTGTTTGATACAGCTGTTTTAAACCATATCATTCCAAAAACCCTTCCTTAAATTGAGGAAAGGAAGGCCATGAGAAAACTGAGCTGAAATTCAAAGTCACTGGCATCAAGAACCTTGCAATTTAGAGGAAGAAGACAGAAAAGTCATAGTAGAAGTTATGAATGTTGCATTAGACTATGAGAGAAACATACATATGCATAGGGTGTCACTGGATTACAAAAGAGGGCATTTATTTCTCTCAGCCTGAACTGAAGTGCAGAGGACCTAGTAAGAAGGGGTTTCCTAAGGATGGTCACATGTCAGTTGAGTTTTTAAGGATGTGTGGGAGTTAACCAAGTATAAGTAGCAAGAATGGGCATTCCAAGGGTAGGTAAGGGTATTTCAGGGGTCTAGACACCTGAGGGAGATTGGTTTGCTTAGGGACCACATAAAATTCACTATAACTAAGTACAGAAGCCAGTGTCTTCTCCATCTTTAAATACCTCTTTTTTTTTAAATAAAAAAAAAAAATCTGCTATGCCTCATCTGTGTATCAGTTCAGTTTCTTCCCTCAAGTCGTTTAGTTAAGGTAGAGGGGAGGGACAGGAAAATCTTACTTTTCCATTAAACTGCAGACTGTATATAGTGCCTGTCATGTGCCAGGACTTGCCCATGGAGACCAAACTCCAGGAACTTGATCAACTCTGCTGAAAAGGAGCAGGTCGCTCAACTTCATCTGTTCTCTAAAACGCAGAACTCCCTCCACCTTCCACACTGCAAACTCTGCTAGCCACTTGCTTCTAGATACATGGAGAGGGCTGAAGAGACATATATTTCTTGTTAAATGAGACACTCAGAAATGACACAGACTCTATCCATAAGGCCAGAATTAGTTGGGAACAAAGGAATAAGAACTTACGTATATTTCTTCTCAATGTTTTCTTCTTTTTGGTTGATCTGACTATTCTGGATCTGACCTGAGGCCTGCCTGACCATCCTTTACCTCTAGTGTAAACAAAATTGTTGTACTATTCTTCTTCAGTAAGCTTGTTTAGTTCCTGCCCCAGATTGGGTATGATATAACCTTTGGGTACTAAAATTATTTTCATTTTATTATACTTAAAAAAATTTCAACACCAAGACATTCTATGGGCTTATTTTCATTCTCTAGAACTTGCAAAACACTGTGATTCATAGCAAACATCTATTGAGGGCTTTACTATGTGTCAGATACCCTTCTAACTGCTTTCCATGTATAAAATAATTTATTCCTAATAATCACTCCATAATTTATATGTAACTGTTACCCACATTCGATGATTCAATCAATAGCTTTAAAGCTAAGGAATTGGCAGAAGGTCACAGCTGGTAAATGGAAGAGCTGGTGTGTACATCCAGGCATTGTGCCTTCAGAGTTTGCCTTTTAGCCATAACATTGGACTGCTGAACCACTTTGTTATATGGTGCCTCAGTTGTACCATACTAAGTGTATAACTTAGAAAAGCTATTGATTGCATCTCCACTTAGGTCCTTTACTGTAACAATTAATAGATCAACAAATATTGAATGAGCAACATTTATGTTCCAGGCTCACTGTTTTAGGCATCTAGATACACAGGAGGAGAAATCATGTGGTCAATAATCTTATATAAATTCTCATAGTGGTAATGGAAATTACAGATCATGTGAAGCGGAACCTGTAGAAGATCCAAAAATCAAGTCCAATTTACTTATTTAGCAAAACAGAAAAATAAGATCCTAGATAAAATTCATTGTAAGCACACACACACACACACACACACACACACACACACACACACCTTACCTAAAATTATAAACATATTAGAAAAGTGTGGACACTGCATTCCATCCTATGTGTTTTGTCAATTATACACTATGAAGCACATAAACATGGACTATTTTAAAGGAAATCCTCTGAGCATGGTCTCACCTCTACAAATAAATAATTAAATTCTTGAAAAACAACTAGAAGTAAATTTGCCAAAATATTATCAGTGTTTACTTTTCCATGATAGTATGGTTAATTTTTTAAACTATTTTTTTACTTAAAAAAAGACCTACATTGGGGTGCCTGGGTGGCTCAGTCGGATAAGCAACTGACTTTGGCTCAGGTCATTATCTCACAGTTTGTGCATTTGAGCCCTGCATGTCAGGCTCTGTACTGACAGCTCAGAGCCAGAAGCCTGCTTTGGATTCTGTGTCTCCCTCTCTCTTTACCCCTTTCCCTCCCCTGTTCATGCTCTGTCACTCTGTCTCTCTCAAAAATAAACACTAGGGGCGCCTGGGTGGCGCAGTCGGTTAAGCGTCCGACTTCAGCCAGGTCACGATCTCGCGGTCCGTGAGTTCGAGCCCCGCGTCGGGCTCTGGGCTGATGGCTCAGAGCCTGGAGCCTGTTTCTGATTCTGTGTCTCCCTCTCTCTCTGCCCCTCCCCCGTTCATGCTCTGTCTCTCTCTCTCTGTCCCAAAAATAAATAAATAAAAAAAAAGGTATAAAAAACAAAAATAAACACTAAAAAAATTAAAAAGAAAAGACCTACATTAAAGATATACAAATAGAAAAAAAAATGTTTAAAATGAAAAAAAAAAAGTCTCCTCCTCTCAAAACAAAAAAAAAAAGTCTGAATGTTTAGAACCACTACATGTGCTGGTCCAAAATTCCTTGGAGTTTGATTTCATGCTCTATTGAAGTTCGTCTAAAGCTGAAGCCCCTCTGTTATCTTTTGACTACTCTAGATCATCTGAGAACACAAAGGGATTTCTCAGACTGTACCTACTTGACTTAGCTAATGACTCAACTCAACTATAGGAAAATGAGAGCAATTCCATATTTAGGAGCTATGCTCTGCAGGTTTCCCCTGAATAATGACTCTAGATTATTCCACGTGCTATGGAGAGCTTGCTTTCTCCTAAGAAAAGATGACTTATCAAACTGTGCTATCTCTTTACAAAATTGACTCGGCAAAAGAACTTAACAAAAATGAAAACAGTTTTGGTGCTGGAAAGGCCACACATATTTCCCAACAATGATTCCAGTAATTAAGGAAAAAAAATAAAGCAACCTGGAATTCTCAAATTGTCCCATTTTGTTAAATGGACTACAAACTGTCATTCCAACTTTAATATAGCAGTGTGGATAAAATTATTTTTCATTTTTGTGTAGAATTATGGTAGTAATAAAACCAATAGTGGATTTAATTCAGAATAATAAGAGCTTTTATAAGATGATAATCATAACGTTGTTACAAATTCATAGAAAACCATGGGTGGGCTGTCATATTATTTAGAGGAGAATTGGTATTGGGTCAATTAGATCATCTATCTCTCAGCCTTTGCTTACGGCTGACAACAAGTTCCGGGGGAAAGGGGTACTCGACCTAAAAACCTCCTCATTCAATCTCATGAGATTTCTTTAGGAATGAATAGTTTTAACACTTTGCCTTTAACTAAAGCCTACTCTAAACTGTAACACTTACAGTGGCTAGCAACTACTCATTCATTACATTAGCTAACAAGATCTGGTAGATTTACTCTATAAATAAGAAAAGGGAAACCCAACATAAATTTTATATAAAATTATTGTCCAGTCCTTGTTTTTAGAACATCAAAACCAATCAACCAAATAGAGGTCTTGCAAGCTAAGTATTCTTAATTTGGCACATCTCCCCAAATAGCTAATATCATAGAATAACCTACAATGAGAACATCTAACATGATTTTCCTAGTGATTTCCTCATCATAGTGAGGAAGCCTAGTGATTTTTCCTGAGCCTATCTACCCCATAGTGTGTTTGTGAGGATTCACAAAGTTAATGCAAGTAAAGCACTTACTTGCTGTTCTAGTATATATTTTCAGACAATAAAGGAATATGTCAAAGGAAAATGTGATTCAGAACAATGATGGTGATAAGCATTGTCATGATAATTATCAATTGTAAATATATATTGGCTTACCTTGAGGAACCACGAGACCAAAGATTCAATTATATTTGTTATTCCACTTGGTATATGATGTACCTTGACTAATTTAGAAAGGCAGTTTTAATAACAAAGCTTGGTACACAAAGAGTATTCTCATAAACTTTCATTTGTCTTAAGCAACATGATCACAGATGGAATCAGTGGCTTGTGGTTTAATATGCTCTGGTAAAACTCCTTCTCCACAATTAGTCAACATGATCATTTCAAAATTCAAATGGAATCTTCTTACCCAGTGATGAAACTGTTTATAGCTTCCCAATGGTCTTAACTTGGTGACCTAAACATCACTGGGTTTGACAAAGCCCTGCCTGGTGTGGAAACTAAGGTCTTCTTGAGGTTTACCTAACTGCCCCTCCTCTCTCCCATACATACTGGGCCCCTTTCAGCTCTTCCAGTGTAGACTGCTCCCCACTTCTTCGAGGCCTTGCCACACATTCTTCGCCATCCCTACTCATTTTGATTAGTCAGCTTAATGACATCCTCAAAGAGGTCTCCAAAGTGGAATGTGTGTACACTATGAGGCATGCAAGAGAGTCCTCTAGGCACTGGAAAGGGGATGGTGGTGGGAAGCTTATATTTCTGTTTATTTTTACCTAAACTGAAAGGGAAGTTACACTTTGAAAATATTGAAATATCCATAGGCAGAAACATATACAGGTAATTTACACGTAACAAATGCATATTTGGAGCATATGATATTAAAAAATGTGTGCAAGCCACTGCCTCAACTGTTATCTCATTATGTTACCTAATCATGAGTATGTTAATTGCTCAACTGTTTACGTCATCATGAATGTCTTCCTTGATCAATCACACTAAGACAAAAAAATTCTCCCTGTAGACTCATAGTATGATATACTTCTGTGAAGCATAATGGCAGTTGTAATTCTACATTTATTTCTGAGATGATTTAATTAATGTCTCTTTTCAATCACTGGACTCTCTAATGAGGGCAGGCACTGAGGTCTATTTTTGACCACCTTTTTTCTTTCATAATGCTTAGCATGTTGTCTAACTTATATAAGTGCTTAATTAATATTTAATGAACACAGAGGGGTGTGTGTGTGTAGCATATAAATGTATATGTATTTGAAATGTATAGTATACATCTGAAACGTACCTATGTATACGTATGTATTTGACACACTCACATCTGTGTGTACATATATTAGCCAAAATAAAAGCTCTTCAAAGGGAGAGCAGATTTTTTTTTTCCTTCTCTATTTGAAACCAATAGAGGCTTTCTCCATTTCTCTAGTTCCTTTTGCCATTGATTTCAGTGGATTATTTTTGTGTCATATGTTTATTTGCTATAGACTTGTCAGGACAAAGCTCAAATATCAGCTGGGTCCATGATGCCCTCAGTAATTGCAAAACTGTTTGCTGTAAAACAGATTAAGAGGCCCTACTCAGCAAGCATTGAGCCAAGTTCTTCCCTGGCTGCTTCAGGAACATGTGGCAGGGCTCTGTAATGTGATGGATAACATATGAAGTGTAGAGGGCTGCCCATATGCTGCTGCAATTTTCCTGTACAGGATGTGCTCTTTGGACTTAATAATGGTGATTTAGGATACTGGTGAAAATTCCAGTTCTCTTTAGGTCTCATTCAGAGTTCCCAGGCAGGGGGTGGCAAGCCTATAATCCTACACTGCAGGAAAGAAAATGAAAGAAGGGAAAAGAGACCTCTAGACTTGTATTAGAACTGATCAGATCAGTTTGTACTACCTGCCACAGAAAGAAACAGGTATCACTGCTTGAAAACCTAAAAATTGAGTAAAGGAATGCATGAGGTCACATAAAACCCTCCTAATCTGGGTTGGGGTTGGAGGAAGGAATGCTGGTTATCCTTATCTTTGTTTATCTTATTTCATCTGATATATAAACATATAAAACCAGTGGTGAGATTAGCAGAATACATGTTTGGGTTTTGGGAGGAGTGACAAGATGAACAGCAGTGCCCATGAAGGAGTGCTCAGGTTTTGGTGGGCAGGAAGTATGATGTGATGGGGATATGACTGATAATATTATGAAAAAAGTCAGGCTTTACTGATGAAAAAAAAATAGTTCAGAATGCTGAATTTTAAAGGATATAATCAAACTGGAAATCTTTTGGGGCACAGGGGTTGCTCAGTTGGTTAAGCCTCCAACTTGATTTTGCTCAGGCCATGATCTCAGGGTTTGTGAGTTTGAGCCCCACATCAGGCTCTGTGCTGACAGTGCACAGCCTGCTTGGGATTCTCTCCCTCCTTCTCTCTGCCCTCCCCCCACCTTAAATAAATAAACTTAAAAAAAATTTAATGTTTATTCACTTTTTGAGAGACAAAGAGAGAGAGAGAGAGAGAGAGAGAGAGAGAGCAAGCATAAGAGGGTCAGAAAGAGATGGGAGACACAGAATACAAAGCAGGCTCAGGGCTCTGAACTGTCAGCACAGAGCCTGACACGGGGCTTGAATTCATGAACCATGAGATCATGACCCAGGCCAAAGGCAGATGCTTAAGCGACTGAGCCACCCAGGCACCCCAATAAATAAACTTAAAAAAAACTGGAATAACTTTTAGGAGAGAGACTAGTACCATGAGATGGCACAATACCTATCTAAAATAGAATGGTTACAAACAGCAAGTCATAATCAGCATGTAACCAGGGGAAAGGAAAGCTCTGGAGGAATGTGACTGGTAGCATCAAGTAGAAAAGCATGTTCTGTGGAAGGAATATTAGGTGGCAAATTAGGCATATCCTAGACAGCCTTAAAAACCAGCACTGGGATCTGTGGGTAGTAGCTTCAGACACTTTCAACTCCATTTAAGGAAGGGTATTCTTAGGACTCTGTGATGACTGGGTAGACAAACTAAGGAAGGAGGGTGAGTGTGGACCGATGGAGGTGACCAGTCATAGTCCAGATTACTAGTTTCCAAAGATGCCAGATTACCAGAAACACCTGGGGGAACTACCTAACCATAACCAACCCAAGGCAAGTGATTCCTATGACTTAGGCAAAGTGTAGGATGATGTAGGCATAATTCAAACAGGCTGGGAAGATTATTTATTTTTTTTTTAATTTTTTTTTAACGTTTATTTATTTTTTTGGGACAGAGAGAGACAGAGCATGAACGGGGGAGGGACAGAGAGAGAGGGAGACACAGAATCAGAAACAGGGTCCAGGCTCTGAGCCATCAGCCCAGAGCCCGACGCGGGGCTCGAACTCACGGACCGCGAGATCGTGACCTGGCTGAAGTCGGACGCTTAACCGACTGCGCCACCCAGGCGCCCCTGGGAAGATTATTTCTAAGAGTCTCTTCATCTTGGAGATCTTGATTCTACTTTTTTTGTATAACTGCTAGAGATGGTAATAATCAAAGAATTGGCAAAGGAAAAAGGCATCATTGAAGATTTGAAAAAAAACTTAATGGTTTATGAGGTTTTCAGTGAGATTTTTTAGTTTCCTTAGGTGCTCCTATGTTCTATACTTTATTCTCTGGTTATGTTTGCCAACGTGGTCACTGGCAAAGAGAAGATATAAAGATTTTTGGTGGTCACGTCAACCATGCCACTTAGGAATTACTAAATTCCAGAAAGGACTTATATTATGACCCAAAATATATGGGGTGAAAATATTTCAGTGAAAGGGGAATGGGAGGGGAGAAGAGAGAAGATACATAGAAACCAGCAAGGGAGAATCAAATGAAATACATTTGGCAACACTTTTGGTGAATGCATAATGGTTGTGAGGACATACACTATGAAATGTTCTCAAACTTCACTGCAGATAGAGAATATTTGAGAAGTTTGTTAACATGCATATTTGAAGACTGTACCCAAGAGATTCTAATTTAGTAGGTCTTGGATAGTGCCATAAATGTGTGTTTTTAATAAGCAGAAGGAACAAATACATAGACCACATTTAGAGAAATTACAGTCCTCTCCCATAGAACTTTCCACAATGAGGGAAATACTCTCTATATGTGCTTTTCAATGAGATAGTACCTAGGCACATGTGCTTGTTGAGTATTTAAAAAGTAGTTACTGTAGGCAAGCAACTGAATTTTCAATTTTACTTAATTTTGAATATTTTAAATTTAAATAGTCACAAGTGGCTAGTAGCTGCCATACCAGAGAGCTGAGCTTTAGAATACACTTAGTTGGGGGACAAGGAACATCACTTTTCTTTTGCATTGTACCCACCATAGTGAGGAAGCAAAAGATACTAGATCTCAGTAAGAATAGCACAGAATAACATTTTTTGCAGGATGCTTCCGTTCAATCCACCACTGCATACAGCAGTGTGATTTTATATTATCAGAATAAACATTTTTATTCCTATCCCAGTCTGTAAATAGGAAGTCATGCCATATTCATAGAGTGAACTAAATGAACAATCTGTGGTTATCTCCATTTATTTGCATTTAAAATGAATGAGCACAGAACAGTGGGTGTGTTGTTGGGCCTTGTGGTGATCCCATCAGTTAACTTCAGGACTATTCTGCCTGTGGCTAATTAGGTCAGTCACCTTTGCCTTGGTTAGGTATTAGAAAGGGCTACACCAAGGCCTTGAGAAGCTCCCTAAATCCATAGATCTCCCATTCCTAAGTGAACACGAGGAATGCTGACTGCCAAGAAAGTCACAACAGAACAAATGGAGATTCCAAGCTATCTCCTAGATGGGTTTAGTGCCAATAAATATTCTAAATTAAAGAGCATCACGGTCTAGTATTCATGCAACAAAAAGAGGTGACGTAGCAGATTTTCCTTCAAAATTTAGTCGAATTTCTATGCCAGGTTTACTAGGGCTGTGAAGCATATCTCTATTGGACCTGTTCTGAGAAAATCATTTAGTTAAAAAAGCTAAAAAATGCACGCGTGCGCGCGCGCGCGCGCACACACACACACACACACACACACGCATACACACAAGCTAAATAGATGGAGTTTGGCAGGGGAGTGTGTGGCACAGTGGATTTAGAGGCTGGAATGAGAGTGCATAATCATGTCAAAATAACTCACCCCCAAACAGAGAATAAAATAAAAGGGAAGTAGGGCAGAAAAAAAGAACATTAATGGATCCACCTCCCTTGCCCCCAGAGACAAAGGTTCTTTCTCTACCCTTCACATTAGCATTTTGGCATATGAAAATGAATTCTGATGCTAGTCAATAACAAATTACTGCTCTCCTAACTCAAATCTTAGACAACTTCAGGTGGCTGGCAATAAGAGGTCTTAGAGAATTGTTTCCAGAAATTCTGTGATTGACAGTACACATATTTTGTGTGAGTTGGTTTTGGCAATATTTCATGACCTGCACAGCTTGGTGAAGTGGCCTGGTTCCTGGGAGAATCTTCCCTAGAAAAAGAAGGAGGGATGGATTCGGTAGCCGATGTCTCTAAATCTTTCCCCAACGAAGTCAGGATATAGTGAGGGTTCAGTTAGTTCATAAATTCATTCTTTAAGACTCCTTTTGTAATCAGTGCTGGGAAATGATTCCCCAGTGTAATGTTTTAAAAGGAGCTCCTCTACATAGTGCATCGCGGTTTCCTTTTGTGAGTAACCCTTTGTGGGCTCAAGTCCTTTGTCACAACTTTATAGACACAAGAATGGGAGCTCATAAGATAAGGTCATATACTAAGTCAGTGGTTCATTTAGGATTTAAATTCTGGTTTTTTGATGCTTACTGTCAGGCACATTTTATAATACTGCACTACGCCCTATCTTAATTTCCATGTTTCTAAGGAATTCAGCAAAAGAAGTTTACAGAATTGATTTAAAAGAAATAAAAACATCGGCATTACCTGGTTATGTGTGTTACTGTCACAACTCTGTCTTTTTGTCTACACAGGTGCGTAGGCATTTATGTGTGTGTGTACACACACACACAGACACACACAGACACACACACACTTTGCATTTCTGAAGCTTTAATTTCACAAGATGTCCCAGCCTTGATAAATCTCTGTGACCTATTGTTCTGGCAGCAATTCTAGGCTTTGTTCTCCTTCTCACAATGCCTACTGCACAGTTTCTTTATGCTTGTCATGGCTTGGCTGTCAGCCTACCTGTCCCCTATGCCTAGACTCCTTGCACACTGACCCCACTAGGATCAACAGGTCATTGGAAGTTCCTGGGTCTGTGGAAAAAGGGAAGGAGCTTGGAGAAGAGTGAAAATAACATGAAAAGAAAAGAAAAAGGCAGAAAGCCACACATAAATAGTTTACAGTTTTCAAAAGCTTTCCATTTGGGAATAAGAATCACACATGCATCCTGGGGAGTCTGGGTTGTCTAAATAGATTCATAGTTGAGGCTAAAGTTTGCCAGAAAAGGTTTTCAAGTATTACTGACTTTTGTTTTGCATTTTAACATTGTTCCCACAAAATTCTCAGCTTGAGTTTGGTTCTTTGAATCATGAATATGGTGAATATTTGAACAAATGTTGGATAATAGTCCTTTTTAACTCAACCACTCATCTTGCCTCTTACATTCCTGTTCTGTTTACTTATGCGAAATGCAGTTAACAACACGCATCTTGTTTCCATTGTCAGATTTAACACCCAACACTGCCCTATTAGGATGGATGGAACAACAGACAGCATGGTTAAATCCGCTGAAACTCTAGCCCATTCTCCTTCCCTTTCATTCCTGATTTCACCTCCTAAGAATTGTGCCAGATAGTAAAGAAAATGAGTGAGGACAAGGAAGAGGTTTTGAGGTGAAGATCATGTGGAGAGAATGTTTTATTGTAATTAATCTTGTCTCATTTGAAATCAACATGGGCTTGCTAATTCAACTAATGGATACAGAGTACCTTTATGTTTCATCACTTCAGATATAAGCATGCACATAATGCATTCTCTGCACTGAGCCTGGAGCTTAGTGAAGACAGTAACAGGAAACAGTATAATTGCCAGGTATATAGTGTTAGGGGACCACGAATTGTCCCTGTCTAGTACTGAGGTATCAATGAAGGTTTCCTGTAGGAAGACAACCAGGTCTGCCATTTAAAAGTGGATGGTCAGGGTGCCTGGGTGGTTCAGTTTGTTAAGTGCCCAACTTGAGCTCAGGTCATGATCTCACAGTTTGTGGTTTTGAGCCCCATGTTGGGCTCTAGGCTGTCAGCGCAGAGCCTGCTTTGGATCCTCTGTCCCCCTCCCTTTCTATCCCTCCCCTGCTTGTTTGTTCTCTCTCTCTCTCCCTCTCAAAAAAAAAAAAAATTAAAAAATGTGGGTGGTCTTTATCAACTATTGCCTCTCTATCTGAGCCTGACTCCTCACTTGCCCCTTTAAAAAAATATCCCATGCAGCTCTAACTTACCAGGGATAGTAGGTGGAAACATTCACTGAATCTAATTTTCCCATACTGATCACTATTGCTTTGTCCGGACATGAAGTTAGTATTTCTTTTTTTTTAATGTTTATATTTATTTTTGAGACAGAGAGAGAGAGCGTGAGAGAGCATGACCGGGGGCGCGGGGGGGGGGGGGGGCGGGGGGGCGCAGAGAGACAGTGGGAGACAGAGACAATCCAAAGTGGGGTCTGCACTGACAGCGGTGAGCCCGATTTGGGGCTTGAATTCATCAATGATGAGATCATGCCAAAACCAAAGTCAGACACAACTCTCTGAGCCACTCAGGCACCCCATAAAGTTAGTATTCCTGAACAGGGAATGGTCCTACGATGAAATTCTATACGTTCAGCATATAAACCAAGTCTACCTACCTTTCTCCCTTTGGCTGGAGACAAGAGGTGGTCTCAGAAGCTAGAGCCTTATCTGCAGCCACATCTCCTTGGCCAGAACCTGGCTTTACCCTGCTTTTGTGCCCCATCATTGCGCTCCCTCCTCTTGTATTAAATCAATAGTTTATGACATGTACAAGGGAAAGCTGTAAATTTAATTTTGTCCCCTGCAGTGCGATTCCTATCTTGTTTGCTGGGAATATAATGAATGTGTTTGCCCTCCAGACCCCCCACCCAGTGGAGCAATTGGAGGATAAAGAAAGAGAAAATAGCAAAGCACAATTAGGTAGATGGATTAAAACTGGATTAATCAGAAGCCTGAATAAAGATAGGCATATGGCTTTTGTGTGTGTGACTGTGTATGTGTGTATGCGTTTGTGTATTTTTCCCCCCAGAAATCCACTAGATAGGCGATGATATTTAAAGAAAATTTGGGCTCTATCTGTGCCTTGGAAACTTAAGAGTAGTCCAGATAGCTTATTTTCAGTTATGTGAGAAATGTGAGCAGAACAGGCTAGCTGTAATTGACCCCATAGGCCTAATCTACTGTAACCCCTCCCCCTTCTTTGCTTCTATGCAGCAAAAATGCCCAAGCTGCTCATCACGAGGGGCCCTGCATTGCTGATCCCTTGAATGTCTTCTCCCACTCTATATATGATTAGCTTCCTCCCATTGGTCCTCAGCTCCCTTCGCACCCCACCCAGGCTCTCCTGATCCCTTTAGCCCTGTTGCATAATCTTTAAAGCCTTTATCATCTGAAATCCTCTTGTAGCTAGCTAGCTAGATAGATCGATAGACAGATAGAGATATCTTTATCTAGATATAGCTACATCTATATATATGTATGCATTTTCTTCTTTTAAAAATTTGTTTCTCCACTAGGATAAGTTCAGTGGGGGCAGAGAACTTCTCTGTTTTATTCCCTATGCAGTCCCAGAGACTGCCATAATACCCATCATATACCATTCTTCACTGACCTGCTGAATCAGTGAATGAATAATATATTGAGGTAACAGCTACTCAGGAAAAAAAAAAACAAACACATTTCAGCAGTTTTTGCTATTGTAACAATACTCCAATTGATCTCATCACAGCTGCCCTTTATATAGCACTTGCAACATGCCAGGCCCTGTTCTAAGTTCTTTACATACTAACCTATTTAATCCTTACAAAAAATTTAGGAGGCAAGCACTATTATTATCCCTATTTTTGAGATGAGGAAACTGAAACACAGAGAATGCAGAGTGCTTCAGTGACTTTGCCATATTCACAGAGTTACCAGGAGGCAGAAGTAGCATTTAGACTTATGCCAGAGAATGGCTCTTAGGGTCTGTACTATATCATCTCTTAACTCATATCATTATCATTAGCAACGGCAGGCACTCAGCACAAATAAGACAACAATAACACCATAGGGCCCAATGGGTATGGGTGTGTGTGTGTGTGTGTGTGTGTGTGTGTGTGTGTGTGTGTGTGTTTGGTGATTGCATTGGACTACAGGCTCCCAGAACACATAGTCATTGCTTTCAGAAAAAAATCTAGTGTAGAAGCTTAGAGTCCATCTGCAGAGTCCTATGACCTGAAGTTGCATCATCAAACATAGTCAGCCAGTCAGCATAGACCTGTTTTTTGTTTTTTCGTTTAAAATAAACTGTTTGTTTATTTTAAGAGAGAGAGAAAGGGAGAGAGAGAGAATACCAAGCAGGGTCTGTGCTGTTAGTACAGAGCCCGACACAGGGCTTGATTTCACAAAACATGAGATCATTACCTGAGCCGAAATCAAGAGTCAGATACTTAACCAACTGAGCCAACTACACACCCCTAGATTGCTTAGATCTTAAGCAATTTATGTGGCTGTACTGCATGTCAGTGAAGACATTTCTTCACAGCATCATTTGGCCTGAGAGACTGTTACACAAATCTACTCTTCAAAAAGGTGAAGAGAAAGATGTTTGTGTGTGTGCATGTGTGTGTGTAAAACTATGAAAGTAAGTTGAAATGAGAATGACCTCAGGATCTTATGAAGCATATATAGCCTTTGTACCTGGTCCATATGTCTCTCTATCCATCGACCCATCCATTCATCAAATACCTGCTCATCACCGTGTAAGTGATGGAAGCAGTGGATGTAAACAGAGACCAAGGCAGACACTGCGCCTGCTAACATGGAGATGCATTCTGGTATATATTGTTCTCAACACTTCCTGGCCCTCATCCCATATGTGAAGTTTTTATGCAGTGCCAATTTGTAAACAGGACAGAGAAAAATCTGTGTGTGAGTGTGAAGACCGAAAGGGAGAGCAGGAACAGAGGCACAGCCCTCAGAAAGAGAAGCCCTGGGTAATTGGTAAAGGAGTGGTGAGAGGAGAGTGGGGGTATGAAGCCATCGGTGGAAGTAGGGGACCTGGGGAAGGAATAAAATCACTGAAGTAATGACAGCTTTGTCCCGACAGACTCAGCAGGTGAATCCCATATGCCCAGGACAAGTGGGACTGTTCATCTTGAAGCATTTTTGGAAGTGTTTTAAGATATATTAGTGGCAATAAACAAATTGTTCAAAGTGTATCTTTTTCTAATGAAAACAAAAGCTCCACTAGCCCATCACCCACCCCTGTGCTTGTTCTGGGGAAGATACCTTGGGAGCTTTTCTTTCTTTATAAACCAATGGGTCTGTTAGGGTGTAGGAGATGATATCCCTGGAGGGCGGCTGTCTCTGTGCCATGGTGAGTGGCAGAACTATGGCTGCATTTCCCAAGAATCAAAGGACATTAATTTACATTTGAAATGAGAAGGAAAAAAATCCATCATTTTATTGTCAGTTTTGTTCCAATCAATCCACCCCTCACCAGGACTGCCAAGTAGACCTTTGATAGAAATTCATCCAAGAAATAGGATGTAAAATCTTAATGAGATTGTTTTGATGTTTACAACCTCTAAGAATGTCCCCCAAATGTCATGTGCAGGGAGGCATTTTCTTCTGCATATACCTGATCCCTGAGCATTAACTTACTGAATCCTGACAAGGCTCATTGGAATACCCCTGGCTATGCAATATGTCCTCACCCCTGCAGTGTGAGTTGACAGGGCAGAGGACAACCTCGATGACCTGAACATCTCCCCCACTGATGACTAAAATTCCACTACTATTGATCAATATTTAGGGGAAATCAAGGAGCCATTATGGATTAGATACTTATATGTTCAGTTTCTCAATTTAATTACCAAAAAGCACAGTACAATTCATTATATACTTATAAATACTAAATCTAATTCTGCTTTCTTACTGGTACCTTTTTATAAAATGGAAATCTCCCAAAAGGAACAGGTACAGAAGACTTTAAAACTGATTTGTTGATCAAATGGTTTTACCCCATATACTTACAAGTCAGGAAAAGGCATATAAGAAAAATGGAAAAGGCAAGAAACATTCAAACTTGAATTGCTTTTTTTCCCTAAACTGCCTCTAGTGAATTTAGTAGTGGAACAATTGTTCCTGAAGACCCTTTGCTATTTTCCAGTTTACATCCTTACCAGGAAACAGAATGAGAAAGACAGGCTTAGGCAAGTGCTGTGCACAGAGCCTAAGGCGTTTGCCATATATTAACCTTCCAGAGCCTGCTTTCTTCCCAGCGCACACCCTTCTCTTTCTCTGCCTCCTACCACGAAAGGTGTAGTGTTGAACAATACAGTCCTTTTACGTGTTTCCAGGAAGTCTGGAGTCCAACAATGCCAACAGAAAGCTCTCTACTCGCCGCAGAGAAAGCTATCACTGTTTAGGAAGAAGGCCCTCCAGAAATGAAAGTTATTTTTATAGCTTTGTTCTTCATTTGAAAAGAAGGCCCCCAAACGATAACTCTGTTTCTTTAAACTCATTCCATTATTTGTAGAAACAGAAGAATCATTGATGATTTCAGCTGAAAGGTATTAAAAATCTAATTTGTTTTTCTCTCTACACATTCTGTTGATTACTGTCAATGGGTCTTGTGGAACTAGACTCATCTATTTTTAATGCTTGCCACTCAGTACATTTTTAAGACAAATGGCTATGAGTTTGAGTAAAGCTTGGGCCTCTTGTTATAGGCTGTAAACACCAATGGTGGGCACGGACAATTTACTTAGCCAAAGCCCACAGCTATTGATAATTGGTGAGCTTAAACTTCATCTATGAGAAATCATGATCATACAGCCACCTCTCCTGTTAGATGTTAATCCAATTCTCATGTTTTTTGGATTTGTGTGTTTTAACCGTAAAATTTACATTTTTCAGACACCAACATTTTTCTTGTTCCTCTTCAATAAGGCAGTACAATAACACACACACAAACACACACACACATATTTAAGACTAGCCATATGGGTAAGCATAACTAAGTAAAATTCAATTTGGAAATTCTTTCAACCTGCATTAAAAGCAAGACAATGTAAGAAAAATGTCAACATTTTTGCTTTTAATTAGCTTAACTTGTTGTATAAATCAATCAGAGGAGACCATTATTTTTTATTCAATCTAGTTGCTTAGTGGCATTAGATAGATGGTGTAATGCACTTGCTATCCCTCTGTTCTTTGACTTAAGGAATGATAGAGATAGAACTATCTGTATCTATATGTTGTTTTTATTGTAAAAGGTAAAACTTGCTTTGTGTTACAGGCATTGGATAAGCAGGTAATTTTTCAACAAGTATTTATTTATTTATTTCTTTTGAGAGAGCGAGAGAGAGGGAGAGAGAGAGGGGGTGGGACAGAGAGAGAAACCCAAGCAGGCTCGTGCTGTCTGCCCAGACCCAATGTGGGCCTCGATTTCACAAATAGTAAGATCATGACCTGATCTGAAATCAAGAGTTGGACACTTAACTGACTGAGTCACCCAGGTAACCCTAGGCAGGTTATTAGTAGGTAATATTTTTATGATTGGGAAAGACAGTTGTGCAGGGTGTTTAAGAACATGATCTTCAGAGTCTCGTATACTGGCTTCTGCCTCTTATGTGCTATATGACTGTGGCAAATTAGTCTCTCTGACCTTAGTCTAGATAGGGGTATAATAAAACCTATTTTAGGTTGTGAGGGTTACATAAGATAATATGCAACACACTCTCTATGATAAGGAGTTGGAATAGCATTCAATATACCAATCAGTGCTTGGATACTTTTGACTGTAAAAGAAGAGAAAATCCTGACATAGGATTTAGGTAAAAGCGATATTTCTTCTCTCTCATAAGGAGTGTAGAGGTGGGGCACGCTCCATAGGGGCCTGTTAGATTTTTGGCTTTGCTTCCCTGTGGTTCCCAGCAATTTCCTCTTTTCTGTGTTAGTTCAATACTCAAATAGAAGAATGGTCTCTAAAATATTCCCAGCAATTTTTTTTTCTCACATCTCATTGGCCAGAACTGGGTCATGTGCAGAATAAAATAGTGGTTAAGAATATGAAAACTGGCATAACGGGCTTGAATTTTTGAATTCAGTGTTGCAATTCATAGCTGTTTATCTCTGGGAAACTGCTTCATTTCTGTGTCTCAGATTCTTTACCTATAAAATGAGGATGTCAATATTACCTTCCTCATTAGATTGTTGCGATGATTACATGGGTTAATACAGAGCAAACAATTTGAACTGTACCTGGTATGTAACAAATGTTTAATAAGTATTTGCTATTTTAAATTCTAAATAAATCACTGAGAAGAAGAATTGGTTGATTTAATCACAGTTTAAGGATCACTTAACTGTGCTCAAGTAAGGATCACTTTTTACTGAATCATGTGGGTGAATGGAAATTTTAACAAAACTTAATTACACTAGGTAGGAAATCAAGTCTGATCACCACATTCAAAGCACTAATAATCTTACTATTCCTATTTTATTTAATAACATCACCACATTACCCATTTCTCCAAATAAAGATCTATTGACTGAACTATGGGTAAGACCTACCTGAAGATTTTATTTTTCATCTATTATTTTGAACGTGAAACATACTTTAGTCAGCAAGTATTTTTTTTTTTTTAAATACATGTGCATGACTACTTGTCACCAATGACATCACTGAAATAGGACTAGATTCTAGTCTTGAGTTGTTTTAAGTCTGCTGTAGCCACTGAGCCGAGCGATCCAGAATATCTGAGCCCTCATATCCTCTAAGGAACCAAGATCTACGGGCTCTGGTAAGGTAAGGTTAACAACAAAATGGAACTATGAGAGGGAGGAGTGTAAAACATAGGTGGAGAAGCAGACAAACTCCGGGGATGAAGGAAAGAAATTATTTATCTATATCTAGAGTTGAACATGGTGCCCAATACATGGTGGTTTCTCAAAAAATGGCTGATGAATAAAGTAGGGAGTGAATGAACAAGCAAGGTTCCTTTAAGAGGGGAGGATGTATTCATTCAAAAACATTTTATTTGCATGCAATAAAATAAATTAATTTGGTGCACAGTGCTACTAATTTTGACAAACGCATTCAGTTATTGACCACCAACAGAATAAAGATTACATCCTCCCTCCAAATTTATTCAATAAGTATCAATTAACCTATATCCTCTCAGATACTGGGCAAGTATTTAGTTACAGGTTAATGAATAAAGAAGATAGGACCTCTGAGGATACAGTGATGGTAACTGCCTGTTTGTGTGTTCACAATTCTCTGTAACTTGATGGAAAAAAGAATTAAAATCTGACCAGGCAGAATAGGTGAGAAGTAAAACTGGATATTTAGCAATTCCATGGTTTTAAGGGTTTTCTTTAAAATTTTATCAAAAACCAGGGGCGCCTGGGTGGCGCAGTCGGTTAAGCGTCCGACTTCAGCCAGGTCACGATCTCGCGGTCCGTGAGTTCGAGCCCCGCGTCAGGCGCTGGGCTGACGGCTCAGAGCCTGGAGCCTGTTTCCGATTCTGTGTCTCCCTCTCTCTCTGCCCCTCCCCCGTTCATGCTCTGTCTCTGTCCCAAAAATAAATAAATGTTGAAAAAAAAAATTAAAATTTTATCGAAAACCTTTAACTAGAACAACCTTAATTATCAGCATCTCAGATTTTTGTAGACATAAATATTTCCATAGGAACTAGATGCATATATCTGGAATTTGCTACTGAGGCTTACCAAACATCTGATATTTTTTGTTTAAACTTGTACTAGAGAAGAGAGAACGTAGTGAAGATAAAGACGGCTTCAAACCTAGGTTGAAGAGCAGTTGAAAACTCCCCAGGAAGATGCAAGCAGTATTGTAGAGAGGATATGGGATAGAAATGTAAGCACCTAGTTGTTCTCAAATATTCTCTCAAGAAGGCTTGCTTTCAGAATGATTAGTGCTATCGATATTGTGTGCCATGATTGAAGCTTTGCTCTATAACCTAAAAGTGAGGATCAGTTTACTCACATTGACATTACTGAGTGAAGCGCTTTCCCCCAACCCCCATACAGGAGACAGAATAAAGTCTCCACACTTACAGTGACTACGGAAAATAGAAAGAGAAATGACTGAAAGGAGAGAAGAGAATTTTATCTTCTCAAGTAAGACACAGAATAAAGTAAATTATCAAAAATGCCATTTATTAAATTCTCAAAATTCTTAATATCGACTTATTTTAACATGCATGAATTTTGTTAGTTAAGAGCCACATTAGCTGTCCTAAACACCAGTTAAGCAGAGGAAGCCCCTATTTGCATTAAATCCTACTGCATTTTTCTTAATTGCTCTTCCCAAACTTTGAAATTATAGAGCATGATATGTACTGTGACGTTTTCAGTATGTCAATTAAGTGGCTATACACTGATCAACTTGTAGACAACAAAGTTCTGTTAGAATGACATTCATGATGACTCTAGAACTTACAATCCAGTGGCATATGTCCACTAATAATTCAGGACTTAAACAATATATAAATTATTCACCATTACCTCCTATTAGTACTTTCTTTATAGCAGGAATAGAAATATTTAAACTTAAAGATGAAATCTCTGTCTGTCTCTATCTTTTTATGGTGTGCATAACATATTTTTGATTGCCCATCAAATATTTTTAAAACCCAGAAAATTGTCTTACTGGATTATAAAAGAATATTAAGGGCAAGTGTTTTCCTTGAAGGTAAAGATCGAGTTTATTTAACATTTCATTTGATGTCTGGCATAATAGACTAAAAAGAGAAAAAAACATTTTATTTTTCTTAAGCATTGGAAAAGCAATCTTCTGTTTCTTTACCCTTCTTCCTCTACTTCCATCTCTTCTTGCTCAGAAGATGCATTTCACACAGTTACATTGTTAGTGGACAATGTATTTCCTACCATTTGTGAAAAAGTATCTAGCACTTTGATTAAACAGTTTTTGGTCCCCACATTCCCATACTTTTCAAATCTGACAGTTTAATTTCCAGACTCGGAACTTCTCCAAATCAGAAAATGCCAGATTTGTGCATTGTCACAGGTAAAAATCAAAGCAGTCTCATTTATTTCCAAAGTCTGTTTAGCTGCCTCTGGACATATTTAATATTATGACTCAAAAGATTATTTCTTACACCTTATGGCTGCTGTATGAGGAACCATTGCAATTAGTTCTTATAAACTTTCCAAGACAACATAACAACCAACACTATTATGACTATTGGTAATGACACCTTGCATTTATATGGTGCCTTTTATTTGAACTGATCCCTACATATTCTACAAGCTATATTCTTGGGTATCACTTCACCCATCTTCAGTATGCAGCCACCTTAGGGTAAAAAGTAATAGCTGTTTAACATAGCACAGGCCCACAAAACACCACATTAAAACTATCATTCTCTCTTCAAATCTTCAAGGGGATTTTATAATAATAGCAATCATAATAGCTATGCCTTTTATTATGCTCATTCTTTTGCCCTACTCATAGACCAGAGGCAGCATTCAGTAAGAAAACACAACCTCACTAAAAAGCACCAAAAGAATTAGCTTATAAAATTATTGGTCATCAAATCCAGTCATATCTCATATTTATCCCTTCTTCAGTTTCTCAACCATGATAATGAGCAACTTACTACATTACAAGGGGATTTTTGGTTCCAACTTTCAGATTGCTTTCTTATCTTTCTGTTGTTCCGATACAACAAGCTAACTCTATCTCAAAATACAATATTCACTTAACCTATATCATGTAGAGTGGTTTCCCATTGTCTACCACATCATATACAAGCTCTACTAATTTCCTTTCAAAATCGCTTTCATCCTGCCCATATTCTGTCTCTTTTCCATTCTTGTCTTTTAACTTGACTATGTAAACCTGACTAGTTATCCTTTGCTTCAACCCATTTGCCATCACCTGGTCTTATTCTTTTGGTATCTCACCTTTTTTCATTGGCCATTGCCATTCCTCTGCTACCTACCTTCATAAATGGCTTCTCCATGAATATAATGACAAGCCTAGATGCCAAAAACTCTTCCTTAATAAATAATTCACTACTGAAATGATCCTTTAGTCTATGTGGTGATCTTTTCTCATGGTATATCAAACTGTATCAAGACATCTGAGATTATCATTCTCTAGTATTTCTTAGGTCTCCCCAATTAGATTATGCTCTGCAAAGCCTAGGGCATTTCCTCTTATTTCTTTGACTTTATCAAAGCACCTAGAGCAATATGGGAATCCATAAAGTACTAAATAAACATTAATTAAATGACTATATAAAAGGCATATGCCTGAAGAATATGAAGAGGAAACACACCTGTGGCAGAACATGTGCATACGCAAATAGAATCACATATGCACACATCTTAGAATAATTCCTTTTTTTTCTTTTCGGAAAACAAAAACAAAAACAAAAATATTGGGTCAAAGTGGGTGTCATAGAGGTACAGGCATCTTTGCAGGGTGGCTCACGATGAAAAAATTACTTTGTTAAGAAGGAGAGCCAAGTTTCCTGACTTTCAGGACAATGCAAAGAACATTGTGATAATGGTTATAGTAAATCCAATGAAAACTTAAATTGAAGGATGTGAAAGCCTAACACCCAAAGGCAAACTTATTTTTCTGTTTATAAAATTGCACCCTTGTGCAATAACACAGAATCATAAAAATTAAGAGGTGGAAGAAATTTTGGAGGTCACTCAGTTTAACCCTTTTCTTGATGCAGGAATTCATGATATAATATTCCTGCTAAAAATAATCCCCCACCTTGATAGAGCTCGGCATGAAGCTCAAAAAAACCTGCAATATTTCAATCATTTTCCTCAATGGTACAGTCAGAAATGCAGACATATAACAACTGGTATTTTCAGACATATCATTGAGTACCCTATATGTGCAAATAATTGCACTAGAAACAGTGGGAAATGGAGCAATTCACAGATTGATGAGAAATAAATTTGGCCCTCAAAAGAGGCAAGAAGGTACAAGTCTGCAGAAAAAAAAAAGACACGAAAGAAAAATGAAAAGGCAATGCTAAGTTTAGGACTACTGTTAGAAGTAACTGCTTTATGTTAAAATTGGAACACAGTACATTACTGACAGAGTACTGAATATCTAAGAACAATTAGCAGCATTTCATGATCTTGCCCAGTCTCAATGTAACCACTGACACAGTCTTGTCAAATTAAAGATGCACCGACCAACCAAACCAGCCAACAACTAACCTATCAACCAAGTAACCCAAGGCTCTTCCTTAGTATCAGAGATAATGGATATCAAAAAGTAATACTCACTAAGGTGCGTGTAGTTGGGTAACTGCCTTAGTCCATTTAGGTTCAAGCTGCTATAACAAAATGCCAGAAACTTGGTGGCATATAAACAACAGAAATTTATTTCTCAATGTTCTAGAGGCTGAGTCCAAGATCATGGTGCCAGGATGATTGTTTGAGGGCCCTCTTCCATATTTCAGACTTCTTGTATCCCCAGAATATGGAAGGGACAAAGGATCTGTCTGAGGCCTCTTTTAGAAAGGCACTAATCCCATTCATGAGGGCTGTGTCTCAGTCACCTCATCACCTCCCAAAAGCCCCATCTACTAATACAATCACCTTTGTGAATTCAAATTTCACATATGAATTTTGGGGAGACATGATTATTGTGACTATAGCAGGGACCATATCCAACTTTTGTTTGTTTGTTTGACTAGTTATAACTAGCAATATATCTAATATCTGGCACATAGAGGGACTCAGTAAATGCTCATAGAATCTTGAACCATATTATGAGTGGAAGTGGGTGTGAAAGAAAGCAATAACATTTTACCTCCATAAGTGACTTTCAGGTGGAATGGTCATCAAGAAAAACTAGAAATGAGTGTTAAAAAGCCTCTACTATTTGAAGGATTGCTTAAGGTTAGTATCACTCCATAACTTTCTATTTATTCTCTAATATAGTTGATTTAACTTTTTTTTTTAAGCTTTGGAAATGTTGTACGTGCTGTTTTCCAAAGTAAACTCTTATTTGGAACCCAAGTTTTATAAGATAGATAAAAACAAAACTGGCAAAAATTGCAGCTCTTCTCATAGGTAACATCTTGAGAAGTCTTTTAAGAATGTTAACAGTCCTGGGACTAACAGTTTAAAACCCACTACTCTGGAAGACTCAAGAAGTACACTGCAGTTCTAAGGTGCAGCGTTTATGAACTTGGGTTGCAGCTTTGTATGTGACACTGATGATACAAAGGAACAGTAATTCCCAAGGCTGACATTTCTGAGTTGTAGTATGTCTCAGAGATTTAGAAAAAGGAATTTGTTTGGATTCTACATTTTATAAGGGACAAGGGAAACTAGTCCAGAATCAAAGGGGGGAGCACTTCACTCTGATCAAAGTAAATAAGGATCCATGTACTACGGGGGATATGAATATGCTACATAAGAAATCTCCCACAAGGCAGGCATGATGTAGCCTTCTTGAAATTCAGTAATTGTAAAATGGGTCTGAAAGTTTTATAATGTAGACAAAAGGGTTTTCTGTGCATTTTACAGGGTGGAATGTCAGAATGTGAGCCTGATCAGGAGAGAGTATAAATAGAAAAAAATTAATAAATAAAAACAGTTCCTTAAGAATTGCCAAGGGATGAGAACTAATAAATCTTGTTGAAGGTTCTTATGAAAATAGATCTCACAGGGAAAAAAGAGGGGTAATTTTATCAGATTCTTCTAATGGCCTAGATGAGATCACCCTCAAAAATCACTAAAAATAGTCACCCATATATTGAACACCTACTATGTGAAAATAGAGATGCAGAAATCAATAAAACTTTGCCTCCGTCTTGTGGGAATTCACAATTTAGAAAGGAGAGGATAATGCTTCCATAATAAGCTGCTAGGATACGTGGCAGATCACGTTAAATTCGATCAGAGTACTCTATACTAGAAGTAAAATCAATGGGGAGTCTCAAAAGTAGGAGAGGAGTTTAGATTTTAAATGAAAAAATGAGAAGACACTGAAAGCAAGGGACATACATAATAACATCTGTCTTTAAGAGCAGTCATACTGATATTCCTGTGTATATGTGTATGTGAATGTGGGCACACACACTTATAGATGCTGGTGCACGCACACACATGCATGCAAAAGGTCAGTTGGGTGTCCAACTTCGGCTCAGGTCATGATCTCATGGTTCATGATTTTGAGCTCTAGGACTGGCTCTGTGCTGACAGCTCATAGCCAGGAGCCTGCTTCAGAATCTGTCTCCCTCTCTCTCTGCCCCTCCCCCACTTGTGCTCTATCTCTCTCTGTCTTTTCAAAATAAAAGGAAGAGACTTAAAGCAGACAGGTCAGATAAGAGGCAATTATAGACTTAGGCCTTATTACCTAAACCAGGGAGATGGTAGAGAGAGTAGGAAGGGCAGGATGGATGAGGGGGTGTTTGCTATAAATGCTAAGAAGATGTAGGATGAATTAAGACGTGTAAGTAACAGTTATGTTACGCCCCTAAAAAAGACTACCAATGAAAAAGGAACACATTCTTGGCACTTGGGAGCCCAAGATAAACCAAATCCATTTCTCACCCTGACTATTTTAGCTTCTAAAATAGATAGTAATAAAAGAGTCAAATCTTAAAATTAAACAAATAAAGAAGATATTAAGGGGGCATTTTTGGATAAAACTATCAGTTCTTTCTTGGTAGAAAACTCCCTACGTCAGTCCGCTTTAAGTGATATATGGTCTCATGGTCTTTTCTCTCCACCCCCGCCCCCTCCTGAAGCATTCTGAATCCTTGGAATTCTATCAGATTGAGCTTTAATTACTTATACTTCATGAAGAGGTGTTGTATTCTGGTGCCCATGCAAGGGTCTCAGCTACTCAATTTTTAATACTTAAAAAAAAAGCCTCTCGACAGTGGTGGTCTCCTGAAGAATGGCCCCTATGATTGCACCATAGTTTAAATTTCTCCAAGAATACAAACAGGTTGAAAACAAGGACTTCTAGACCAAGGCTATTTCCTGCCTGCTCTTGCTGCCCTAGGCTGCCACCACAGTTCCCACAAACCACAAAAATATTTGAAGGTATCTCCTGGAAACAGTTTCATCTACAGTAACTGCCTCATATCCTTTTCCTCAACTTCTCAAACAAATATACTAGTAAGATCACTTGGGTGCATAACTCCTGCACTCACGTACCTTCCATGAGAAATCCTGTCCATGCTTTATACCTGAGCACTGGAAGATGAAGTTCAGTAGATGGAGATGGTTAGAAAGGGGACAAATGATTAATGATCATGCTTGACAGTCCCCAAGGATATTAATATCAGAAAAATGTAATAAAATTGTACCTAGTCAATTGCTGTTAGAAAGAAATACATTTGACTTCCAAGTCTCTTTAGTGATTGTTCTTTTTTTTTTTTTAATAGCATGCTTGTACTTGGCCAAATAATTAGTACTTATTCTAAGTATGTCTATCATATTTACAATAGCATTATAACAAACAGCTTGGGCTCAGTTCTAGAAATGTTTATTCATTTTCAGTCCATAATTTTTTCATATGACTAATGTTTTTAAGATTATATCCACATACTTAGTCTCCAGGACATCAGAGGGTTATGTACAATGAACAAATAGCAGGTATCATGATTTGTGTTGGGGGCGTAACCCTGGATTAGATGGACATAGTCCCTGACCTTGAGGAACTTAGAGCTCACTTGGGGCAGCTGACAGATACTTCAAAAATAACTGCTCAAATGAACATGTGATTACAATTGTGATAAGGGAAAGACAGGCAAAATACATGATGCTTTTGAGAATGCATTACCAGAACTTGAAGATATGAAGGTCTGAAGGTTTAGATTTCTTGTTCCAAATGTTTTCGTATTACCATATTTTTTCTGAAAACCCAAAGCATTACAGATGGTACTAAATTAGTTAATTACCTGTCATGGCTGAGAAAAGAGCTGTTCCATCAAGAAGACTTCTGGGAAGATGAAGAACATGGACAGCATCACTTGAAACTACTTTTGGCTATTATAGAAGGAAAATGATCCCAATTTCCCCATAGGTGTAATAAATTACTCATCTTCACGGTTGAGGAAGTTAAGCTGGAGTAAATATGAGATATGACTGGATTGATGATCAATAGTTTTATGGGATAATTCTTTTGGTACTTAAAAAGTTATATTTTTGTTACCAAATCATGCCTCTAGTCTGTAAGTAGGGCAAAGCAACAGCATAATAAAATGCATAGCTATCATTTTTTGCCATTATTACAAATCCCTTTAACCCTGTGAGGAGAGAATAACATCTTGATGTGGTGTTTCATGGGCTAGCTATTACTCTTTGCTCCAATGTGAAGGCATCTGAAGGTGGGTGAAGGGATTCATAAATAGAGTTTGTAGAATATTGAGATCTGCTTAAGAAAACGGCAGCACATGGGTGCTATCAAAAACAAGCCAAGAACGGTCCACAATGATTTTCATAGGGTTTTGTACTTCAAATAATTATTTAAGTCTTTAGTCTCTAATTAATGCAGAAGTTTCCTAGTTAGCTTACTTCATCCAGTTATAATGATCTTTAAAAATTAGTACATTGCACAATAATTCAAGTAGTCTTATCTGACTCATTATTTTAACTTTCTGATTCTTCTCTTCATTAGAATTGTACTAACATATTAACAAAGGACAGATTTCCAACCCATAGTGAAAGATGCTATTCAATACCTAGTTCACCCAGTTGTCAGACTCAAATATAAAAGTTGATGTAAGGGAGGGACATTGGTAATGAGTTTTGAACTGATGTAATTGTTGTACAAATATTTGATTTCATATCTACACAGAAAGTTTCTGTTTGAAATGACTTAACATCCCAAATGCACCTCAGTTCCCTAAGAATGCCTATCATTCACAGTATCAAAAACCCTTGCAAATATTCCATGATAATTTCAGTATAACCGATGCAAAACAAAACCATTAACATACTCCTACATTCTTGGCATTTGTATGCCCCTTTACTTTTACAAAGCATTTTTTGTAAATATAATTTATTGTCAAGCTGGCTAACATACAGTGTATACAGTGTGCTCTTAGTTTGGGGGGTAGATTTCCGTGACTCATCTGCTTACATATAACACACAGTGCTCTTCCCAACAAATGCCCTCCTCAATTCCCATCACCCATTTTCCCCTCTCCCCCACCTCCCTCCCTGTTTTTACTATTCATCACAATATCATGGGGCAGAGAGCCATTGTTATTAAAACACCAGACCCCAACCTCATAGCTACTTTGACCCAAGACTGCGATTTTCTATGCCCCTGCTTTCCTTAGAAGGAGGTCTAAAAATTTACACTTACATATCTTACCTTTACAAATCCTATCTACAATTTACCAAATGTAAACCTCCTTATGCAGAACCCAGGAATCTGTATTGGTTTAAGGTTTCTCCAGACTGCATTTCAATCTATGTAATGATTCCATTTAAGAACCATTGTTATAGAACACTCACAGAAGAAAATTTAAAGATGATTAGACATAAACTTGATTAAAAATTAGTAGAACATATTATATTTTAGCTTCAATGAGAATTGCCAGCCTACTCTGTACAGGTAGGCACTGAATGTTTCATGTTCAGAAGTTATTTTAAATTAAAGGAGCCAGGGGCACCTGGGTGGCTCAATCAGTTAAGCGAAAGACTCTTGATCTGGGCTGGGGTCATGATCTCACAGTTTGTGTGATCTAGCCCTGCATGGGGCTCTATGCTGACAGTTCAGAGCCTGCTTGGGATTCAAATTCTCTCTCCTCTCTATGTGCCCCTCTCTTGCAGTTCTTTCTCTCTCCCTCCCTCCCTCTCTCTCTCTCCCCAAAAATAAATTAAAAAAAATAAATTAAAGGAGCTGGAAATCACTTTCCCATTGCAATAACCTAGTAGATTCTGGCCAACTTCAAGAATATTCATGAAACCTCTGTAGTCAATGATGGAGCCAAATAACCAGTGCCATGACTTACTACTTCAGCTATTCCAAAGGTTCTTTTCATAAAATATATATTCTATAGGAAACTAGATACCACATTCTAGGAATTAATTAACTCATTTATTTGTTCATTAAAATATTCTATTTCATATTAAAAATATATTGGACTTCATGAATGTTAGGTGGTGTGTAGGGCAACAAAGATAAGATATTGAAAAAAATGAAAATAGTCTTTCCCTCATGAACCTTGTAGTCTATTGGAAGGGTGTGTCAATTAAAATCAGCAATTAGAGAAAAGTAATTAGGTGCTATGATAGGATGTTATGGAAATGCCTACTGATGGCACCTGATTCTTTCTGGGTAGGGGTATATGTATATGCAAAGAAGGAGTAGAGGAAAGGTTAGAAAACACAAGAAGACTGGCTACAGCAAATCTTGCCTACTATCATTTCTAAATAAAATGAGACTAAAGAGTCACCTGGGTTTTGATGTTGTTTGTTGTTGTTGTTTTTTTTTAATTAATGTTTATTTTTGAGAGACATAGAGCAAGCAGGGGAGAGGCAGAGAGAGAGGGAGACACTGACTCTGAAACAGGCACCAGACTCTGAGCTGTCGGCACAGATCCTGACACAGAGCCCGACATGGGGCTCGATTCCATAAACCGTGAGATCATGACCTGAGCTAAAGTCAGATGCTTAACCTACTGAGCCACCCAGGTGCCCCATTGTTTGTTTTTTTAAGAGAGATCCTTGAGCCCTATGCTAGACTCCTGAATCTGAGTTTGGGGAGGGGGACTTGAACATGGTAATGGATATTTTTATATATTTTAATTGAAAAATATATGTCTTAAGTTTTTAATTATATACCAGGCATTGTGCGATACATTGGTAAGACAAAGAGGAAGAGACTTAGACCTTGTTGTCACAATGACTTTAGACTATTTAGTGAGATCTATAACAGATGAGGAACATGGGGTGGGGTGGGCCAATAGTCAATATTGTGTGATTGCTGGTCTCTGAATGCTTATACCTGCATAAAATGCAGCACCTCTTTTGAGTATCTTCCTTAGGTTTCCAAATTTGACTCCATGACTGAACTTAAGACTAAGGTAAATCTGGGCTGTTAGTTTTGATATATTTTCAAGTCAGGATTTTCTATATGTGACCTCTAGGGACAGAATGATTGAGGTGGGGCAGGGTGGTGGCAAAGCTAATATAACATCCCACACCTCTGTCATGGCCATACCCATTTTTGGCTGCACCAGGGAAAGCCAGTTCAATTAACTATGATTGCTTGTTTATTATGCTGAAAGCATAGCATGGGTCTAGAATATGTCCAGGTAAAACATTAATCTTGGCAAGATTTTCAATTTGGGGAAACAGAGGAGAGTGTTGAACGGGAAATAAACACATGCACAGGTGTCAGGGCAGTCTAATTGGTTGGTAAGAGCATATGGGCTCTGGACTCAGAAGGCATCAAGTCTTCCCAACTTTCTGGTTGGGTTATTTTGGCTAAGTACTTTACATTGTCAAATATAACTTTCCTTATCTCTAAAATGGAGATGCTAGTGCTTACGATAGATAGTAATAGGATAGAATTCCTGGTACACTATTAACATTCAATTAATAAATTATAATTGCTGATTTTAATATTAATACTTAGTAATATTTAGTATTAATATTTGGATGTCAGGAATATACAAAATCTTCAATCTGAAGATAGGGAAAGGATTATAATAGGCAAAGATTGGCTAGAAAATACCCCTTATAATAAAAATAGCAAGAAGAAAAATAAATAGATATCATTACTTAGGACACATTTGGGAAAGAACATTATAGCATGTGGCTGGGGCATATGAGCAAAAGAAAAGTGTAGTAGGATACTACGTTGACTGAGTCATAGTAAAACAGAACCTCAAATACGATGTTAAGAGGCATGGAAGCCATTCTATAAGCAATAAGACTTTGAGCACAAGGAAAAACATTATTAGATGTGCTGTAGGATTCCAACTCTGAGAGAAGCATGAAGGCCAAACTTGAGGGAACAAAAAGTGGAATCTGAGAGACACATTAGGAAATGGGTTTTGTGAAAGATTAGATGGTTCTGAAATCACAATTATCTTCATAATCATTATCATCATCGTCATCACCACAACCCACCATCACCATAATTATAACTAAATTTATCAAGCACTGCATGTATTAACTAATTTAAACTTGAACACAATCCTATGATATGGCTTATTACTATATTTCTAGTTTACATTTGAGACAATTGAGGCACAATGGTCAGCAACTTGCCCAAGATCACATACACAGAAAGTGTAAAGACCAGGCTATGAGATATAAGGATATGTAAGCAATCAACTCTAGAGCTTGTATTCTCGATCACTATATTATACTGAATCTGAAAGGAAAGTGGAAAGAGACATAAAGAGTAGTTTCAAGATGATAGAATCAATATTACTAGGTAAGTGAATGGAATATGGAAACTAGTAAAAAGGGGAAGTCAAAAATATCCCAGACACTCTGAATTGGGATAATTGGGAATTGGGGCAAGAGTTTGTTTATTGGCAGGAAGGTTTGAGGAATGTGTTGTGGATATGTGCAGGGACATCTATGTAGATGTAAATGTACAGCACTTGGAAATATTTTGAAATATGGATCTATGTGTTAGAAAACAGGGAGGAAGTGAATGACAGAGGCAGGAATATGGTGGGAGAGAGAGAAATTGATTAAAGATATGGACTATGAACATACTAATCCAAAAAATAAACTTGCAGAGGTGAATCAATAGCCTTTCGGTTCCCAAATTCTTTTTTCTGTTAGCCTTATATATTACTGGGAACACCACTTTTTAACCGCATACCTTTATGATAGATCTATCATCTCCCTCTCCCTTTCTTCCTCTTCTTCCTCCCTTCCTGACTTCCTTCCTTCCTTCCTTCCTTCCTTCCTTCCTTCCTTCCTTCCTTCCTTCC